>NC_053496.1:76610094-76972594 GCF_905171775.1 Rana temporaria | reverse complement strand
ACGCCATACACTTCAAAAGATTAAATTACAGTAGCTATGTATGTATTCTTTCATTTGTAACATATGTAACAGCAAGGACTGCGCACCGAAATACCCGTTTGATTGAAAGCTCCTTTTGCTGCAAATCAAAGATTTCAATGTCTCACATATTTAATGGGATTATATTGATTGATAGCCGGATTCAGGTACAGTTACGATGGCGTATCGGTAGATACGCCGTCGTAACTCTGAATCCGCGCCGTCGTAACATTAAGCGTATGCTCAAACTGAGATACGCTTAAATGTGGCTAAGATACGAACGGCGTAAGTCTTCCTACGCCATCGTATCCTAGCTGTCTATTTATACTGGCCGCTAGGGGCGTGTACGCTGATTTTACTCCTAGAATATGTAAATCAGCGAGATGCGCCTATTCACGAATGTATGTACGCCCGTCGCAATTATTTACGCCGTTTACGTAAGACATACGCCAGCGTAAAGATAAAGCTGCTCTCTAGGTGGCACAGCCCATGCAAGGTATGGACGTCGGAACAAGCGTATCTTTTTACGTCGTTTACGAATAGGGCTGTGCGTAAGTTACGTTCATGTCGTAGGCAGTGTTCGACGTATCTTAGGCATTCTATCCGACGCATGCGCACTGGGATACGTCCACGTTCAAAACGTCATTTACGTGGGGTCATGCTTTATTTACATAAAACACGCCCACCTCTTCACAATTTGAATTAGGCGCGCTTACGCTAGCACATTTACGCTACGCCGCCGTAACTTAGGACGCAAGTGCTTTGTGAATACAGCACTTGCCTCTCTAACTTACGGCGGCGTAGTGTATATGCAATACGCTACACCTGCCTAACGTTAGGCTCATCTACGTGAATCCGGCTAATAATCTTTTATTAGAGTAAAAAACAGTCGTTTGCCCAGCAAAAGATATGATCGCTCTGGTATCGCACAATATGTAATGTGGTCACAAAGATCTGATTGCATATGTATAGTTTTCTTTGGGTCCATACACACAGCTACTTAAAGATCAGTGAACTTGTGCTGCATTCAGATCCGTAAAAACAAACAAAAAAAAAAACAATAAAAGAGAAAAATTTGCATCTGAAGTGACTGTCTTTTAAACTGCATACCTGCAAACCTTTGTGCTAACCTTTACTTGCATACATACATAGTTACATAGTAGGTGAGGTTGAAAAAAGACACAAGTCCACCAAGTCCAACCTGTGTGTGTGTGATAATATGTCAGTATTACATTGTATCCCTGTATGTTGTGGTCGTTTAGGTGCTTATCTAATAGTTTTTTGAAACCATTGATGCACACAGTGCAAATATACTCTATTAGAGTACAAGAGCATCATCTTAGCAACAGAGGACAGTAGGCAACAATAGCTGTCTGCATTCTAGCAACAGAGAAAGCTAGGTGACATTAGCCACCTGGGTCCTAACAATGGAGGACACTACAAAGGAATAGCCACCTATGTCTTAGCAACCAATAGGCTGCATTAAAGTGGGATTAAGGCACATACTTAGTTCCAATGGTCCCATACCTGCAGGGCCCCTTGCCAGCACCAGCATTAGACCCCTTTCACGTCGAGGCGTTTTTCAGGAGCGACTGAAAGAAGCCTCACCTGCAATCCCAATGTGAAGGCCCGAGTGCTTTCAGAGCCCTTTCACACTGCCAACACCCGAAAAACTCTGGTAAAGCAGCACTTAGACCCCTTTCACACTGGGGGGCTTTTCAGGCGCTTTGGCGTTAAAAAAAGCAATAAGAAGGGACACTTTAGGAGCAGTGTATTCACCTCTCCTAAAGCGCTGCCAGCGCAGTGCCTCAGTGTGAAAGCACTTGGGCTTTCACATTGGGATTGCAGATGCAGCTTCTTTCAGGCGCTTTACAGCCGCTTTTTTTAACGCTAAGACCCCTTTCATACTGGGGCATTTTTCAGGTGCTTTAGTGTGAAAGCACTCGGGTTTTCACATTGGGATTGCAGATGCAGCTTCTTTCAGGCGCTTTACAGGCGCTTTTTTTAACGCTAAGACCCCTTTCATACTGGGGCATTTTTCAGGTGCTTTAGTGTGAAAGCACTCGGGTTTTCACATTGGGATTGCAGATGCAGCTTCTTTCAGGCGCTTTACAGGCGCTTTTTTTAACGCTAAGACCCCTTTCACACTGGGGCATTTTTCAGGCGCTTTAGTGTGAAAGCACTCGGGCTTTCACATTGGGATTGCAGATGCAGCTTCTTTCAGGCGCTTTACAGGTGCTTTTTTTTTAACGCTAAAGCGCCTGAAAAACACCCCAGTGTGAAAAGGATCTTATTTCCCTGGTTTCTTCTGGGTAATGGTTTTTGGCTGTTTTCATTGGCCTGTGCAGGATGATGTCACTCCTGTGCGTGCACATAAGCAGGGCTGCTGTTAGAAATCATGGGGCCCCGTACAACCAACCTAACTACATTTTCCCTAAAAATATACTAAAATCATTCTTAGCGGACACAAAGATAACAGAGAAGCGGTGTGAATTAGCCCCTTTTATTAAATATTTTTTGTTCAAAAATGTAAAAAACTATGTTAAATAATAAAAAAATGTTTGTCACTTTTTACAATTTTATTTTTTCCACAAGAATTTTATAAAATTTTACTAGGGATTAAAACAATACAATACAATATTTTTTTAATGGGACATGGAAGCTGGCAGCTGTGTCAGTCTCTCCCTGCAACAGCTGAAAGTCGGCGGGAGGGAAACCGGTTTATCAGCTGCTGCAGAGAGCCACACAGGGCATCCTGTAATTGCCCCTTCATCTGAATGCACTGATTCTGCTGTTTGGGCCCCCCTATGAACCCGGGCCCCCTACAGGAGGACTGGTGGTTCCTCCCTATCAGCGGCCCTGTACATCAGTGTAATTCTGCAGTGTGCTAGAATGTAACTGAGCTGTGTATGTGCAGCTCAGCATACATTCAACAGAGTACTGCAAATAGGCAGGCAAGTGCACTGAAGTTTATAGCTACAGCTTTTAATGTTACCATTTTACTCAATATCATCTTCATACATTTTTACTCCTGATAGTATCTATTTGGTGAAAACTTTTCCATAGGTAGAGGAAGATCCACTTTAGCATTAATGCAACTGACTTGTTCTGGCTGGCCATACATTATACAATTTTCTTATTCAATTTTCTTTTAGATTTTCCAAAACCATATAATATGAGGTCAAACCTAAACACTTTCAATTTGTATGCAGTCAGGCAGACCCTTGCACTACACTGTTGAAGGTAAATCTAAAGAAAATTGAATAAGAAAATTGTATAATGTGTGGGCAGCCTTAAAGCGGACGTCCACACAAAAAGTTAACCTCTGCTTTTCGCAACCCCCCCCCCCCCCCTCCGGTGTCACATTTGGCACCTTTCAGGGTGGAGGGGGGTGCAGATACCTGTATAATACAGGCATTTGCACCCACTTACAGGACTAGACTCCCACCGGAGTCATGCCCCCCCCCCCCCGCTGTCTTCTGGGAAACACACTGGTCCCAGGAGACATCGGGGACCAGTGAGGACGGCCGCGCCACTTGCGCATGAATAGTAGGGAAAACTGGGCAGTGAAGCGAGAGAAGAGCGATTGCAGTATTTGTAAACGCTGGCATACAAACGGCCAATAATTGTCGGCCAACAAACACAAAACAATGTGTTTTTTCAGCTCTTTAGCGCCACCCTTTGGCAACTTCTGCATTGCTTCCGAAGGACTTATGTACACACAATCGGATAATCTGACAACACACATTTGTTGTTGGAAAATTTGAAAGCATGCTATCCCACATGTGTTGGCGGAAAATCCAACAACAGTTGTCCGATGGAGCATACAAACGGTTGGATTTTCTGACAACAGCCCGTCATCACACAATTCCCATCGGAAAATCCTATCGTGTGTACGGGCCTTTAACAAATGAGAGGTACTTTTTTATATATATATATATATATATATATATATATATATATATATATATATATATATATATTAAATGCATTTTGAAGCTTTCCATATGAAGCCACACTGGGCAATATGACACGTGTCCCTGTAGGGACCTTAGGCCCGGGCGCGCCCCCCCCTCTTGTAGTTATAAAAAAAACAGTGGCACAGTGGTGACAATTGATGGCACAGTGGCTGCATTTGATGGGCACAGTGAGGCTGCAATTTTTTTTTTTTTTTTTGCGCCACCCCCCAAAAATTTTGAGCACCATCCGCCACTGCATTAGACATGTGTGATTTGTTTAGTTATGAATTGAAATTCTGACAAAAAAAATGTGATTCAGAGATTCATATGCATCTGTGAATCACAATAGTAACGCTTTTTCAACTAATCCAAAAATCATAACGAAAACATCAAATTTATTTGTATTCATTAATTCAGTTCTATTTGTTATTCTAGTGAGGGTAGCTTAAATATTCTAATAAGATTCTTTTTGTATCAGGGTTGGGACCATTCATTGAATTTGTATGTGAGCGGACAAATAAACAGAGTCAGTTGGGAATGGAGAAATTAATTCAACTTAATAACAAAACAAATAAATATTTATCACTTCGGATTTATTAGTTATTTTTTTCGGATGAGAGCCGCGTGGTGATCTTTGATTCTTGGATAATCAGCCAATTCTTTTGCATTAACATTTTTCATTATAATAAAAGACGCACTACATATGAAATGGAAACATATTGCAAAAAAAAACAATAAGGTAAAACAGTGAAAGAGGATGATTCATTTCCTACTTATTATTATTAACACATTAAAATAACAAAAGAAAAACAGAACTCCTGTAAATACGAATAGATTCAAAAGCGAATATATACTCCCCTGAAATAACCAATTGTTCTGAAAACGATTCATTCTAACATAACGATTATAATGAAATAAAATGATTTACTTAACGAATGAAAATGTAATAAAACACATTTTTTCCCGTCATGCACATCTCTAATGATTTTTAGTACTTGAATACAAAATACATTTTTCTGACCTAAGTTCACCTTTAAGTAAAAAAAAAAAGAAAGGTCCATTGTTTTGCAAGTAGAAAAAATTACACTTATGGTACATAACATCTACATTTAAATGTTTTTTTAACAAAGAAGCCTGCAAGTATTAAACCTGTGATCAGTGGCAGGTGGCAGTGGCACAGCCCTGCCAATTTTAAATGTGACAGCGGCTGTGGGGTACAAGAACCCCCCTGCCCACTCCCTACTCTCACATAGAAAGGGGCTCAGGGGTAAAGGGGGGCAGGTAAGGTACGGGAACATGTTACGCCCTAAAAACAGGTGTAATATGTTCCTTCAGGTGAATTTATCCTTTAAATTAAGTAGTTTGCTCATAAGGAACAATGATCTGAGCCCAAGGTTTTTTTTACTTTATTGGCAGTAACAAATTAAATAGACAAACACAGTTAAAATAAGTCAAGTGGAAAATTGTAAAGTGCTACAGAAACTGTTGGTGCTATATAAATCCTACATAATAATAATAATAATAATAATAATAATAATAATAATAATAAAAAAATACAAGTGTTTTAAAATTAAAGTGATGGTATGTATTATTCTGCTTTTTACAAAATACAAATAGCGTGAGAATGCTATTCTTGACATGTATTTAAAATAATATTATTACTACACATAAGGTGTGTGTTTGTGTATGTATGTGTGTGTGTGTGTGTGTGTGTGTGTACAGTATATGTGTGTGTGTGTGTGTGTGTGTATGTATATATATATATATATATATATATATATATATATATATATATATATATATATATATATATATATATATATAATATATAGTGTGTGTGTGTAATATATATACAGTACAGACCAAAAGTTTGGACACACCTTCTCATTCAAAGAGTTTTCTTTATTTTCATGACTATGAAAATTGTAGATTCACACTGAAGCCATCAAAACTATGAATGAACACATGTGGAAGTATACATAACAAAAAAAGTGTAAAAAACTGAAAATATATTTCATATTCTAGGTTCTTCAAAGTAGCCACCTTTTGCAGCAGACACATCTCTAGAACTGTTAAGAGGAGACTGTGTGAATCAGGCCTTCATGGTAGAATATCTGCTAGGAAACCACTGCTAAAGAAAAGCAACAAGCAGAAGAGACTTGTTTGGGCTAAAGAACACAAGGAATGGACATTAGACCAGTGGAAATCTGTGCTTTGGTCTGATGAGTCCAAACTTAAGATCTTTGGTTCCAACCCCTGTGTCTTTGTGCGACGCAGAAAAGGTGAACGGATGGACTCTACATGCCTGGTTCCCACTGTGAAGCATGGAGGAGGAGGTTCTGATGGTGTGGGGGTGCTTTGCTGGTGACACTGTTGGGGATTTAATCAAAATTGATGGCATACTGAACCAGCATGGCTACCACAGCATCTTGCAGCGGCATGCTATTCCATCCGGTTTGCGTTTAGTTGGACCATCATTTATTTTTCAACAGGACAATGACCCCAAACATACCTCCAGGCTGTGTAAGGGCTATTTGACCAAGAAGGAGAGTGATGGGGTGCTGCGCCAGGTGACTACCTCTTGAAGCTCATCAAGAGAATGCCAAGAGTAGTAATCAAAGCAAAAGGTGGCTACTTTGAAGAACCGAGAATATGAAATATATTTTCAGTTGTTTCACACTTTTTTGTTATGTATAATTCCACATGTGGTAATTCATAGTTTTGATGCCTTCAGTGTGAATCTACAATTTTCATAGTCATGAAAATAAAGAAAACTCTTTGAATGAGAAGGTGTGTCCAAACTTTTGGTCTGTACTGTGTGTATATATATATATATATATATATATATATATATATATATATATATATATATATATATATGAGAGAGATACACACACCTTATGTGAAATATAATATTATTTTAAATACATATAGATATATCTATATATACATTTTTTTTTTATTAAGTTCAATTTTTTATTGGGTTCAATGTTTTAAGCCTGATTCACAACCTAATAATAATAAAACATTTAAAATGAAAGTGATAGTATTTATTATTTTGTAAATACAAATTGCTTTTTACGAAATACAAATGGCATTAGAATGCTATTCTTGACATGTATTTAAAATAATATTATATTTCACATAAGGTGTGTGTATGTATGTGTGTGTGTATCTATCTATCTATCTATCTATCTATCTATCTATCTATCTATCTATCTATCTATCTATCTATCTATCTATCTATCTATCTATCTATCTATCTATCTATCTATCTATCTATCTATCTATCTATCTATCTATCTATCTATCTATCTATCTATCTATCTATCTATCTATCTATCTATCCACATACATACATACACACCTTATGTGAAATATAATATTATTTTAAATACATGTCAAGAATAGCATTCTAATGCTATTTGTATTTACAAAATAATAAATACTATCACTTTCATTTTAAATGTTTTATTATTATTAGGTTGTGAATCAGGCTTAAAACATTGAACCCAATAAAAAAATGAACTTAATAATAAAAAAAAAAATGTTTTATTTATATATATATATATATATATAATATATATATATATATATATATATATATATATATATATACCGTATATATATATATATATATACCATATATTATATATATAGATAGATACCTCTATATATTATCTCTCTCTCTAATCTATCTATCTATCTATCTATCTATCTATCTATCTATCTATCTATCTATCTATCTATCTATCTATCTATCTATCTATCTATCTATCTATCTATATATATATAAATAAAACATTTTTTTTATTTTTTTTTAGGTTCAATGTTTTAAGCCTGATTCACACCTATGCAGGTTGCAGTTTGCATATTCCAGGTGCATTTTGCATTTTTCAATACATGTTTTTTGATCCATTAAAGTCTATGGAACCAAAAAACACAAAAAAAGTCCCTGGACCTTTCCATAAAATGCACAGATGTGATCTACATCCATAGGAAACCATATTAAATGCAGTGTGTTTCTGCAAAACTGATAACGCACTACAAAATGCATAAGTGTTAACCAGGCCTAAGTGTGTAATATATAGTGATTTAATTTAAATAAAAATTACAATCAGATTTCATGTTGTACTATTACAGCAGTATGTCTACTCTTTAAAAAAAAATATCCCTGTGTTCTTGTGCTATATTTCCTAATTATCTGACACTTCCATTGAGTGAAACTAACACTCCACTTTGTTAAAACTAACATACATGTGTGTCAAAATAGTTGAAAATCCCAATAAGCCTGGACCCATTGCACTTGATTGAACTAAATTGTGAAGGCATTCTTCTCCCTGACTGGCTAGTCTTTGTTTTCACAGCACATCCCTGCACACTGCACTTTAAAATCAAGCTTGTTTAAGGATTCTCTTTGATGAGCAGAGATCAAACAGCCTGCAGACCCCAGGTCCTAATCAGACTTTGGCAAAAATGGCATTTTCACAAGTAGTTAGGCTGGCTTGGGTTTTTTTGCAGGTTTTTAAAGACATTGTACTCAGCACATTCGTCTGGTTAAATGTTAGGTAATCCTTACTGTGACTACTGCTTGTCCTAAATCCATTCACACTACAATGGTTGATGTTTCCTTGCAGTGTCATTTCTTGAGCAAACAAACAAACCTCTAAGTTAATTAAATCGGGTGGGGGCAATCATGGAAAGGGGGGTTAAGTTAAGCTTTTGTCAAGAGAGAAAAATAAAAGAAAAAGAAACGACAGCCAGTAATGGTATTACATTTGTCATTTATTATTTTTGTCTGTCCAAAGTATCAACATTTGGCTCCATCTTGTGGCATTTCACAATACAACAGCTTGCCGTTTATTCATTATATTTATGAAATTGGGTAATGAATGAATGACGAAGAAACAAAAAAAGGATTACTCACGTCTTCCCAAAATTCAGGGCACTTTGTCTAAAGCTAGCCACAAATGTTACAATCTGATTTAAAAACTTTCACATGAAAAAGGGCTCATGGGTGAGGGTGGCAGGTACGCTATGCAGCGTGGACACGGACACAGCCCGCTTTTGTCTATGGGGCAGTCGGATGGAAAAAATCAACTGGTCTGTTTCCACCCGATCGCCAGACGGATAGGGGAATAGGTCCCATATCTGTCTGTTTTTGGTGGACAGGATCAGAGCAGAAGGTCAACTGACATCTGCCGCTCAATAGAAAAGACTGGAGGGTCTGATCAGGTTGGCCTGAAAAACTGACAGGTGGACCTGATCAGATTGCCCGTGTGAAAGGGGCCTTCAAGCACTTTTGTGCATTATCCACACTCCTGGCAGATAGCACTCTTCCATGCTCCAGTGATGGACTGTCCCTCAGAGTCCTCCTGTTCAGTGCAGGGCTATTGACCCTGCAATGGTCTTGATGACATCAAGAACTTGAAACAATGGAGGGGAAGATGCTGCAGGAACCAGTCTAGCAGTACAGAGGATTGGAGGATCAGGTAATTCAATGTATTTTATGATGCCCTAAATGAGCATTTAACCCTTGCAGTGCAGGCACAGCCCTACTGCAAGGGAGAACTTTCTAGATTCCTAGAGTTGGGCTTTAAAGTATCTTCTTTTGATTTACCAACAACTATGTAGTAGGAAGATCTAATCAAAATCCCAAGTGCATATCAATCAAACTTTATTTTTATTTTTTACACAGGAGCATTGGGATGTTTTTTTAAAATGAAAAACACAACAATGCAGTGGCACCATTCTTAGTGCGTTTAAATAATGCATACAAATAACATGATTACTAAAGCAGATTTCAGATTTGGCTGTTTCTCTCATATTAAACTGTATCTGTGACTTAAAAACATGTATGATTCGGTTCCTTCAAGTAAACTGTAACCATTCCTGCTTACGGCCAAACCCCCCAGCTCCCTCTTCCCCCATTACTTTTGTAAAACCAGTCCTTTAAAGTTCACTTTTTCGAAAAAAAAAAAAAAAAAAAAAATATATATATATATATATATATATATATATATATATATATATATATATATATATATATATATTATATTTGCAGGTATTTATTTGAGCCTTTAGACCCCTTTCACACCGAGGCATTTTGCAAGCACTAAAGGGCTAATAATAGCGCCTGTAAAGCACCTGAAAAATGCCTCCCCTTCAGATCCAGTCTGAAAGTCCAAAGGCTTTCACACTAGAGCCGTGCGCTTGCAGGACATTTGAAAAAGTCCTGCAAGCAGCATCTTTTGGAGCGCTGTATAATTTTTGCGCGCATTTAACCCTTTCTTCAGCCGCTAGTGGGAGTTAAAAGCGCAACAATGGTAAATTGCCTTTAAAACTAGCTGCACTTTACCGCTGTCGTGCCCTGCTGGAAGTGTGAAAGGGGTCGTAAAGCAATGCACCAGCAGATTGCTGATGCAGGCAGGTCTCCTGCAGATCAGTGTATCTGGGTGTACTTACATCCTGTACAAGGAAGCAGATACACTGACAGGAAGAATCTAAGCTACCACGGTGCTCCACAGTAACGTGGTAGTTCACTGAGAACTACAAGCTGACAGCCACAAAGGATTTTGGGGCTTGTAGTTCATTCACACACAGAGCTCTGTGTATGAATGAGATGGCCGTGTGGGGGCGGAGCCCCACAGGGCCATGCCAATTTCAAAAAGTGACAGCTAGTACGGGGAACTTCTCATACTGCTGTCACAGGGAGGGAGGGTAGTGGGCAGCGGCTGCAGCATTGGGAATACGTTATATGTTCCACCCTAAAAACTGGATGGAACATGTTCCCAAAGGTGGACTTATCCTTTAACTCTGATGGAACTGTACTTGAGCTTCAGTCTAAATTGATTGAGTGATTTTTGACACCAGCTTAATGTTTGATCCACATGTACAAAATGTTGTGAAAACATATTATTTTTAATATAAAAAAGCCTGACTGTGCCCTGTGCTAATGAATACTGTAGCTGAAAATCTGATCAGTACATGTGTGTTCTTTGGACATGACTACTGTAATGCTCTCCTTGCTGGGCTACCTATGTCCACACTAAAATATCCAAAATTTAGCTGCCAGAATCTTGATCATGTTTAGTGAAAGTGATTTTGGAGAGTATCTTGCTCTATATAGCATCTTGTGCTCTGTGTTTTTACTTATTGCACTTTTGAAAATACATTTTTTGTGGTAATGTAGTGCTTGTGCCTTCCTGTCGCCTTGTTTTTGTAGTTCCACTTTGTATTCCCTTATCCATGGAAGGCTGCATCCGCCTAGCATTTAAAATGTTTGCGCAGTCCTATTCAATAGTGGAGGACCTATGAGTGCTGGAAGTGTACTGCAAGTGATCACATCACTCCTATCCTTGAATCCTTGCATTGGCTACCTGTTGGGTCTCTCAATTACTTTAAAATCCTCATGCTCATCTATAAGACTTTGCATGGCTTGGCATCCCATTTTCTGTCTAAACTTTATCACCCTACTCCCCCTAAAAAAACTTCACTCCTCTAGTTCTGGTCTTCTGTGTGTCCCTTAAACTCATCTAACTGGGGGGGGGGGGGTGGCATTTCCTTTTTTGCCCCCAAACCCTGGAATTCTCTTTCCAAGAGCATTGCCTTCTTTAAAGTGATTGTAAAGCTTTGTGCAAAACAAATTGCACAGTGGAGGCAAGTATGACATGTTTGTTATTTAAAAACAAAGTGGCCCCGATCATCCTTTTCTAGGGTCCCCGGCGGCGCTATCAGCTCCTCCCCACATCGTAACCCCCTAGGAGAAGCTCTCTCCCAGGGGGTTACCTTGCGGGCACACTCCCCGATACCCGTGTCATTGGATTTGATTGACAGCAGCGGGAGGCAATAGCTGTGCTGCTATCAATCTAGCCAATCAAGAGCCAAGACAACGGGCAGAGGAGAAGAGCACATCCTTTGGCGTGGGAATTGCAGGACTCAGGTGTGTAAGGTGAAAAAACACAAGGGTTTACACCCCCTTTAAGCCTAGGACACACTAGTAGTTTATTTTCATTCAACCCAGCAGCGCTGAATGAAAAAAAAACTGACAGCTCAGGAGGAGCCACTGTACTATGTGATGTTAGTACATCAATCTTCCCTGCTGTTCTATTGTGTTCTGACAGGGGGACTGCCCCCCGCCCCCCCCCCACGCAAGATCACTCTGGTCAATGGCTGAGAGCTCTGATTGGGAGCCGATCAATAGATCTTTTTCGGTCATGTCCCTTCAACAGACCGACTCCAGTACAATGCTTTATTTAAACTCCTTAAGATCTGAAAAAGAAAATTCAAAACTAAAACTGTTCTTCTTTAGAAAAGCCTTCACTTTTTTTTTTTAAATACTTTCAGAAGGTAACTTTTAAAGGGTAATGTGAATATTCCCATCACACACTTTCCTGAATAAGGCTTAGGAGTAGCGGGTGCTGAAGCAAAAACCAGCTGGAACTGGTGTCATCACAGATCAAATGCGCATATTCACTAGCACACCACGGATCCATAATATGCTGGAGAATATGTGCATTTAAAAGGTACAATTTTTAATATAATTTTACCAGAGACCATCACTAATATTTTGTATATACCCATTGTGACAGTTTCACAATAATTAGCACCATTTTCTTTTGGCTTGTAAAAAAAAAAAACACTTAAAAGCTTATTTTAGGGAAGCCTATAGTAAAATGATATGTAAGGTGCAATCGCCTACTTCTGCTTTCCTGGCTTTTATTGTGGTCCAAAAATTTCAGTAATTTTCAAGTAACTGAGTGAATAAAATAAAAGAATGCAAGTTAGGATTTTGACTTTTCTGATCTACACCCTTATTTCAAGTTGGTGTCTTGAGGCATTAAAGGCAAAGGCAGCTAGACAATGAATACTTTCAGAGGTCAGCTTCGTTATTTCTACCAGTACAGCTTTACATTGATAAGGCAAAGTGCAGTCATCTTCTCCCACTGCCTGGAAACTGACTCAGGTGGTATGGATGCATACATTCTGTAATGCCGCGTACACACGACCGTTATTCATGTCATTGGAAAAAACTAAATTTTTTGCGACGTGATTCCTCTCAAGCCTGCCTTGCATACACACGATCGTGAAATAAAATGCTTGAGTAAAGCCCAGTGACATACAAAATGTACAACGGCACTATAAAGGGGAAGTTCCATTCGAATGGTGCTACCATTTGGGCTGCTTATGCTAATTTCCCCGTCTCATAACTTGCTTCTGAGCGTGCACGTTCTTTCCCCCTTGTTAAAATGTGAAAAACAACGAGAAAAAAAAGAGCAGGTTCTAAACTTTGAACGGCCATTTTTCTCATTGAGAAAAATGCTCTGGAGCTTACACATGACCAATTTAAAAAATTGCATTTTTCTCGTCATGTGTACGCGGCATAACAGTAAGAAATTCTGCAATATGGCCCTGGAGCCAAACCACTAATTACATATACAGGGCCAGATTCTCGTAGATCCGGCGTATCTCTGCGGCGGCGTAACGCATGTCATTTACGTTACGCCGCCGCAAGTTTTACAGGCAAGTACTTTATTCACAAACCACTTGCCTGTAAAGTTGCGGCGGCGTAGCGTAAATCATCCGGCACAAGCCCGCCTAATTCAAATTAGCCGGGTAGGGGGAGTGGAGCATTTAAATTAAGCACGTTTCCGCCACGAACGTACTGCGCATGCGCCGACCGGAAAATATCCCGGGGTGCATTGCTCCAAATGACTTTGCAAGGACGTCATTGGTTTCGACGTGAACATAAATGGCATCCAGCCCCATTCACGGACGACCTATGCAAACAACGTAAATTTTTAAATTTCAACGCGGGAACGGCGGCCATACTTAACATTGGTTGCCCCTCATATAGCAGGGGCAACTTTACGCCGCGCAAACCTAACGTAAACGTCGTAACTTCACTGCGTCGACCGCGTGTACGTTCGGGAATTCGCGTATCTAGCTAATTTGCATACTCGCCAGGGAAAACGACTGAGGCGACACCTAGCGGCAAAAAAAAAAATGCATTTAAGATCCGACAGCGTAAGAGCCTTACACCTGTCGGATCTAATGGATATCTATGCGTAACTGATTCTAAGAATCAGTCGCATAGATACGACGGCCCAGATTAGGACTTACAAAGGCTCTTTGAGAATCTGGACCACAGTATCTCACAAATAAAATAAATAAGAACAGGCTTAAAAGGAAAGTCAACAGTGCTTGATGAATCTTCAATTTAAATGGCTATCTTTATTTTTGCTGGTGTTCTTTTATTTTGTAAATTAGTGGGTACAAAATACTGTAATGTAGCCATTAGTGAACAAAAAATATAATTCTAACTATCTATCTACAGAGCAATTGTGAATATTTTTCTTTCACTGTTTGTACAGTGATACTTTTGTTTTATAATGAGAAGCCAGTTATATGATTGCTCTCCCTCATATCTTTATTTGTTATGTACAATCTGAATATCAAAAGCTTGTTTCTAATAAACAATTGTATTGATACTTACATGGCCACCTTTACAATATTAGCTAGAAGGCAGTTTTCAAGAACTAGAAAATATGCACTTTAAGGTCCCATTCACATTTATGAATGGGGACAATTGCAATTAGATGCGGGAAACCCAGCAGCAATTACTTGCAATTAGCTGCTGGTGAAAACCTCATTGTAGACAATGGGAGGCTAATGGCTGCCACAGCTATTCCTGCCTGCTCTTATGAAATTATTCATGGTGCCATTACCTGTGAATGGTCAGCCTTGGGTGTAGACAGTCTGACAGACCGACAAGTGGCATTACCTTTTTAAGCATACACCCACGTGGGGGTTTTGTTTTGCCTGTATGGGATGCACAGGTGTTCACCACATGCAGGCAGTCCCATTCATGTCAATAGGGACACAACAGATACAAGGAAACAGGTGCTGGGTGTGGGTGCGTGTCCATGAACTTGCACTGCCTATGTTTGGGGACATGCACCCACACCTACATGGAAATCAAACTGGGAGCAGCAACTGTGTCCATGTAGCCAGTACATCCCAATTAATGCGAATGGGACTGCCTGCATGCAAATGCATGGGAACACCTGTGCATCCTGTGCAAGCAAAATACGACCTTCACAAGGGTGTACTCTCAAGTATGCCTGTGAGAACGGGGCCTAAAAACTGTTTCGAAAAATGAAAATGCCATATTCTGGTATCTTACCACAGGCAAAAACAAAGGTCGAATAAAGAATGCTATCCATCAGGAGTAGCACAGGTAGACATTTTGTGTGTGTTTTTTCAGGACCATAATCCATAATGACATGCTATGATAGCCTGTGCCATGCAGTGAGAATTATCACTGAAAGAATGAAATGGCTTTGTTGTATTTAGTGAACGTTCTAATATTAAAATATGTAGATACACTATATGGCTAAATGTATGTGGGCTACCCTCCAAATGATTGAGTTCAGAGTTCTCCAGTGAAGGACAATGGTAATGCCACAGCATACAATGATGTTTCAAACAACTGCACCCTTCAAACCTAATTTGGTAAGATGCTTCTTTGTTTCAGCATACCTCTGTGCAAAAAGCCAGGTAAAAAGACAATATTTTATGAGCTGGATGAGGAGGAACTCAAATGATCTGGACAGAACCAATTGAAAACCTCTGACATAAACTGGAATGCTGATGGTGAACCAGATACTTTCTTTTATCATCCATACTTTTTTTACAATACATACTGGATAATCTTTTTGCTAAATGGGCAAAAATACTTACAGACACTCCAAAATCTTGTGGAAATTGTTCTCATAAGAGTGGATGCTGTTATAACTGCAGTGATTTGGGGGGGGGTGTAAACACTTATGGTTTTGGTATGGGATGTCCACTAAGCACATCTAGATGTAATGGTTGTTAGTGTTGCTCACGAATATTCGCATTGCGAATATTCGGCTCGAATATAGCATATTCGAGAAATCGCGCTATATTTCGAATTTCGCGGTGAATATTCGCAATTCCGAATATTCGCATTTTTTCAATTTGATTTTTAAAACAGATCACATCCTATCGACGTCTAAAAGCATTGCTGGTATGATTAGAGACCCTGGGCAGAGTAGCTAAGCTGAGGCGATCCTTTTATGTTGCCAAATTGAAAAAAAAAATATTGCGATTTTTCGCTATTGCGAATGCGAAAATAATTGCGAATTTTCGATAACTGTGGTAGGAGAACTCTGATTGTCTCTGATGCAAAAGGGGGGGGCTTTGTGTATGTGTATGTTATGAATATTTGTATGTTTGATATTATTATTTTTTGTAAGAAGGAAAAAATTGCGCATACCTTAAAAAAGGGGAGAATACAGCAGCAACTCAAAAATGTTATACAACATAAATTAATACAAGACAGAAAATGGAGTCGCTCTACAAGAATAAAAAATATGTCTAGTGACAAGACATGTGGGCAAATTATAAAATAAGCAAGCGCAAATAACTTGTGAAATACACAGTGAAACAAATATATAAAGAAATATAGTCCCAATAATAGAAAAATAATCTTTCATAAAAATGTCTTTGATATGTGAAGTGAAAAAAAGTCCAAAGCATGCAGCATGAACGTGTTCAATCTTTAAGGTGTTTGATTGACAAACGGCTGTGACAGATGGATAGAGTAAAGAATCACCACCAATGCAAAACACTTTTTATTTTCTATTGTAAAATATCAAGAATATTCTGAGCCAATCAGAGTGCTCCTTCTGCATTTGCCGAATATTCGCAATTATTTTGTATTGTAAAATATCAAGAATATTCTGAGCCAATCAGAGTGCTCCTTCTGCATTTGCCGAATATTCGCAATTATTTTGTATTGTAAAATATCAAGAATATTCTGAGCCAATCAGAGTGCTCCTTCCGCATTTGCCGAATATTCGCAATTATTTTGTATTGTAAAATATCACGAATATTCTGAGCCAATCAGAGTGCTCCTACAGCATTTGTCGAAATTGCGCAATAAATATCGCATTCGCATGTTGCGATATTTCGATAAAATATCACGAATATTCTGAGCCAATCAGAGTGCTCCTACCGCAGTTATCAAAAAATCGCAATTATTTTCGCATTCGCAATAGCGAAAAATCGCAATAATTTCATTTCGATAAAATATCACGAATATTCGAATTTAGCGAATATATCTCGAATATTCGAATATATATTCGAGATATATCGCGAAATCGAATATGGCATATTCTGCTCAACACTAATGGTTGTATCCACAACCGTTTAGCCATTTACTGTAGATACCATCCTTGTGAATTTATTACACTGACTAAGATGAGATTTTTGAAGAAATATTGGCTCTGATTAAAAGATCGTCTAAAGGCAAAACTTTTTTTAAATTTTTGGATAGAGTGGAAAGGTATTATCCGTCAGGTTTTTATTGCTGTCTGGGAAATATATCCTCTCGTTTTTGTCCTGTTGTTTTTACTGGGAGTAGAAGTGAAATAAAATTTAGAATTTTGGTTTGTCACGAGAATAGGTATTGTGCCGAACTCCTCCGATGAGGACACAAAATGGGATTTCCTCACATTGGAGGGATTCCTGTTTTTGTTGTGGGACAGGAAATGAGGGTAATGCCTTGTACATACTACCAGTTTTCCCGTCATGAAAACTGCCATGATAGCTTTTGGCCAGGAAAACTGTCCGTGTGTATGCTCCATGGCAGTTTTCCCATCAGAAAAAACGCCGGGAATCGCGCCAGGAAAAATGAGAACATGTTTTCTTTTTTTCCTGCCGCGATTCCTGGCCTTCTTTTCCCCGGCTGTTTCACTATGGGAAACTATGTGGTGGAGCATACACATGGCCGGGATTCCCGGCCAAACCTCTCTTTACAGTTTTCCCGATGGGAAAACCTCTGGTGTGTACACGGGGAAAGTGACCGAGCAGGTTCTCAATTTTTTTCCCCCCCGGATTCCGGCAGACTTCTTACCACCAGGAATCTTGATCGTGTGTACAGGGCAGAACTCTCTCTCCCACTCTCTCTTGAATAGGCGTTATAACCTTCCCTTTAGTTTATCCAAAATGAAAAAATAAATGCCTTCAGTTCTATTTTAAGCTTTAATATAAGACTTTGTATAAACCTATAAAGTCCTGCTTTTTAAATAAAAATAGTTGTACATATTTCTAAGAAATCTCAGTTGGGACCCATGTTTCAGGTTGAAAATTATCACTTGATACCTAATTTATTAGCATGTATAATAATAAATCTCACTCCTAATGTATATAAAGCTCTTCCTAGCTTAACCTCTTGGTTATCATTAAAAAAAAAAATGTATCTCTGTCTTCATCAGGAAGAACAACTACAAAATGAAGATCAAAATTAGAATGTGGCAATTGTAGAAAACTAAGCAAAAGGGTAAGTCCTTAATTTTCATTTACAGAAAAGCAACTGAGGTTCTTTACTGCTGATGCCATGTCATAATAAGGAATAATCACAAACCAGATAAATTATAACTATGCATTCACACTGCTCATAATGTAAACATGCTTGATAAGGAATGTTCTGGTCATGGTAATAAGAAAAATAAAGGGCCAGATCCACAAAAGAGATACTCCGACTTAACTGCTGTTCAGTCTGTGTGTAACTTTGGAAACGATCCTCAAAAGGCTTTTTCCAAAGTTAGGCAGAAGATCAGGCATGTGTAATTGAATTACACTGCCGAATCTTAGGATGCAGTACCGCATCCGCCGCTGGGGGCATTTCGAGTCGAAATGCCGTTGCTAGTATGCAAATTAGCACTTAAGGCGATCCACAAAGCTTTCCAGCTTCCTTTTTGCGCCGTAAGTGTTATTTTGCAAGTGTAAAATTAGGGCTGGTTCTACAAAGTGTAAACTAGTCACACCTTGTAAAAGCCCATTCCAACGACGGCATTTGGTATGCTTTCCCGAGGGAGAACTCCACGGCAATTTGTAAAAACAAAACCTTTATACCTTTATATAGGCATCACCGTCCCATCATGCTCCGGCAGGTACCCACGTGGTGGGTGCCTACCCACGTGCACCCACCACGTGGGTACCTACCGGAGCATGATGGGACGGTGATGCCTATATAAATGGGATGCAAGGCGCGCTTCCATCATTACAGCGACAACAGGCGACGAGGCAACATCGGAAGAACAGAAGACAAGACCCTGACGTCACAGAAGACCGCGCTGGCTGCCTGTTTGAAATCGAGCTAACACACAAACATAGCAGGCAGCCAGCGCTGAAGAAGAAGGCACCAGAGAGCTGCAGAAGTACCGGGGTTCGCCGAGTCAAGAGCGGAAGAGGGGAGAAGATGGAAGAAGCCCCCCGGAGTCCGGAGAAGCCCCCCCGGAGAGCGGAAGACCCCCGGAGAGTGGAAGACCCCCGGAGAGCGGAAGAAGAAGCCCCCCCTGCTAATTGAGCTAATAACGAAGACAGGGGGGGCATCCGGAGCAGAATAATAAAATATTTTAAAAAGCCTTGTGTTGTGTGTTTATTAACTTTTACTTTTTGCCTACAGGTGAATGGATAGGGGTACGATGTACCCCATATCCATTCACTTAGGGTGGGGGGCCGGTATCTGGGGGCCCCCTTATTAAAGGGGACTCCCAGATTCCGATAAGCCTCCGCCCGCAGACCCCGACAACCAATGGCAAGGGTTGTCGGGAAGAGGTCCTGTCCTCATCAACATGGGGACAGGATGCTCTGGGGTGGGGGGGCCCGCAGTGCGCCCCCCTGCCCCAGAGCACCCAACCCCCCCATGTTGAGGGCATGCGGCCTGGCACGGCTCAGGAGGGGGGGGGGCGCTCGCTCGTCCCCACTCCTTTCCTGGCCGGCCGGGTAGCGTGCTTTGGATACGGGTCTGGTATGGATTGTAGGGGGACCCCCTACGTCAATTTTTCGGCGTGGGGGGGGTCTCCTTACAACCCATGCCAGACCTAAGGGCCTGGTATGCTCCTGGGGGGGGGAACCCATGCCGGTTTTTTCTTTGAAAATTGGCATGAAGTTCTCCCTCAGGAATGCATGCCGCTGTCATTTTTTTTTTTTCCCGACGCAACTTTTTTAAGCCGTCGCGATCCTCAAAACTCGGCGTAACGTAACTTCGCGCATGCGCAGTACGGCCGGCGCGGGAGCGTGCCTCATTTAAATGGGACTCGCCCCATTTGAATAGGAACGCCTTGCGCCGGCGGAATTTTAGTTACACAGCCTGAAATTTCTAGATAAGTGCTTTGTGGATCAGGCACTTAGGTAGAAACTTTAAGGCAGTGTAACTTAAATGGGATTTTTTAAGTTACGTCAGGTTTTTGTGGATCTGGCCCAAAGTGTTTGTGTTTCTAACTCCGCATCTTTATATGAGCTTTCAGATAGAGTACAATGTTGGTATTAGTAAAATATCCATTGTCTTTTTTTTCTATTGGATTTGAAAAGGAAAATGGCTTATATTTTGACTATTGTTCTGTGTTCACATCTTTAAGTAAATAGTTGATTAAATTATGAGTGTTCTGGTTGGGCTAAGAGACAAGTCAGGACCATACAGGGGAAAGGAGGAGTCGCATAGGATGAAGTAGGGATTTTCCTTCCATTGACAATTATCTGGGCCCCTTTGTAGTAGTTCAAGGCTGCATTATTGGCAGTGGAAAAATTATAGTTTCTTTTGGCATTGTTATAGTAGCTGATGTCAGTGAGGGCTTATTTTGCGTATCTTGAGAATAAAAGGTTGTGAAATTACATGTGATATTTCTAATCTATCTTGTTCTAATAATCTAATTTTAAAAACGTATATGATCCTTACAGATTCCTTTCACTTAGCTATCCTTTGAGTGGGCTGGACCATTTCACTCCGATGTGTAAGCAGTAAACACATTTTGATTAATTAATGCATATGCACCTTTAGATAAAAGTTCAAAAGGGATGCTATAACAACTTAAAGGATTTTTTTTTTTTACCTAAAATTAATGTCTGCAAGGTAGACAGACAGAATAGTGTAATGATTCTGTTAAAAAAACGAGTAAATACCTATTAAATTCCTTCATCTATATCACCTCCGGCGTTCTAGTTTCTGTTCTCTCAATTACTTAAGAACTACATTTCCCAGTATGCATTGCAGCACGCCCAGTAATTCACACCACCTTGAAGTCTCTAACACGTAGAGAGCGTCCTGCCGCACAGATGTAGTTCCCAGGAGGGGGCGAGCACGTCACTGACCACCGCAGTAAAGCCCCCCTTCACGGTGGTGAGTAACAATCAGGCAAGCAGGAAGTGAACAGAACAGAGAAGAAATAGAGCAACTTTTGAGCAAAAACGAACAATGAGGAAGTCAAAAGAGGAATGTCTGCAGGTAAAGGATGCTTATTATGAAAAAAAATAAACCCTTTACAACCCCTTTAAAAGAACAATACTGTATATGTTAAATATATGCAAAATCACATAATATGGGACAATATGCATTATATTAAAACGATGGGTGTCATCTTTTTTTTTTTTTAACACTGTCTACACACATAGAAAACAGTGTCATTGATTGCGCTACAGTGAATCTGCTGGATACAGGAAAATGCGCAATTCAATCAAAGGTAAATTAAACCATAATGTACAAAAGATTCCCAGCATGCCTTGCTTCTCTCATGATTAATTTTGACTCTGGTGATGCAATCCATCAAGAGATCAATCATGGTAACCAGCAAACTTTAAATAGGCAGAAAAGAAAACCATTGAGAAAAAAAGGTAATTATAAATTAAAAAATCCCCAAAACAACAATAATCCAAAGCAAAAACTGTATGTCAGAGAGAGAAAATATTGTAAAGATGAGAGTTCATATAACAAGCAGGGCTCTCTAATTCCTACTGTTTTAAAGTGTATTGTAGTTGTACTGTCTGCCCTCGAGTTGTAAAGCGCTGCTTAAAACTGTCAGTGCTATATGAATCCTGTATTATAATAATAATTATAATATTACAGATAATTTAATATGTTTTATGTCCATGGAAATGTGAACCGCTTCCTGTATGTAATCATATAATCTTATCAATGAGTGTTAAAAAATTCTCTAACGCATGTATAATAATATGACATTATGTTTGCTCATAGTAAACCCTGCAAAGAACTATTGTTTCTTTAAAAATCTATAAATGTTGGTTTAGCATCAGCAAGGTTTGACAAAGCGATACTGCGTGTTTAGTGAGTGAGACTACAATTCCCTTCAGTCTTCTGTGTATTAGCACATTAGTACTCTGGGCTCCTGTGTTTAGTTCACACCTTATAATTCTATCAGTTTAACAGAGCTGTAAAGTGTAAAGATTGCTGTGCTGAATCTCATTCCATGGCAGAGACTTTTCTTCTGCTATCAAGAGTTTCAATAAGTTACTGCTTTCAAGAAAAGGATTTCAAATGTAATGAATATGAAATTGGTGTCATTCTGTTTGACATCTAGTGCTGCCTATGTTTGTATGTACTGTATGTATGTAGAGTAGAGCTTCTACAGTACATGGAATACAGTCCTATGTATGTATCGTTCCCTCCATATATGGCATCTTGTTTTAATGAAGCAGCCATCATAGTGCATTCATTGATTCCCAGACAGACAGGGGACATGTATCAATCCCCAAAAAGTTTTAAAAACGGCTGTTTTTTTTTGGGAGCAGTGATTTTAATAATGCTTAAAGTGTACGGGTGACCCTGCCCCCCTCTGATGCAACGCAGGTTTCCCATTGCATCAGAGAAATATCATTTTGTGCAGAGACTGTTATAAACACGGGAAACATGCGCTACTTTAGAGGCATACTATAGACACCCCCCAGGTACTACATTTAAAGGAATATTTCACTTTTATTGTTTCACTTTAACAGCCGCTTTTAAAACAATTTTTTGATTGATATGTGTCCCTTTGGGCAGGACCCAGGTCCCCAAACACTTTTTATGACAATAACATGAATATTAACCTTTTAACCACTTCATTACTGGGCACTTAAACCCCCTTCGTGCCCAGACCAATTGTCAGCTTTCGGCGCTGACACATTTTGAATGACAATTGCGCAGTGTACCCAAATTATATTTTTCTCATTTTTCTCCCACAAATAGAGCTTTCTTTTGGTGGTATTTGATCATCTCTGCGATTTTTTATTTTTTGCGCTATAAACAAAAAAAGTCCGAAAATTTTGAAAAAAAAACACAATTTTTTACTTTTTGTTATAATAATATCCCAATTTTTTTTAGAAAAATATTTTTTTCCTCGGTTTTGGCCGATAGGTATTCTTCTACATATTTTTGTTAAAAAAAAAATCGCAATAAGCATATTTGATCGGTTTGCGCAAAAGTTATAGCACCTACAAAATAGGAGATAGAGTTATGATTTATTTTTTACTAGTTATGGCGGCGATCTGCGATTTTTTTTTCAGGCATGCGATATTGCGACGGACATATCGGACACTTTTGACACAAATTTGGGACCATTCAAATTTATACAGCGATCAGTGCTATAAAAATGCCCTAATTACTGTATAAATGTGACTGGCAGGGAAGGGGTTAACACTAGGGGGTGAGGAAGGGGTTAAATGTATTCCCTGGGTGTGTTCTAACTGTGTGGGGGGAGGGGACTGACTGGGGGAGGTGACCGATGCTGTGTCCCTATGTACAAGAGACACAGATCGGTCTCCTCTCTCCCTGACAGGACGTGGAGCTCTGTGCTTACACACAGAGCTCCACGTCCCTGCTGTCACCGCCGATCGCGTGTACCCGGCGGACATCGCGGCCGCCAGGTACATGCATCGGCTTCCCAGCGATGCGCCGGCGAAGTGTTTACCCACTGCGCGCCCCCCAGTGGCGCGCGCGGATAATGCACAGAAAAACACGTCCACTCGGCACTTGAGAGCCACGCTGTGGACGTCTTTTGTCTATAGCGTGGATCTCAAGTGGTTAAAATTAACACTTTTGATTTCTCCCATAGTCTTTTACAGGGTGTTACGCAGCTTTCGAATTTGCCGCGAACACCCCAAATTGTTCGCTATTTGGCGAACAGCCAATTTTCGAGTCAAACTCATGTTCGACTCGAACATAAAGTTCATCCCTAGTGTAAAAGGAGTATGTATCTGTCATATTCACAGTGTATATTATGTTAAAAGACGTATGGGACTTTTTTTAAATCATACTTGCAGTATCTCACAAAAGTGAGTACACCACACCCCTACACATTTTTGAAAATATTTTATTATATCTTTTCATGTGACAACACTGAAGAAATGTCACTTTACTACAATGTAAAGTAGTGAGTGTACAGCTTGTATAAGAGTGTAAAGTTGCTGTCCCCTCAAAATGACTAAACACACAGCCATTAATGTCTAAACCACTGCAACAAAAGTGAGTACATCCCTAAGTTAAAATGTCCAAATTGGGCCCAATTGGCCATTATGCCTCCCCATTGTCATGTGACTCGTTGGTGTTACAAGGATTTTAGGTGTGAATGGGGCGCAGGTGTGTTAAATTAGGTGTTATCACTCTCTCATACTGATCACTGGAAGTTCAACATGGCACCTTATGGCAAAGAACTCTCTGTCAGGAACCATGAATCAGACTGAGACAGAAGTGCAGTAAAAATCACACTATTTAATAAAATGGTACAAACAGAGCAAATGTAGTCAAAACATAGCCAGAGTTCGGTAACCAGGATGGGTAGTCAGAACAAGCCATAGAAACAGGAGTCCAGAGATCAGCGAAGTCGGGTGCAGCAAACAGGATCAAGCACCAGAAGGGAAGTCAGTCAAGCAAAAATTATTTGCAGGAAAACACAGCAGCGAGAGTCCGGATGTGTTGACCAAGGTGAAGGCACAGAAGATCTGATCCATGCCATTTAAATAGCTAGCAGAGCTAGCTGACGAGCAGGAATTGAAGACCAGGTGAGTCACTGTGGAATTAAGAGTGCTGGCAATTAACCAACAACTGAGCACAGAGCTCTGAGAAAAAGGGGCTGAGTCCAGTCCTGACAGTACCCCGTCCTCAACAACCCCTCCCCCTTGGAGGACCACCAGGTTTGAGGGGAAAACATCTATGAAAGCACGAAGGAAGACAGGAGCATGTACGTCCGAGGATGAGACCGAAGAGCATTCCTCCGGACCCTACTCTTTCCAATGAACCAGGTACTGTATGCGCCCACGGAACCTACTGGAATCAATGATTGTATCTCATACTCCTCATGGTTCTCAACCTGAACAGAGTGAGGACATGGTACCAAGGTGGTGAAGTGGTTGCATAGCAAAGGTTTTAATATGGAGACATAAAATACATTTGAAATATGCATATTAGGATAAAGGTCTAAAGTGTAAGCCACTGGGTTGATCCTAAAGAGAATACAAAAAGGCCCAATAAACCGTGGTGTCAGTTTTAATGTAGTAACGTTGAGTCAGGGTTGTGAGATGACAGCCAGACCCTGTCCTCAACCTGGCAGGCATCTATTGCCAGTAAGGCGTCTGTACCTATGATTGGCACGTCGCAAGGACTCCTGGACCTGTACCTAAGTGCAATGAAGACCACAGAGATGCTCCTCCAATGCAGGACTGCTCTGAGGAACAAATGAGTTGGGCAATATGATTGGAAACCATAATTTGCCATGAATTTAGACAAACTTGAATCAGTATTGATGGAACTATTGTGAGAAAACTCCGCCCAAGGTAGGAAGTCTGACCAGTTGTTGTGCTGGTCAAAAATGTAGCAACGTAAAAACTGCTTCAAGGACTGGTTGGCTCGTTCTGCAGCCCAATTAGATTGTGGGTGATATGCAGAGGAGAACGAAAGCTGAATTCCCAACTGTGCAGAAAAGGCTCGGCAAAACCTGGACATAAACTGGCTACCTCTGTCCGAGATGATAACCTTGGGTATCCCATGTAAGCGTAAGATCTCCCGAGAAAAAATGGAAGCCAGTTTTTTGGATGTGGGCAACTTCTTAATAGGAATACAAAGACATTTTTGAGAACCAGTCAACCACCATAAGGATAACTGTGTTGCACTGAGAGTTGGGTAACTCCACAATGAAATCCAGAGATAGGTGGGTCCAAGGCCTCTCTCCATTTGGTATGGATTGTAGGAGGCCCACTGGAAGGTGGTGTGGTGTCTTACTCTGAACACACATGGAACAAGCAGCTACGAAGGTGGCTACATCAGCGCGTAGACTAGTCCACCAGAATTGTTGGGAAATGGCCCAAATTAATTGATTCCTCCCTGGGTGGCCAGCAGCCTTGGGAGACTGGTAAGTCTGAAGCACGGCAGTGTGGATACTCTTGGGGACAAAGCAGCAGTCACAAGGTTTCTCAGGATCAAAATGGATCTGAGTGGCAAGAATTCTGTTACCCAAAGGTGAAGTGAGACTGGTAGAAACCGTAGCCACAATACGATCGGGAGGAATCGCAGGAACTGACTCCATCTTGGAGTCAGCATTCTTAGTACCGGGTAAGAATGAAATAATGCAATTGAAGCTTGACAAGAAAAGAACCCATCTCACCCTTCTTGGAGAGAGGCATTTAGCCTCTGACAAGAATTTGAGATTCTTATGCTCAGTCAGAATAATAACCAGCACAGTGGTAACTTTGAGGAGATACATCCAGCAGGATATGAAAAATGGATGTATGTAATATAGCCCCTGGGAGACAGCATTCACGCTGTACACTTGAGAAGACCAGGTGAGTCACTGTGGAATGAAGAGTGCTGGCAATTAACAGACAGCTGAGCACAGCTCTGGGAAGGAAGGGCTGAGCCCAGCCCTAACACTCTCTGAGGATCTGAAAAAAATTGTATTTGGTTCAGATGGTGTCAAGCGTGTGTGGTGGCAACCAGGTGAGGAGTCTTGCCTACAGTCAAGAATGGTGGTCCTCCAGGACGACATCAAACTTGTGGCAAAATGCATCGGCAGGAGGGACATGCTGACGTCACTGTGCTGTTCAACATCCTGGAAGGACAGGCGTTTTTATCGTAGCCAGCCAACATACTATCCATGCTTGATGTACATTACCTAGATGTAACTGTTACTGTTTTTTACACATTAAATATTAGTCTGGTTTTACCTATGCCTTTCCCTTTTTTTGGGTTGCTATAAACACGAATATCAAGCAAGGACCCTGGATCCTTTTTAGTCCCAGTGAAAAATAAATATTACCTGCTTAAAAGTAATGTTTGAAGGCTCTTCTAGTTGGATTTGCTATCCATTTGCCATCTCTGGAGATCAAGGCCCTGGCTGGGTATTCGTCACAAGCGTATCAGCTTGTGCAAGTTGGTAAGCGTGCACTTCATGTGGTGGTGGATTTACACTTTGCATGTCGGTGTGAATATGCTATCTACACAAGGAGAGGAGGACATTTAACACTTGTCTGTTTCTGTGATGTACTGTTCACCAGCACTATCCTTGAAGGATTCATCTGTTCAAGTTTAATATCAATCTTTTGGGACTGATTAACTCATATTGTTGATTCACACACTGTATATTGTTTGTCAGTTATGAAACGGCTCATATTTTCACTTTACTAGATTTTTTTTGAAGAGCGTAGCTCCCATATTTCATTGCTTTATCTTTTGTGTATATCTCACAATAGATCCGCTGCCCCATTTTTAGGGATTTATAGGATACAGCGCAGTTATTTTTCTTCACACATGGTGGTAGGAGTGTCATGTTCTGGGGCTGCATTAGTGCTGCCGGCACTTGGGAGCTACCGATCATTGAGGGAACCATGAATGCCAACATGTACTGGGACATACTGAAGCAGAGTATGATCCCCCTCCCTTCGGAGACTGGGCTGCAGGTCAGTATTCCATTTGATAACGACCCCAAAAACACCTCCAAGATGACCACTGCCTTGCTAAAGAAACTGAGGGTAAAGGTAAAAGACTGGCCAAGCATATTTCCAGACCTAAACCCTATTGAGCATCTGTGGGGTATCCTCAAATGGAAGGTCGACGAGCACAAGGTCTCTAACATCCACCAGCGGTGGATGTCATGATGTCATCATGGAAGAGTGGAAGAGAACTCCAGTGGCAACCTCTGAAGCTCTGGTGAACTCCAAGAGGGTTAAGGCAGTGCTGGAAAATAATGAAGGCCACACAAAATATTGACACTTTGGGCCCAATTTGGACATTTTCACTTAGGGGTGTACTCACTTTTGTTGCCAGCGGTTTAGACATCAATGGCTCTGTGTTGAGTTATTTTGAGGGGACAGCACATTTACACTGTTATACAAGCTGTACACTCATGATTTTACATTGTAGCAAAGTTTAAATTCTTTGTGTTGTCACATGAAAAGATATAATAAAATATTTGCAAAAATGTGAGGGGTGTACTCACTTTTGTGAGATACTGTACCTAAGTGGATGTAGCTTCACTGAGAGGCTAAACCAGGTGCTGGCCCAGGCATGTGGGCAGATCCCGGCCATATGATCTCAATCTTTCCTGTGCCTGGACATGTGAAGACAAATCTTCATCATTGTATCAGGTTTCCAGACTCTAGGTCTGTGACTAGCTGGAGCCGCAATGACGTCTCTCTTGTGCATGTGCACGATAGCCGCCGTCCACGGCACAGGGCTCTGGTGGCCGTGCCTTCAGAACACATGCGCCAGTGATGTTACTGGCTGCGTGTACAGTAAATATTTCCTAAACGATGCACGTTTAGGAGATATTTACACTACCCTATAGATAAACCTTGTAGGCTTACCTATAGGTAACATTTAGTGATGGAAGTTTGCTTCCACTTTAACATTCCCTGATTCATTTATCAAGTCATGCAGATCATTTTTTTTTATTATATAATACAATCATGTACAAACAGTACCTTCAAGTCTAGAAAAAAAAATACACAGAAAATAAAATGAAGATCATTCTTAAATAAAGGAGCAAACGCAGTTAAAAAAAAAAAACACAAAGGAAGAAAGTTAATCAATATACTGACAGGTTAAGCATATGCAATTAAATGGCTATTTCCTGTTTTAACTTAAGTCTTTGAAAGTATCACCTGCTTTTCACATCAGCATTGTGCCTCTTGATGAGAAAGTCATCAAGTTTGAATTAGAAAGCCAACAGTCCATCTCTTTCTAAGTTGAGATGCCCTCATTATAAGGGACTGGCTTCACCACCTTCACTGTCATCATAATTAAAAATAACACAAACGCGGATTCAGTTATTGAAGAGCTTTTAAAACATAACACATTTGTGTTTTGATGGTACATGGGTTGTTAGATCAGTGGTCCATGATTTATGCTCTCAGTGGGTAAACACACAAAGGACATTCATTGACAAAGTAAGACAGACATTAACAAAATCACAGGTCCCGACCTTTCCTTATTGAGAGCACATCTAATTATATTTTAATGTCACAAAGTAGCTAGATCTTAGAGAGCATTTAAATTGTTTTCTTGGGGTTGTTACACATCTACACCTGGCCCAGATTATGATCATTATCATTCATTTTCTAATGCATCTTAGTGAATGTATATTGGTGTAGTGTTGGAACAACTGATTGACCCTTTGTGTTGCGTTTGTTAATGTGATGTTAACCAAAGTTCTTAGCAATTTATTTGTCAGTAGTTTCCAGTTTTCTTATCACCGTATTCCCAGTTTAAGCTTATCCACCTACTGATTCTAAGCATCTGTTAATGGGATGTCAGCTTTTGATACAGCTCATCCTATTCTTTACATAGGGTCAGGTCATGTTTCAAAAGGACAGGGGTAATTTTGTATTTGAAGTAGCACCTCAATCAACTTCATCAATTTGTTTTCTTTGCACTGCAAGTGGTTTCCAATGAAAGAAGGGGGTGTTTTGATGAAATTAAGAGGATTAGATTGTGTTTAAAACATCAATTTCCCTTGAATGCTCTAAAACTAGATTACAATTTTAGTTGTTAGCACCCAGGTCATGCATTCAGATACTATACCTGTGCATACAAGATTAAATTAAAAGGGACAATACAATGAATGTGCTATGCATGTAATATATTTGAATAAGAAATGCCATAATAATATGGAGCTCAGAAAAGCAGCACTTTGTACTGTTTGAGAGTTTCTGGTACTTATTAGAGATGGACATTTGGTTGTAGATGGCATTATTTATATCAAGGAGGAGGGGAGCACTATTATATACAAATAAAGTATTTAACATTTTCTGTGTTCTTTGTTTGCATGGGCTTCCAGACCTTCGGGTATCCTCTCATACTCCAAACATACGGTGATGATTTAACTGACTTTGTATAAATTGGTCCTACAAAGTACACGTGTGGCTTGTGTGACTTCAGAATTTACATGACATCTGAACAGAGAACATTAATGATTTCATGTGTTATAAATGAGTGCCATTAAGAAAATCCAATATGCTCTGTATAGTCTTGTATCATGATCCGTTGTCTCTCTCTATCTCAGGTGTTCCTGCACTGCATAACAATGTATTCAGCTAAGATTAATGATCGTACACACTACATAATGTCAAATTGCACATTATTTGTCATTTACATTGACATTCTGTAAATTAGTTCTTGGGTAGATATCCCTTCCCCATCATGCCAGTGCTTTGGCCTGATGATAGGTCAATCAAGCATTGGATGCAGCAATGTGAGTTGCAGAAATGGTTGTTATGCCCTATAGTCTGGGAAGCAGAGCGGGTATAGAGTGCTCTATACCTAGTTTAGACATTCTTCTTGAGTACTTCATAGGAGGAACAGAAACTGAAACGACCTAGAAAATTGTATAGAAAGTATTATATTTATAACAGTAAATAGTGACATATACAGATCAGAGCTGTGAACACCACACATTACCTTCATAATACAAAATTGTATTTTTCCCCCTTAATATTAAAAAATACAGACAACACTGTAAATAATTCTATCACAAAACAGTATGATGCATTTTAATTGCATCACACAATCCTTGGTCTGATTCATTGAATATGTCTATGCACTTTAGATTCCTAGTTTCCCGTTTTGATGGATTGGAAAATTTGGATAACCCCTGTTTCATTAAAGTGGAGTTCCACCCATATAAAAGTCAGCAGCTACAAAAAGTGTAGCTGCTGACTTTTATTAATCGGACACTCGCCTGTCCCAGGGTCCAGCGATGCATTTTTATAGAATTTTTTGCTGTGAAAATGTGTCCGCCATAATGTCGCAGTCACAAAAAAGATCGCTGCCATTAGTAGTAAAAAAAAAAAATAATAAAAATGCAATAAAACTATCTCCTATTTCGTAAACGCTATAAATTTTGCACAAACCAATCGATAAATGCTTATTGCGATTTTTTTTTTTTTTTTTTACCAAAAGTAGGTGGAAGAATATGTATTGGCCTAAACTGAGGAAAAAATATGTTTTTTTATATCTTTTTGGGGGATATTTATTATAGCAAAAAGTAAAAAATATTGTATTTTTTTCAAAATTGTCGCTCTATTTTTGTTTATAGCGCAAAAAATAAAAACGGCAGAGGTGATCAAATACCACAAAAAGAAAGCTCTATTTGTGGGAAAAAAAGGACGCCAATTTTGTTTGGGAGCCACATCGCACGACCGCGCAATGTTCAGTTAAAGCGACGCAATGCCGAATTGCAAAAACTGGCCAGGTCCTTTACCTGCATAAAGGTCCGGGTCTTAAGTGGTTAAAGTGTAACAATAAAAGTGAAATATTCCTTTAAATTTCGTACCTGGGTTGTGTCTAAAGTATGCCTGTAAAGTAGCGCTTGTTTCCAATGTTTAGAACTGTTCCTGCACAAAATGTAATTTCTGAAGGAAAAAAAGTCATTTAAAACTACTCGCAGCTATTCACGAATCGTCGGGTCCCGGCAATACAGAGAAAAGTCATTAAAAAACGACACAGGTCCCCCCCCCAGTCCATTACCAGGCCCTTTGGGTCTGGTATGAATATTAAGGGAAACCAGGATGGATAAGGTGAACTCCTGCGCTGTCTACAAAGTGAAGGGGAGGGGAACAAACTGAAAATACTGCTGCAAATATAAAGGTCTACCTCGATAGACTAAGGTGAAACAAAAAATATTAAATAAAATACTTGCGCTGTAGAGTGTGGGACAAAGAGTGAGAATGGGTGATAAAAGTTACAAAGTAGCTAGTGAGAATAATATTATAAAACATATAATATAGCAATGAAAATAATAATAACAAAAGGACAGTCCTTAGTAGAAACCGGCACTCTGAAAAAGTCCAGATCCGGCACAATCCTGCCGTGTATTGGTGTATTTCATCGAAAGTGAATCCTAATCTCCAACGGTGCAGGTGTTGTGTAAATGATAATACAAAAAATACACTTTAAGAGAAGAAGCACGGAAAATAGTTCTAAAGGAAGTACATATAAGACCCTTGGATCCGGAGTATAGGTGGGATAGAGTAGTTGAGCCAACACCAAAGTCACATGTATACACCTCTGGTGAACCCAGCTGCTCACCTCAAATTAACCGCAATGTGTCTAGATCAACCTGGTCTGGATGGTTATAGTCCACAAATAGGTAGAATGAATGAATGAATGAAAAACTTATATAGCGCGGCACATGCGAACTGAATCGCCTCTGGGCGCTTGATGTTTCGTGTCTCATGACATCAAAAGAGCAGAGTTTTAATCTGTCTTCTGAAAGTCAGGTGGTTTTCCTCCAACCGAACGCTGGTTGGTAAAGCGTTCCATAGTCTCGGACCTTGAAATATTTGGTTTTTGGCACCTTGACCAGATTTTGGTCGCTGGATCGCAGAACGCGATTAGAATTGTGAGGTTCTATCTTGTCGCAAAGATATTGCGGAGCCTTCCCATGGATGCACTTATGTGTCAGGCAGAGTGCTTTAAATGCAATTCTGTCTTTTACTGGCAACCAGTGAAGGGATCTCAGCGAAGGTGAGATTGATTCCCATGTCCTTTTCCCAGTCACCAGTCTGGCGGCCGTATTCTGTACGACTTGCAGACGAGCGATTTGGTACTTTGGGAGCCCGAGGTAAAGGGCATTTGCATAGTCCAGTCTGGAATTCACAATTGTTCCCACCACGACTGCTACGTCTTCTTTGGGGATAAATGGAATAAGTCTGCGTAGTAGGCGCAACAAATGGTGCGATCCGCTGACTACTGACCCTATTTGTGCGTCCATTGTCATGAAGGTGTCAAAAATGACTCCTAGACTTTTGACTTTGGAGCTAGGGGTGATGCTTTGGCCCAGAATGGGTGGCGGTGTCCAGGTTGTTGCCAGTTGACTCTTGCGGCTGGCGTGAAACATAAGAAGTTCTGTTTTGGAACTGTTGAGTTTAAGATAACTCTTAGTCATCCAATTTTCTATCGAAGAGAGACATTTCTCTAAACTGAGATGATGATCCTTTTTGTTGCAGATGCGAAAATACAATTGCGTATCGTCTGCATAAGAGTGATAAAGTAGTTCTTGGCTACTGATAATATCAAAGAGAGGGCGAAGATAGATGTTGAACAGTACCGGTGACAGGGGGGATCCTTGGGGGACTCCACATGGCACCGTGCGTTTTTCCGACGTGAAAGATCCCAGTTTCACTGTTTGTGATCGGTTTTCAAGAAAGGAGGAAAACCATGGTAAATCACCTTCTGCGATTCTGGCTACCTCGGCCAGTCGCATCAGTAACATTTTGTGGTCTACTGTGTCAAAGGCTGCGCTTAGGTCCAGCAGAACCAGGAGACAGGATTCTCCCTCGTCTGCGGCCTCGAGGGCATCGTCCCATATTTTGAGTAAGGCCGTTTCTGTCCCGTGTCCGGGACGGAAACCTGATTGAAATGGATCGAGTAGATTGTGGGTATCCAGATGCTGTTGCAGCTGTTGTACCACTATTTTCTCCATTATCTTGGAGAGAATATTTAGGCCTGTTATGGGGCGGCGGTGAGTTGGGTCCTTGGGATCCAAGTTAGGTTTTTTCAGGATGGGCTGGATTGTGCCCTCTTTCAGCAGGGATGGCACTATGCCTTCCTTAAATGACTGATTTATAAGCTGTGTGATGGGAGGCGCCAGAATGTCGGCGCATTCCTTCAGCAGCTTGGTGGGAATGATGTCATTGGGTGCTGTGCTGTTCCGCAACGCACCAATGATATTTTTGGTGGTATCGATGGAGATGGGTTCCAGAGTGAACTTAGTTGATTGTAGAAGGTTTCTGTTGGTGTTTTGTAGTTGATTGAAGAGGGGGCTGAGGGGGGTATTATTTTGCAGAATACTTACCCGGATTCTTTCGATTTTGTCGATGAAGAAATCCGATAGTTCATTACAGAACTCTTGGGTGTCTGAATTGGGGACTTCAAGACATCCCGGATTCATGGTCTGGGTGACCATCTTGAATAGTTCTCGGGGGCGGTTTAGGGCGCTGTTAATCGTCATAGAAAAATGATGTTTCTTTGCTTTGAAGATTTCTTTATGATATTGTGTTGTTATTGCCCTGTAGATGATGAGGTGATCTTCTGAAGGGCTTCTTTTCCAGGCGGCTTCCGCCCTTCTGCGCTCTTGCTTCAGTAGGGACAGCTGGTTGTTGAACCAGCCGGACTTTTTTTTCCGGATGCGGACTTTGCGTTTCGGTGCTACTAAGTCGGCTGATTGTAGCAGAGCTGCATTTATGGCATCCAGTGTATCTGAGGCTGTTAACTGAGGATGAATAGTTTCGATTCGGTTTCCCAAGGTAGATTTGAAGAGTTCTGAATGGAGCTTCTTCTGAGATCTAGCCCAGTGTATTGTCACCGGCTTGGGTGCTTTTATAACTGGTGGAATTTTAGAAATTATGAAACTAATTGCATGGTGGTCTGTCCATGGCAAAGGTTCATTTCCCAAAATGTTTATTTTCAGATTTTGTCTGAAAATTAGGTCGAGTGTGTGACCTGAAGCATGCGTGGGACCGCATATAAGTTGCTGTAGTCCTAATCCTTCCAGGTGATCGATGCAGGCATCCGCAATGGGATCCTGTGAGGAGTTGGCCCACAGATTGAAGTCCCCGAGCAGCAAAAGATGTTTGCTGTTAAGGGTATAAGTGGATATGAACTCCGTTAATGATGGTAGAAGCTGCGATTTTGGCCCAGGTGGCCTATAGCAGAGGAGAATGTGAACAGTCTCCTGGGGGTTAGTTTGAAGTTGAAGAGTAAGGGTTTCCATAAATGGAAGAGGATTTTGAAGGACCGGCTTAGTGATTGCAATATGAAACTTATGGATCACCGCCAGGCCTCCTCCTCTTTGCCCTATTCTGTTTTCCGTTATAATTCGATAATTTTCTGGCACCAATTCTCCAAGAATGGTGTTGCAGTCGTCTGAAAGCCAGCTTTCTGTGATAAAGAGGCAGTCTAGATCGTTTTGTAGTAAGAAATCGTGGATTTCTGATCGGTGTTTTACTGCCGATCTTGTGTTGATCAAAGCACATGATATGTGCTTGAGCTGGGTTAAATGGTTGAAATTTTTGATGGTCGATCGTTGATCGAATCTCAAAAGTTGGTCTATTTTTAAGGCCTTTTTGGTGACGGCTGGTAATACTGTTGCGAATTGTCTCAGACCCCAAATCGTTTCTGCAGAGTATCGCAGTTTAACCATTGTTGCCAGTCACCGGGGGGGGGGGGGGGGGATTAATTGCAATAGAGGGAAGATTCGCTGAATCCTCTCGCTTGGCCTTGGTCCAGAGGAAGGCAAAAAACCCTGGCAGTGCTAAGCCAATTTGCTGCCGCAGGGAAAAAAATTCCTTCCTGATCCCTGAAAGGCGATCGGACGAAACCCTGGATCAAGTACTGTTTGGAATGGGGGGAAGGGTGTCACTGTAGCTGAGGAGTACCAAGATGGCCGCCGATCGGGCCACAGGCCTCAGGTTTGGGGGCTGTTTGGCTTGGTGGGTATGAGCTGGTTGTTAATCCAGGGGAGGATGGGATCCTCCAGGGATAGGGGGATGATCCCTGACAATTCCAGGAAAATTTCCAGGCTGTCAGTGCTCCTTTTTGCGGCGCACCGCTAGGCCGCGGCTGAAGCCGCGGTCTTTCCTAATTGCGGCGGCTGCGAATAAGGCCTGGTCTGGCGCGGATGCGGGAAAGAGCCGCAGATCGCCAGAAAAAAGCGCTGCTATGCGCGGCGGGTGGCCTGGGTGATTATGGGTGACTGATTGGGGTGCATGCGGCTCTAAGAGAAGGTAAACAGCCGCAATTTGGATCGCTGGAGTGGCTGTCCTGAAAAGGACGGTCACTAGCGATTCCTGGAGGTGGAAAGATGGCCCTGAAAGACAGGGTCTTACCTGAAGAGAGGAAGGAAGGAGCCGGTCCTATGGGCTGCAAGTTGATTCATGCAGCAAAGATTGTAGGAGCCTGCCTGTCTGCGGTGTCTAGCTGGCTATCTGTCTGGTCCCTGGAGAGAGCAGACTCGTCGGGAAGCGTCCTACTCCCTCACTGAACTGACACTGACTGATTATCCAGCTAAGCCTTGTCAGCTGTGATGAGCTTGGGTGTGTTCAGGGGATCCCCTGATGAAGTCACGTGACCGTGACGATACGCGTCGGGATTGGCAGGCAGGACACACTCCAGCATCTGACGAACGGACACACGAGTTCGCCACTCGTAAGGATTGTTGCATGAATGTTTATGTGAGTTTTTAATCTTGTTTTTAATAAACCTGTTTATATCGCTGACTGAGCTATACTATGGGTGTGCTTTTTCACCTCTTCCCCATCATCACGCCATCTGAGCGCTCCATCTGAGTTACTGAGAGAGGAATAGGAGTCATCACAAGCCCACACCAGCTGAGACATCCCCACACATTGTGAAACCTTGGGGAGACTAAAACAGCCAGCCCACGAATCCTAAGATCTAGCAGAAAAAACAGAGGAAAAATAGAGGGACTAACGAGTTCGGTGCTCGTGGATATGAGCCTGAGATCTCTCACCTACATGTGAGTGCACTCCCACTCGCCAAGATCCCAATTACCAACCCCCTTTGTGACGTTATTTCACCATCAGCTTTTTTTGTTGTCTTTTTACTTTGTTTTTTTCATGTAACACACCGGACGGAGATTTATATGTGCTACCTATTTGTGGACTATAACCATCCAGACCAGGTTGATCTAGACACATTGCGGTTAATTTGAGGTGAGCAGCTGGGTTCACCAGAGGTGTATACATGTGACTTTGGTGTTGGCTCAACTACTCTATCCCACCTATACTCCGGATCCAAGGGTCTTATATGTACTTCCTTTAGAACTATTTTCCGTGCTTCTTCTCTTAAAGTGTATTTTTTGTATTATCATTTACACAACACCTGCACCGTTGGAGATTAGGATTCACTTTCGATGAAATACACCAATACACGGCAGGATTGTGCCGGATCTGGACTTTTTCAGAGTGCCGGTTTCTACTAAGGACTGTCCTTTTGTTATTATTATTTTCATTGCTATATTATATGTTTTATAATATTATTCTCACTAGCTACTTTGTAACTTTTATCACCCATTGTCACTCTTTGTCCCACACTCTACAGCGCAAGTATTTTATTTAATATATTAAGGGAAACCACCTGCCATTTTTTTTCAATTACTTTTATCTGTATTGCTCGACAATTCATTAATAGCGCATTTTGTGCAGGGAACCAAAATATATAAAAAATGTGTGGGGGTCCCCCCAAATACCATATCAGGCCCTTAAGGTCTGGTATGGATATTAAGGGGAACCCCGTGTATTTTTTATTTTGACGTGGGCTTCCCCCAAAAAATCCATACCAGACCCTTATCCGAGCACGCAACCTGGCAGGCTGCAGGAAAAGGGGGGGGGGGGGAGACTAGAGAGCACCCATCCTCCTGAACCGTACCAGGCCACATGCCCTCAACATGGGGAGGATGCTTTGGGGGTCTGTGACCTCCAAAGCACCTTGTCCCCATGTTGATGGGGACAAGGGCCTCATCCCAACAACCCTTGCCCGGAGGTTGTTGGGGTCTGTGGGCGGGGGGCTTATCGTAATCTGGAAGCCCCCTTTAACAATGGGGACCCCCAGATTCCACCACCCATATGTGAATTGGTAATAGGGGACATTGTACCTCTACCATTTCACAAAAAAAGTGTCAAAAAAGGTAAAAACACACAGACAGCTTTGCACAAGTGCTTTAATAAAAAAAAAAACAAATTCCAGCAATGTACATGCCTCCACGACCTGGACCCATGCTACCCGCCACTACGAACAATACAGCCTCCTCCATAGAAGGCTCTGGAAAACCTGTGATGCGCCAGAGGGGGCGGGGTCACCCGTGACACCACGAGGAAGCCGCCAGAAATCCCTGTTGCGTCAGAACGGAGCAGGGTCACTCGTCCACGTCATGGGTGGCCCTGCCCTCGGTTATAAAAGAAATGTCACACGGCTCGCGCGTCATTCGCCTGGGAGCCTTCTATGGAGGAGGCTGTATCATTCGTAGCGGCGGGTAGCGCGTGTCCGGGTCATGGAAGGATGTACATCACTGGAATACATTTTTTTTATTAAAGGACTTGTGCCAAGCAGTTTTTTTACCTTTTGTTGACACTTTTTTTGTGAAATGGTAGAGGTACAATGTACCCCATTACCAATTCACATGGGGGGGCGGAATCTGGGGGTCCCCTTTGTTAAAGGGGGCTTGCAGATTAGGCTAAGCTCCCCGCCCACAGACCCCCACAACCACCGGGCAAGGGTTGTGGGGATGAGGCCCTTGTCTCCATCAACATGGGGACAAGGTGCTTTGGGGGTCAAAGACCCCCAAAGCATCCTCCCCATGTTTAAGGCATGTGGCCTGGTACTGTTCAGTAGGGGGGCACTCTCTCGTCCCCCCCTCTTTTCCTACTGCCTGCCAGGTTGCGTGCTCAGATAAGGGTCGGGTATGGATTTTTGGGGAAACCCCATGCCATTTTTTTTTTTCCGGCTTGGTTTCCCCTTAAAATCCTTACCAGACCTGACCTGAAGGGTCTATCATTTTGTGCAGGGACAGTTCTAAATACAGGAAACATTTGCTACTTTACACTTTACTTTATACTTTAGACACCCCCCAGGTACGAAATTTAAAGGAATATTTCACTTTTATTGTTTCACTTTAAGCATTATCAAAATCACTGCTCCTGAAAAAACGTCCGGTTTTAAAACTTTTTTTTTTTTTGCATTGATACATGTCTCCTGGGGCAGGACCCGGGTCCCCAAACACTTTTTAGGACAATAACTTGCATATTAAACTTTAAAATTCACACTTTTGATTTCTCACGTTCAAGTCCCATAGACTTTAACAGTGTTCAAATCTTCACATGAACTTTTGGTCTGTTCGCATGTTCTGGATGCGAACCGAACCGGGGGGTGTTCGGCTCATCTCTACTAGCGATCAGATTATTATACGATCGATTCGAAGGTGGTAATTTTCTTTACAATATTTTGATCATGTGTACTAGGCTTTTGGCAGTGACTGTCAGACTTGAGATGACCTCTGACCTTGTGATTGTATTACCAATTACTTTGTGCTTGGTGCATCAATTTACTTAAACAGTAGACTATATAGTATAACATTGCTTTAGTTGACCGTAAGTCCGCTACCACCATTTTCTAGGTCTTGGTATTCTCACAATTTACCCCAGGCCTCAAAAGCTCAGCTAGACTTTAATCCTGTCGCAGGGACTGCACCTGCCTCAAGTCACTAAAGACAGCCTGGCGGTGCACATATACATTTTAAAAATATTAAAAACATTTTTGGACGCACAAGTGAAAGAGGGTGGGTATGACTGTGCAGACCTATCATCCCTTGTATAAAGACCAACTTTAACCCTTGTATAAAGACATCTAGCCACAGTTATTCCATCTAAACTTTCTTCCATGGGAGGCAAACGACTCCAGAGTAGGGGTGCCATGCTGTGGAATGCCCTCTCCTTGGAACTTAAGATGACACCTAACCTGCTCCTCTTCAGAAAAAAACTGAAGACGGAGCTGTTCGTCCAGGCTTATGGATAAAATGATTTTTTTTCTTTTCCCTCTCACAGTCCGCCCCCTCATTGAAGGAGCCACTTGCCTCTCTAATAACCATGATCCCGGAACAGCCCTGACTATCCAGACATCTATGATGTCGTGTACCCCTCTTCTAGTATCCCCACTGCCCCTTTTTCTTTTTTCTCTCTTACACTCCATGGGTCTTTTCCTCTTTCTCCCCTAAGGGCTGGATACCATTTCCTTTCACCGCCCTCTCTTCTCTTTCTTCTCTTTTCCTCACCAGGGATTGATTCAAAGTAACATCTACCAGCGGCGCTTAGACGCTCACTTTACAGTGGGCATTTGGCGCCTAACTAAGCTCAAAAATCAATCAATCAATCAAAGAGTTATGCCGGCGTATCAGTGATACGCCGGCATAACTCACACTTTGCGCCGGCTTATCTGTTTTTCTGTATGCAGAAAACAAGATAAGCCGGTTTGCAGCACAGATCTGACAGGCGTAATTGCATTACACCGTCGGATCTTAACTGCAATTTTAAAATGGCAGCTGGGGGCGTTCTCTACGCCAATTCACGAACGTACGCGGGCCCGACGCAGTCACTTTACGCTGTTTACGTAGGGTTTTCCCGGCGTAAAGATAAAGCTGCCCAAAGCAGGCGCATCCTATGTTAAGTATGGACGTCGTGACCGCGGGAAATTAGAAAATGTTTACGTTGTTTGCGTAACTCGTCCGTGAATGGGGATTTACGTTGATTACGTTCACGTCGAAAACACTGTCATAATTCGGAGCATGCGCACTGGGATTTTTCTGAAGGCCGGCGCATGCGCAGTACGTTCGGCGCGTGGACGCGCCTAATTTAAATAGGAGACGCCTTCTACCCGCCTATTTTAAATTAGGCCGCCCAATTTACGCTACGCCGCCGCAACTTAACACGCAAGTGCTTTGTGAATACAGCACTTGTGTGTTAAGTTGCGGCGGCTTAACGTAAATAAGAAAAGTTACGCCGCCGCAACTTTGCGTGCGGCTTTCTGAATCTGGCCCAAAGTGTGCATTTGCCTTGGATGCAACCCATTTCCAAATGGTAGCGCTTCCAGAAATTCAATCTTTATAAAGTTCACGATGTGTGTGTGTGTGTGTGTGTGTGTGTATATTAGACATGTGCATTCGTTTTCGTCCGACTGCATTTTCATCCGAATTTCGAGGATTTTCACGTTCGTTTTAACAAACGATAATGAACGCGCAGAATCTGAAATCTGATAGATCTGAAATAAAAATACTTTATTTTCGTTTTGTTGCGACAACAGTTCAATATAAATAGAAGATTCGACATGACGGTGACAATAGCGATCTGTGTTTATCGAACCTGTGGTTGAATGTGCCAAACCTAACTCTATTAGTCCAAGATTATTCGAAATAGAGAGAAAAGATTTGATATTATAGAGACATGAAGATTCGACTAAGCAGCTAAAAACATACGATCGCCACAAGGGGACATTTATGGTTAAATGCTCCGGCCATAGGCTATAAATTCTAATGTTGTGGAAACTAGTAATAATAAATAATAAATATAATTATTACTAGTCATACATCGTTAGAATTCATACCCGCAATCAAACTCACGGAGCTTATGGCGTGCGTGCGACGTACAGGTATGTTGATCTGCCTGTACTTGCCATTCTTCCAACGTATATCGACGTGAAAAGCAGTTAACAAAACAAAATGAATAAAAACGAATTACGGGAGTAACTAAATACATTTATTTTTCAGATGAAACCAAAATTCCAAAACAAAATATTTCAGTGTGCACATGTCTAGTTTGTATTCACAATAAAGTGAACAACTTTGTCCCAGGGTTACTTTATGGATCAATTATGTGTTTAGTTGCCTTGTCTCAAGGAAGAATAAATTCAGTTCAATCGGTCTTTCCTCAGAAGGTACTCCATGCTCTTTACTTCCCATCATTGTACTTTTTCCAGTTCTTTTTTTTGTGATCTGGAGCCCAAAACTTAACCTAACTTTCTTCTGCTTTGTATAACAGCAACATTTTTTTTCTTTTTACTTTGGATAGAGTGGAGAGAGATTAGAACACCTTTTTTGTATTGCTATCTATACTCCCATTAGGAATATATAACCCCTTTATTTGTGTTGTTTACCCTTATCAAGTAAGTAAAAGAAAATCCCACATTTTTGGTTGTCACCCTAACAACAATTGGGAGGAAATCTTCTAATGGGGAAACTAGTTCTGGTGACAACCAGGGATCCCAACACTTAGAAGGGATTTTCTCTCACTTCCTATTTAGGCTATGGGACAGGAAGTGAGGGGATATCTCCATAATGGGACCCAGATGGCAAAAAAGGCAGGGGTTATAACTTTCCCCAAAACAGGCTTTTAACATTACAGGAATTAAAAATAGGAAGGAAATTATACTGATTGATGAATGGCGGTACGCGCAATTGAAACATTTCTTTGAAAGTCTTCCACTGCCGATTAGATCGGAAATAAATCTTCGGCCCTTTGAAAAGCTATGTGTGGATAAGACCGAAAAGGGGGCAATCTCAAAGATTTATAAAATCCTGAACGTTCCAAAATTGCAGAACGTACTTCCGTTCATCAAGAAATGGGAGGAGGAGTTGGGCTCATCTGTAAATGAACACGAGATTAGGCAGTTAATTAAGAGAGTTCATGCGACATCGGTAAACAATAATATTATGGAGCAGAATTACAAATGCTTGGTACAATGGTATCTCACTCCTGATAGGATTCATAAGAGCTCAGGAACAACAACGCACCTTTGTTGGAGAGGCTGCAATGAAATTGGTACAACGACCCACATTTGGTGGACTTGCCCCAAAATCAGAGTATACTGGGCGGAGGTGAGACAAAAAATTAGAGAAATATCAAACCTAGATCTTCCAGATGACCCGTGGGTCTGTATCTTACATGGAGCTAAAATGTCAACCAAAGAATATCTGAGGACATTAATCCCACAGTTCTTGAATGCAGCCAAGAATCAAATATCTAGTAACTGCCAACTGGAGAGACCAACATTGGTAGGATGGTCCAAAAAAAGAGACGAAATTTATAGTATGGAATATCTGAGATTTAGAGATGGAGGAAACTGGGTGGAATTTGAAGAGAAATGGAAAGAGTGGAAAGGGTTTAAGTCCAAGATGGATTATGCAGAGATGATGGATGTTTAACATAATACAATATAAGCGATAAGAGGTAGCATCTATAAGGGCTAGAGCAGGTGAAATCCGTCGACACAGAGATAAGAGACATAAGGGACGGGATGGGAGAGGGGGTTGGGAAGGGGTGGTGGGAAGGGAACTAGATTGCAAAAAGATACTGATGTATTAATAATCTATTTTGCTCTCCCTTTTCAGAGGTAAAAAAAAAAAAAAATTAAAGAAACAATAAGTAAAGAAATAAAGTAAAAGGAATAAGAAATGAAAAGAAAAGAATTATAAAGATAAATATAATAAGGAAAAGGGAGAGGAGGAAAAAAAAAACCCACATATGATGCGAAACCATGAAGAAGACATGGCGGGTAAATGAATGGCGGGCAAGTCTCGCTACCTTCTTTCTGTCTATAGTTAAGTCTGAAGTGGGTAAAAAAATAAAAATAAAATAACTTTCCCCTGTGCTATCCAGATAAAAAAAAATGACTTTAACTCTACCTTAAAGCCTAATGCCGCTTACACACAACCATTTTTAATGGTCTAGAAAAAACAACGTTTTTTTTACGTGATTCTTGTCAAGCCTGCCTTGCCTACACACGATCGTGAAAAAAAAAAGCTTTAGCAAAGCGCGGTGACGTACAACACGTATGACGGCACTATAAAGGGGGCTGCTGTTGCTGATTTTGTGTTAGTAAAAGTTTGGTGAGAGACGATTCGCGCTTTTCAGTCTTCGTGCTTTTCAGTCTGTTACATCGTGATGAATGTGCTATCTTCATTACGAACGCTAGTTTTACCAGAACGAGCGATCCCGTCTCATAACTTGCTTATAAGTAGGGTTGAGCGAACCCGAACTGTAAAGTTTCGGGTTCGTACCAAATTTTTATTTTTTTTGGACCCGAATAATTTGCTGAAAGTTTGGGTTTGGGTTCGGAGTTCGGCTATGTAATGGCACTGCACAAAGTGTCATTTCTGAAAGGAAAAAAGTCATTTAAAACCGGCTTTGCAGCTTTAATGAATTGTCGGCTTCAGCAATTCAGAGAGAATTCATTCATAAAAAAAAATAAAAAATAGCGTGGGGGTCCCCCCAAATTCAATTACCAGGCCCTTCAGGTCTGGAATAGATATTAAGAGGAACCCCGCTGTCAATTTTTAAAAAAATGACGTGGGGTTCCCCCCAAATATCCATTCCAGACCCTTCAGGTCTGGTGTGGATTTTAAGGGGAACTCCACCCCAAATTAAAAAAAAATGGCGTGGAGTTCCCCCCAAAATCCACACCAGACCCTTATCCTAGCACGTTAACCTGGCCAGCCGCAGAAAAGAAGGGGGGACAGAGTGCGCCCCCCTCTCTTGAACCATACCAGGCCACATGCCCTCAACATGGGGAGGATGTCCCCATGTTGATGGGGACAAGGGCCTCATCCCCACAACCCTTGCCCGGTGGTTGTGGGGGTCTGCGGGCGGGGGGCTTATCAGAATCTGGAAGACCCCTTTAACAAAGGGGACCCCCAGATCCTGGCCCCCCCATGTGAATTGGTAATGGGGTACACTGTACCCCTACCATTTCACGAAGGAAGTGTAAATTCTTGTAAAAAAAACACACAGACACCGTAGAAAAAAGTCCTTTATTAATAAAAAAATGAATTAAAAAAATCCAGCGGTGGTAATCTACTCTCGATCCGGCTCCCCACTCCAACGTTGTCTGTATCCAGCGATGGGTGATCTTTTCGGTCCAGCGATGAGAAATCCATCCATCCAGAGCAGCATCGCCGACCTTCTCTCTCCGCTGGACATGCAGCCCAGCGAATGACGCGGCCGGAGTTTTGACATTTCTTATATAGGGGAGGCGGGGCCACCCATCACGTGACCCCGTCCCCCTCTGACGCACACTCTGCTACATCAGACATCCCCCTTGCGTCAGAGGGGGCGGGGTCACGTGACGGGTGGCCCGCCTCCCCTATATAACAAATGTCAAAACTCCGGCCACGTCATTCGCTGGGCTGCCTGTCCAGCAGAGAGAGAAGGTCGGCGATGCTGCTCTGGATGGATGGATTTCTCATCGCTGGACCGGAAAGATTACCCGTCGCTGGATACAGACAACGTTGGAGCAGGGAGCTGGATCGAGAGTAGATTACCACCGCTGGATTTTTTTTATTTATTTTTTATTAATAAAGGACTTTTTTCTACGGTGTCTGTTTTTTTTACAAGAATTTACACTTCCTTCGTGAAATGGTAGGGGTACAGTGTACCCCATTACCAATTCACATAGGGGGGGCCAGGATCTGGGGGTCCTCTTTGTTAAAGGGGTCTTCCAGATTCTGATAAGCCCCCCGCCCGCAGACCCCCACAACCACCGGGCAAGGGTTGTGGGGATGAGGCCCTTGTCCCCATCAACATGGGGACATCCTCCCCATGTTGAGGGCCTCTTTTCTGCAGCCGGCCAGGTTAACGTGCTCGGATAAGGGGTCTGGTGTGGATTTTGGGGGGAACTCCACGCCATTTTTATTTTTATTTGGGGTGGAGTTCCCCTTAAAATCCACACCTGGAATGGATATTTTGGGGGAACCCCACGTCATTTTTTTTTAAATTGACGACGGGGTTCCCCTTAATATCCATTCCAGACCTGAAGGGCCTGGTAATTGAATTTGGGGGGACCCCCACGCAATTTCTTTAATTTTTTTTTTATGAATTAATCCTCTCGGAATTGCCGAAGACGACAATTCATTATAGCCGCAAAGCCGGTTTTAAATGACTTTTTTTCCTTTCAGAAATGACTCTTTGTGCAGGGACAGTTCTTAATTTATTTTTATGTATTTTTATGTTATTTTAAGTTATTTCCCTATCCACATTTGTTTGCAGGGTACTTGCCATGCTCTTCCCGAAATTTTGCTGCCATTTGCAGCCCTCTAGCCCTTTCCATTCGATTTTTAGAGACATTTTAGTAGTTAAAAGTCCGGGTCCCCATTGACTTAAATGGGGCTCGGGTTCGGGTCAAGTTCGGGTCCCGAACCCGGACTTTTTTCCGAAGTTCGGCCGAACCCGAACATCCAGGTGTCCGCTCAACACTACTTATAAGCATGCACATTTTTTTCACGTCGTTAAAGCCTACACACGACTGTTTTTCATGACGTGAAAAACGACAACGTGAAAAACAACGCGAAAAAATAGAGCATGTTCTAAATTTTTAATGCCCATTTTTCACGCCATGAAAAATGCTCCGAATCCCACACACGATCATTTTTAATGACATTAAAAAAAAAAATTCACGTCATGAAAAACAGTCGTGTGTACGCGGCATTAGTGCAGCTGAAATAAAAGACAGAGAAATCGGCACAAAAAACATAACTTAGTCAGTCAGTCCACTCTGTTTAGACTTATGTCCCATGTGCTGATTTTTCAGATTTTCCTTTATTCAATTTTAGATGCAATTAGGTTAAATAAACCTCAGCCTACTCTGCCTGGGGTCAGGAGTGTGTAATGCACAAAGTGCATGCATTAGATCTGCGTAATGTGGAATGCAGAGGAGTTGGTAAGAACAAAGATGCAGGTGTGTGCAATGTATATTGTGCAGCCTGCTTAGTGGTGTATATGGGTTACAGTATTACATATCAGTTACATATTTTTTGTGCGATGCCACACTGAAAAAGGCAGTTCCCAGGCAATCAGAATGAACCGATCCTTTGCCAGCTCCGCTTATATCCATCGGATGCAGGAAAGGTGAAGTGTGATCCTCATCCCTGATCACTCCGTTGATACTGCTAGTTTTTACAGTTTTCAAGCAGTGAGTAAATAATGTCACCATTTACCATTATTCACTTTTTCCGCATACACTAAAAGTCCTGGCATATATCCCTGGGGTAATGCATATCCAAGATTGGGAACAGCTGCTCTAGGAACTGCCAATTAGCATCACATGCTGTTATTAAGCCTATGATCTTCCAGGACCCTCAAATCCTTTTCCATCATTGAGTCAGTACATTTTTACTTCTCATTGATTGTATGCTGCATACATGTGTTTAGTACCAATTGCATAACATTACACTTATCAACCTTTAAATCTCATTTGCTATGTATTTGCCCAATCAAAAGTGCAGCTAGGTAACCCTGTAAATAACAGGCATTTTGCAAGAACTTTATTATACTACATCGCTTTGTGTCATTTGCAAACACAGAAATAATATTTTTAATCCCAAACTGTGTAAAGTTTATAAACAAGTAAAAACAGTCCCAGAACTGAAGTTAGTTGTCTCAAGTAGCTTCAGGAACGAATTTCAAAATGTAAACTGTTACGTGCTGATGATTGCTCATCAGTCTAAAAAATATATATATTTTTCATGTGGTGTTTCTGGTTCACACATTTAGCTTTTTTGTTGCTTTTAAATAATAAAACAAATACGAGACATAGAGATAAAAGTAACAAATGCAAAGAACTTTCAGCAATAAAATAATATATGCATATAAGCACAGTATATGGATGCTAATGCAGGAACTTCTCTCTGTCAACTTATATATACATGCAAAATGTGGAAAAATGCACTTAATATGCTTTTAAAGTGTATGCATTATGAAAATACAAACCAGACCTTAAAGAGGCTGTAACCCTGAAAAAAGACATTCTGTTCCCTAAGGGCCCTTTCACACGGAGCGGATCCGTATTGATCCGCCCCGTGTCTGTCCGTCGGCTCAGCGGGGATCATCCGTAAATCCCCGCTGAGCTGTCGGCGGACAGGGCAGTCCCCGCACACTGTGCAGAGACCGTCCTGTCTTTCCTCCGCTCTCCCCTTTTGGGGAATCGGATGAATACGGACCGTGTGTCCCTATTCATCCGATCCGTTCCGCCAGACGGAAGAAAAATAGGGTATTCTTCTGTCTGAAAAAGCGGATCTTTGTGGAGGCGGATGTTTGCGGACGTTAGCGGATGCTCCTGTGTGTGAGAGCCAATCTCTTCCCCGCCCCTCCTTTTTCTATTAGTAGCTGGCAGTAAAGTTCAATAAACATTACTTCCAGACCCTCTTTTCTACTAAGCTATACTACACTGTGTACATGTTTGTATAATATTGTTCTTGTAAATACCTTATTTCAGTTCATTTTTGGGCCAGGCATGTGACCTCCGGCTGCTCTCCTCCCCCTAGCTAAGGGCTACAGCAGACAGCGTAGCCGTCATGTAATTTGCCGGGTGACATCAGAGGGGGATCTCAGCCCCTCCCACTGTAGCCTTTGGATCGGGGGATGGGAGAGCATCTGGAGGTCACATGACCAGCCAAAAAAGAACTGAAATAAGGTATTTACAGGCACAGTTTTATACAGACATGTACACAATGTAGTATGGCTTAGTAGAACAGAGGGTCTGGCAGTAATCTTTGTGTTTACAACCACTTTAAATTGTTCAGTTTTCCAGCCACACATATTTTTGATCAATGCATTGTATGTTATGGGTCACTAGTTTATTTATTGATGGTTTAGGTATAATTGTAAGATAGATTTGAAGCAATATTTTGTAAAGTTAGCAACTTATAGATGGGTTTGTTTATTTTTTTAGAGATAAACCACCATTACCAAACCAGAAAAAAAAAACATTGAAAGTGTTCATGTGCATTGAAGGAAAGGGAAATTTTGTTATCAAAGTGCAGTTCCTCTAGACTTGGTACAGGTATTCCCTCTGCATTGGCTGCCTTGCATTGAATAACATGAAAAGTATTCAAAAGTAATTGCTTTATTTGAACTCTATAAAGTATACAACAGGCACTCAGCAATACGGCTGCAGGTAAAATACAGAGCAAATCAAGAGCAGTTCATTATATGAAGAATATTGTTCATCTACATCAAAAGAGTGCAACTGGTCAATGACCATTTGAGGACAAACTTGTTCAGACAGACAAAAGTAGAGTTTTTTTTTCTTCCTTTTTTTTTAGCTTTATCATAGTACTAAGGAAAAATATCCATTAATATACAAAATAACCAACCATTTAAAAAGAGCAGAAAGTGGAATAAATAGGCAACGTCCAATGGAACATTACTGTCTGGAATGCCCAAAGCCTTTATGTACACTGAGTCTAAGTGTCATGCCTTTGCATTACAGAAGAACAAGAACAATAGGAAAAGTCTCAGTTCTGCCTTCTATATGTATTGACAGCTTGTGCCAGAGATGATTTGCATATACAAGAACTTATAGATAGAAGTGGTTCTGCTTTTCTAAGGGCTCTGGAAGGCTTTTTTTTTTGGGTGGGGTGATATTCACTTCGATACTATCTTGAATATATTTGATACATTCAAACATAAAAGCTGTGAATCTAACATTCCATTTATCTTGGCAAACTCCATTGCTTATTATATTTTAGGGACATTTTCATGACATTAATGTGTCTGTTAATTCAAACATCTTTTACCTATAATTTTCTAAATTAATTTGAAAACATTTCAAATCCTGCATGAAAGTTGTGTGAATCTTGTGTGAGACATTTTATAAAAAGATTGTCATATGTTCCAAGATTTTAAGTCAGCTTCTTACATTAAATCAACAAATGATGGGTTTTTAGAGTGTGCTCCAAAAACCCAGGGTGCTTCTGCTTCCTTTTTTTCTTTTTATAGGACTGTGGTTTTGGCATAGTGACCTAAAAGGAGAGAAGGAGGGTTGGATGTATGTTTACCCTTCAATATTAGCAGTTTGAAATGTGGCAGTCAATTATAGGACATTGTGGGGCTACCCAGATCTTAAAAGGTATGGACCCCATTTGAGGCACATGTTTTACTATGTTCAACACTTTGTGTAAGATTGTGTTTTGATTAAAGATTATTAAAAAAAAAAATGTACATTGTGCGGTAACCCAACTTGTGATTGATGGCATCTAACACAATTCGTATATTTTTACCTTGCCTTACTTTGCATTTTGTATAAGCAACTGACAAGGATGCATATGTTCCATGACCAAGAGAATATATTGTCCCTTTTGTAGTATGTACATTACAGGGGTGTGGACATTTTATCCTTTATAGCTACCAGCATTATATTCTCTCTGGAACTGTGCCACCAACATAGGACAAGATGAGAGCTATGTTCTCTATTTTAGGCCCCATATTTTTTGCAGTTTTTATAAGTGGTCTACATTTGATTTTCGTGACAGTACAAAATTGTTTGTTTAATGGTAATAGTAACTTTTTAAGAGAATACAAACCTTTTATGTGTGTATTATGATATAGATTGCAAATTTACTAGTTTTAAGATTGTTGCTCTCTGGATGTTAATCTGTTATCATAATATAAAATGGTCTGACTGCAAAAAAAGCTTTATTGTCTTTAAAGGATAAGTTCACCTTTTAAAAAAAAATTAAAATAAATACACATCTTTTTGCAGGTAAAAAATTTGCATTTTTTTTTTACTTGGAACCTGTAAAGCATTGCACCCACGATGTATCTGTTTGCTCGTATCTCGTATGGGTAGGCAGATACACATTGACCTGAAGAGAGATTGAACTACCAGAGTGCTAAACCGTGCCATGGGCTGTCAGGACTTGTAGTTTTCCAATTCACAGAACACTGTGAATGGATGATGTGGCCAGGCATTTTCTTTAGATTGTGGCAGTGAGTGGGGAAAGAAGATCCCCACTTGCTGTGAAAACAAGAATGGGAGGGGGGGCTGTGCAATTGTAACATGTTAGATGTTATAAAAAGGTGAACTTGTCCTTTAAAATAGACTGCCTCCAGCCACTGGGGGGCGTGCATGCCCACTGAATCACTGAGATGCAGATGCGCGTGCCTGGTGGCCGCGATGTCCGCCAGGCACCCGCGATCGGCGGTTACACAGACAAGGACGTAAACACACAGATCCACGTCCTGTCAAGGAGAGAGGAGACCGATCTGTGTCCCTTGTACATAGGGACACAGATCGGTCACCTCCCCCAGTCAGTCCCCTTCCCCCACAGTTAGAAACACTATGCAGGGTACACATTTAACCCCTTCCTCACCCCCTAGTGTTAACCCCTTCCCTGCCAGTCACATTTATACAGTAATTAGTGCATATTTATAGCACTGATCGCAGTATAAATGTGAATGGTGCCAAAAATGTGTCAAAAGTGTCCGCCATAATGTGGCAGTCCCAATAAAAATCGCAGATCGCCGCCATTACTAGTAAAAAAAAATAATAAAAAATAATAATAATTCTGTCCCCTATTCTGTAGGCGCTATAACTTTTGCGCTTTATTGCAATTTTTTTTTTTACCAAAAATATGTAGAAGAATACTTATCGGTTTAGACTGAGAAAAACATTTTTTTGTTTTTTAAATTGGGCCATTTATTATAGCAACAAGTAAAAAATATTGTTTTTTTTTTTCAAAATTGTCGCTCTTTTTTTGTTTATGGCGTAAAAAATAAAAACTGCAGAGGTGATCAAATACCACCAAAAAAAATCTCTACTTGTGGGGAAAAAAGGACGTCCATTTTGTTTGGTAGCCACGTTGCACGACTGCGCAATTGTCAGTTAAAGCGACGCAGTGCCGGAAGCTGAAATTTCACCTGGGCAGGAGGGGGTATGTGTGCCCAGTAAGCAAGTGGTTAAAGAAAACTTTTCCTGAGAGAAGCACTAGAATGTCATCGTCAACTTCAAAAGCTAGCCATAGATGAAATAAAATGTGATCAGTTCAGCAGGGACCAGCTGATTTTTGATCCATATGGGGCAATTCCTGTTCATTAGATCGATCTCTGTTGAACAGTAATGTTGGAAAACTTGGGTCAATTAGTGGCTGCAGGGAGTCCCGCTATTAGAATACAATATCCTGGCAGGGAGGATTCCTTCATCGATCTCACTTGTGTGGCTGAACAAAAAAAATAGTAATTTATGACCAACTTCACTCTACAAATCCTAGTTGCTGGCTGTCCTGCTCTGATCTTGTTTCAATACCTAAGGTCATCAAGCCAGAAAAAAGTAAAGCAGACTGGACCTTCTGACTTTACTCCCCACTTTCCTGATTTGCACACTTATCCTTCACTACTTCTTTAACCTAACAGCCAGACAACTTTCAGGCAATATTTGAAAGGAGGTCAGAAATGGCAGCCTCCATATTGATTTTAAGGTTTATTTTAACATACGGTAATTTACTATAAATATTTGTAGCCTACAAGTTGTATGTTCTATAAAGTTTCATTGACAAGAAGAGCAATAGGCTAGGATTAAAGCATTCCCAGTAGCTGCAATAGCATTTTTTGTTGAGGTCATGTTATACCTGCATGTGTAATATAACCTAATTCTCATTCTTGTCATCATTGCAGATAATAGACTTAATTAATCTGCATATTTTAGGGACTTTTAGCCCTATTCTAATTGCATAGTGAATTCAAAATGCTTTCTATGGAAAAACTCTGCTCTAAAGCTCCCAAATGGGGAAAGCTCATCTTAAAAAAAAAAAAAATCTTTCTATTGCTTTTACCAGCTGAAGTATCACTTTAACTGCTTGTGGACCAGCCACCGGTCGGCTCTGCTAGGCGAGATCACGTAGCTATACGTCATCTCGCCGAGCAGCCAATAGGGGCGTATGAACAGCGATTTGTCATTTTCCCATGTCAGTCCACCCTCCCTTCAGTTAGAACACACCCAGGGAACATGATTAACCCCTTCCTCGCCCCCTAGTGTTAACCCCTTCACTGCCAGTGGCATTTTTATAGTAATCAATGCATTTTTATAGCACTGATCGCCGCCATTACTAGTAAAAAAAAAATCATCGGATATTCTAACTGTGTTTATGCCCCATCTGACTTTTTCCGTTGGAAATTCAGACGGAGTTAGAAAGAGAACATGTTCCGTATGTCTGTATGGAATTCCGGAGAAAAAAACATGCATGCTCGGAAACAATTTGACGCATGCTCGGAAGCATTGAACTTAATTTTTCTAGGCTTGTTGTACGTCACCGCATTTTTGACGGTCGGAATTTGGTGTGTCCATGTGTATGCAAGACAGCTTGAGCGGAATTCCGTCAGAAAAACCCATCTGAGTTTATCCCGACAGAAAAAACGATTGTGTGTACAGGGCATTAGAGCATCACTTTTCTGTACATAGCATGCGCAATAGCAGTGATCAGTGTTCATAAAATGCACTGTCACTGTGCTAATGAAACTGGGCAGGAAGGGGATTAACATCTGGGGCAATCAATGGGTTAAATGTGTGCCTAAGAAGTGTTTGTGTTTTTTTGTGTGGTGCTTTTACTCAGATGTGAAATTTTTTACTTCCTGCAAAAAACTGCCACATCCCTGCTTTCAGTAGAGAGATGTGTGTTTACATACAGATTTCTCTCTCCTATCTTCCACCCTGAGATTAATCATTGACCAAGACCTCGTGATCGGCATGTAGGGGAGCCACTGATCAAGTGCGCCCATACCCAAAAAAGCTAAATCACGCAGGCAATGGATACGTTCTCTGTCCTTGTATCAATTGCCTACAAAAAGTACCATATTCATTCCACAGGAGGTATTCAGTATAGGGACAGTTGCTGGCTATTTAATGACATTGTGAAAGCTAGAGAAAGCCATAGCCAAACTTTTTGACACAAGTTATTTTTACTTTTCCCTACATACACTTCCCAAGACTCGCACCCTACTCTTTTTTTAAATCAACAGCCAGAATTAAACAAAAGTTTTTATAAAGAAAAGGTGTTAGTACACCACCAGATCTGCCTTGCGATTGGTCACAAACTCTTAGGCTGGGTTCACACTAAACACAGATGCAGCTGACAGCAGGGGTCCAGTGCATTCCTTTTCTTGGTTTCAGGGATGAATCGGGCCCAAATTTTTGTCTGAATTGGGACCTGAAATGGACCAGAAGACACACAGGACACCTGTGCTATTTGCTCCACAGCCGCTCTGGAGATGTGTGGACTGGCTCCATAGAGAGCCGAGCACACTCCCCTGTCATGCGAATTGGATGGGGAAAAAATCCACTTCCAATTCGCACTAGTGTGAACTCGGCCTTAAAAGAGAAGTAAAGTTTTTATTAAAGATTCATATTTACCTAGGTGGATGCAGCATCAGACCAATGCTGCATCTGTCCCCCGATCTCTGTATTGAGAACCGAGCCACCGAACACTGCTCGGTTTTTACAGATCCCTGAGAGGAGAGCTGCTGACTGCCAGTCAGTATTTCTCCTCTCTGCTTCTCCACGTTCATTGGAGCACTGGCCTGTAGAGGGGTGGGGAGCGGCTGTCTCAGCGTCTTGCTGAGACGGCCATTGATCAAGGCAGCTGGCGGATCCAGACTTGGAAGTCGGGATGACACGCTGCCTCGACTGATGGCAGTTACGTCAGTGCAGAGCAGACTTCAGACCGCTCTCCACTGCAAATGGGTCACAGGAGTGCAAAACAAATTGCACTACTGTGACCCAGAGGAGAAGCCCAGCCTAAATAGCTCAAGCTCGACTTCTCCTTTAAGATTTGGAATTGCCAAGCCTGAGTACAGGGCACAATAGATATTATAATAGTGATATGTACACTTTTATTAAATCAAAAGTGATTAGTAATAAATCATTTCTAATTGTTTAATATGCAGGGTTTAATTATTGTAAGCACAAGAGAGGATATTTAATGCCCTTAGTGGCAACGATCAAGGAAAAATATGTGTTTTAAGGCTGACAGATTTCCTCTTAAACATCAGATGGCTATGGTAACTTCCCCCTATATAATATAAATGGTTGTCAAAGGTACTGAATGCCTCTGTCTGTCATATTAGGTGTGCTGCTCAATTTGCCCATGTATGACCAACACTTTGTTTCTGCATTTTTATTTTCCTACTAGAACACAGGAAGATAATGCAACCACTAAATGTCAGAATTCATCAGATTTACATTTTGTCAGGAGTTTGCCAACATTTCGTGGAAGGATAGACCAGTGTAGTGAATAATCCCCTTTTTATATTATGTGATCATGGACTACTCCATCCTTGCAGAAACACTTTACTAGAGTCTACAGTCTGCATTGCTACACTGAATGGTAGAGCAAAGTATTATACTCACTTTAGTTTTATGTGCACCTTATCACCACAGTAATATTTGTGTTTATAGACTGATAGTATCTCATATTAATTAGACCTGCACATACATTTATACATTTCACGGAAATGATGCTGCATCCCATTAACAGATACACAGCTCCAGTACATTGAACAGAAATCAATAGAACAAAGTCATCATTTTTGTATTTCATAAATATATAATAAAGGCGTAGAAACTGTCAGCAGAAAGAACTGTAAAACATTGCAAGCTAAGAAAGGACAACAGTTTGAGGTGTGTTTGTCATAGTCATGCAGCATAACACCAAACGGTTATTAGAAGATGCCGTGAATTTAAGGCACTTGTAACAATGCCAAAATCATCAGGTTTCATGGTTCAGGACGATGGAACAGATGAAGTGATACGGGTACAATCGTATACTACTACTGACAATAATTCCACCTGCACCTAGCTAAACACTGCACATTACAAATAAGAAAAAAAAAAAAAGAGAGATCATCCCATGAGTCACTACTTAAAAAATACTGCTACGCATATCTAATAAATATTAACACAAAAATACCTACAGTCACACAATACGATTTTGCATGTGGTCCTACTGTTGGACACGCCAATTCAGACATGCTTCAGGACACTTAACAGAGGTAAAGCTGAAGACTTATACCATAACTTAATCAAGAACCAAAATCAGAAAAATATTACTATCTTTGATATACTGTAATTAACAGCCAACAACAGCATGTATGCCACCATTACATTTTCTTTTATGTCTCCCCAAGCCCACCACCCTCCCCAGTCATTCAAGGAATACATATACATTCAAGTTGCTTTTAAGTCTGGTTGTGGATAAAATGAAAAGTTCCAACAAAATGCATCCCCAGTATCATCATGAACAAAATAAATAAATGAGTCTGTGAAGAATGAGGATTGATGATGTAAACGATGGTTAAAATGTGTAATATCTACAGTTAGATATGTCTCTCATTATGATGTACTACCATTTGCTCGACCCTTGGCCGCCAGAGGGAACTGAAGAGCAAATCCTATATGACATGAAGGGGTTAGGTGAAAAGGTTTGTCCTGAAACTGTTCATTAAACCTAAATCTTTAGGCTGCTCTCACAAGAAAGCACGTTGAATCAGTTTGTTTTAAAGGTTTAAAAAATCTACAGTAAAATGGTGCTCCAGTCTTTGGAAACGTTACAGTGGGAGGATTTCAAGGAAAGGGTGGTCTTCAAGATTCTGAGGCAGCTTTCCAATGTCACTCATTCAAAGTCACACTTTGCCCCATTGATAAAAAAAAAGTAGCTACCCCCTTAAACGGAGGTAGTTACAGTGTATATACAATATATGCTACAAGTTCTGTTTAATTCTCCATACAAGTTACTTATCGTACAGCACAGTAGTTTGTGTAAATTTCCTTTTTTTACACACTGTACATGTCTTTTTGTACTAGAATTTTATATAGACAACTTCAAGAATTGTATTTTTTGTATTTTACACCTTGGATTATTGCTACATAGTGGGGCTTATTTACAAAAAAAGGAGCAAAAGAAAAAAGTTGTACTGCAGACAGCACCCATCCATCTGTTTGCTATTTACAGCAAAAATAAAATTTAATTTATATTCAGTTTAAGCAAAAAAATAAAAGCTGCAATCTGATTGGATGCTGCAGGCAACCCATCTTCTTTCCATTGCACTTTTAGGTCAGCCTCACTGACATTTTTACAAATTATATACTGTATTTATTGGCGTATAACACTTACTTTTTTACCCTGAAGATAGAGGCCCGGATTCAGAAAGCATGGCGTAACTTTGTGCGGGCGTAGCGTATCTCAGATACGCTACGCCGCCATAACTTAGTGAGGCAGGTTCTGTATTCAGAAAGAACCTGCGCCCTAAGTTACGGTGGCGTAGCGTATGTGGTCCGGCGTAAGCCCGCATAATACAAATTATCCAGGCAGTGGGCGTGTTGTATGTTAATGAATGGTGACCCCACGTAAATGACGTTTTTTACTAACAGCGTATGCGCCGTCCGTGGACGTATCCCAGTGCGCATGCTCCAAATTACGCCGCAAAGCCTCATTGGTTTCGACGTGAACGTAACTTATGCAAAGCCCTATTCGCGAACGACTTGCGCAAACGACACAAAATTTGACGCTGGCCCGACGTCCATACGTAACATTGGCTACGCCTCATATAGCAGGGGTAACTTAACGCCGGAAATGCCTTACGTAAACGACGTAAAAAAATGTGCCGGGCGGACGTACGTTTCTGAATCGGCGTATCTACCTAATTTACATATTGTACGCGTAAATCTCCGGAAGCGCCACCTAGCGGCCAGCGTAAATATGCAACTAAGATACGACGACGTAAGAGACTTACGTCAGTCGTATCTTAGCAAAATTTCTGCGTATCTTGCTTTCTGAATACAGAAAGAAGATACGCCGGCGCATCCTAGAATTTACGCAGCGTATCAATAGATACGCCGACGTAAACTCTTTCTGAATCCGGGCCAGAGAGTAAACTGTGCCTGCGTGTAATACGCAGGGGGCTGTGGAAAGTTTTTTTCCTGAAACTTCCCTCTTAAAGTTAGGGTGCGTGTTATACACCCATGCGTGTTATACGCCTATAAATACAGTAATTCTTCAGTCAGATGAAATTACCAGATGGGTTTCATGGTGATATTTCATTTAGACAAATCAAATAGTTTTATGTAGTCATTTTAACAAACATACAATTAAACCCCCCAAATAATGCTTGTTTTGAGGGTATACATTTTTTTATGAGATACTCTGATTGGTGAGATGCTTGGGAAGTAGTTACCAATAACTTTGCATAAATACGATGGTTGAAGAATGGGTTATAAACATTATAGATGGAATATATAGATAGCACCTGTATAAAGTAACTAGAGCTTGTCTGACACTGACTGGAAGCATTTAGGAAAACATGTATTACATTCTCTTACCAACAACCCCCCATAAATTAGTGCATCAAACTCCCTTCTTCTTGACAGAATGGGCTGGGTGGGGTCTGTTACAGGAATTGTTGGATTTAAAACATTTTATATGCTAATGAAAACCAAATGTAAAGAGCTTCTTTAAATAGTTGAAGATTTTTCATCCCCAAAAAAATTGAAACTATTAAAAGTTCTTCTTTAACAACCATTTTCATGGTGCCACTAACAGATTTTTTGAGGACTTACACTACTGTACTGAGTTACACTATATTAACAAAAGTATTGGGACACCTGCATTAACACACACATGAACTTTAATGGCATCCCAATCTTAGTCCGTAGGGTTCAATATTGAGCTGGGCCACCATTTGCAACTAAACAGCTTCAACTTTTCTGGGAAAGCTGTCCACAAGGTTTAGGAGTGTGTCTATGGGAATGTTTGATTAGTCTTTCAGAAGCGCATTTTGTGAGGCCAGTTCCCCCACCCCAAACTCGCTCATCCATGTCTTTATGGATCTTGCTTTGTGCACAGGTTCAAATCATTTGGTGGTAGAGGGATTATGGTGTGGGGTTGTTTTTCAGCGGTTGAGCTTGGCCCCTTAGTTCCAGTGAGGGGAACTCTTAAGGCGTCAGAATACCAAGACATTTTGGCCATTTCATGATCCCAACTTTGTGGGAACAGTTTGGGGATAGCCCCATCCTGTTCCAACATGACTGCACCAGTGCACAAAGCAAGGTCCATAAAGACATGAATGAGAAAGTTTGGGGTGGAGGGTCCTGTCCTCAACCCTATAGAACACTTTTGGCATGAATTAGAGCAGAGACTGCGAGCCAGGCCTTCTTGTCCAACATCAGTGCTGGACCTCACAAATTCGCTTCTGGAAGAATGGTCAAACATTTCCATACACACACTCCTAAACCTTGTGGAAAGTCTTCCCAGAAGAGTTGAAGCTGTTATAGCTGCAAAGGGTGGGCCAACTCAATATTGAACCCTACGGACTAAGACTGGGATGCCAACAAAGTTCATCTGTGTGTAAAGGCAGGCATCCCAATAATTTTGGTAATATAGTGTATATAAACTCATAGTCTATCTTGTGTGTTTAATGCCTTTTATACTAGTTAAAGGGGCACTCTCATTGAAAACATCATACTTATTATATGTTTGTTTTATTTATCTAAAATTATGTTTTATCTTTTTAACATGGAATTACATATTTGATTGCAGCTTAATCAATGTTTCTGCATATAAATAATCTCTGCCATCAGTTGTGTCAGACTGGAAGACCTCTGATATCTTAATACAGTGCATAGTTATTTTTGTGTAAGGTTTTCTTTAAGATAACCTATAAAATAGTCTTATTCCCTTACTTTCCTGAAAGATAATTTTTTATATTTTCCAAAGATAGTAACTTGTACAAAATCTTTGTAACCAGGGACAGTTTACTAAAATGTTTCCAAGAGAAAGCAAATTGACCTATTATTTTAATAACACAAATAGCGGGTGATACATAGTTATTCTTTCTCTGTGTTCATCAAATATGATCTCTCTGTGTTCCCGAAAGCTAATTTCTGACAAGTGATAATGCTCACTCTTTCTCTAACAGTTGCCGTGTTAGAAATTATGAAACATGGTGAACAATTTCTATTTGGTAAAAATTATAAGGATTCTTTTCATTAAAGGCAGAAAATTGAGAGACTAAAATGTTACTGCTTATTGCTGTATAGGACATCCTCAATATAAAATTTCAATATACTTTTATCTGTAAAATCTGCAAAGAAATATTTACTACTTTGTAATCTAATTAATCCTGGAGTCTCCCTTAGTATCTGTTTATCCTGTAATTAATGTGGCGGATCAGGAACGTGATGGGGCTCAATTTCACCTTTGCTCATGGCTCCCTCCAGCCCAAGCCCTTTAGTCTGGAAGATATTCAAATTCACAAACCGTGTTCTACCTTTCACAGATGTTGCTGAGTTCCCATCCTTCACACTTTTTTCTATAAACATGCACTTTCTTATCTCCCAAAGGTCCATTTTATAGCTATGTTTATCACCTGGAGGATCTAACCCAGCCCACTGCAGAAAGAGGACAAATTAGCCAGAAGGCAATGATTATTTTACCTATATCGGCACCTTAAAGGGTGTAGGTATCTCTAACGGTCAAATTATTGTTCAACTGATATAATAGACTGAAATAGAAGAATTGGTTTGTTGTAGTATTGTGCCTGTGAAGCCATTGGGAGACAAAACAGGTTAATGGTTATAAAGCCAAGGCAAAAATAAGACCATTCCAGGGAAACACTGGGTATAAGGGAAAAGGGTTTACGACATTCAAAAAGATTATTAGGCCTTTTTTTAATAATTACTATAAAATTTCATAAAGGGTAAATTAATTTATAGTTTAAAACTTCCTTTCAGAGCCTCCGTAATAGCCTCCAGATATTGCCCTAAATGGTTACCTTCCATCTGAGGGAGCCAACATCATCCACTGCTAGTGTGAAAGGTCCCGCTGGTTGCTCGCTTCCTTCTGCCCTCTCCACCATTCACAGCTTGCACATTACTATTCTCCCACAATGCATCACATTCTGTCAATGGGGGAGTAACAGCTGAATAACAGAATCTCCACTGCCTATTCACACAGTGTAATACATTGTGCGAGATTAGTAACAGACTCCCTGCATGGTGGAGAGGGCAGAAGTAGTGAGCGAGCTGCGTGACTATTTACACTAGCATTGACTGCTCTTGACTTTCATAGAGTCAAATTTCAGTTTTTAGTGCTTCATTAGTGTCTCCTAGATAAACTTAGTAATTAAATGCTTATCTGCATTTAGATCCCAATGGCTCTATAAACTGCCATAAGTGAATAAAGGGATATATGGCACATGCCATAAAGGCGGGCAAATAAGAAAATTTTTCCCAGAGGGAACACAGACATCAATAAAGAACCTTACACAGTTTCTTGCCTTTTTTACTTTATACACAATTTAAAAGTTCTGGTTCAAGTTTTACTTTAGGAATTTCCCTGGAGCAGAGTCTGAGCTGAGCTGAGTTTTCACTTGTCAGGGTATCTGCAGCTTGTCTGATTTTATGTCGCCAAAAGTATTGCATTACAAACAATTGGTCTAAGAATGTTTGCATCCAATGCGAATATCTGTTTGTGCAGCTATGTTAGGCATGCACTTCAGTGTTTCCACAACTTGTCCCTGGGATAGACTAATGCTAGCCACACGCAGAACAATTTCAAGGCAATTTCAACCTTTTCAACCAGCTTTAAATAGCAAAAACAACTGCATGGCTAAAAGAAACCTTGCCAACACGTTAGATAATTTCAGTGTTGATAGAAACTACTGGTTTTTGGTTGTATTCATCTCTTGGTCATTTGTGCATTTGAAAGATTGTTGCATTTACCTCAAATTTGCCATATGTGGCCAGCATTATCATTTACATGGTTTCAGTTTTTCTTTGCAATAGTATTTTTACTTAGAGATTGTGCAAAGCCTCTTCTAGGTATGTACCCGGAAAAGAACGTTTGTGAGTTTATAGTTTTCAATAAGTATTAGATAATATATTCTATGATATATTTTTCATAGTCTTTATGGGTTATTACTTTAAAAAAAATGCATAAAGGACCCATAATTTAATGATAGTGACCCTTTAAATTGACATTTTTTTTTGGTATTTCAGAATAGATGTTATTAATGAAGCATCATACAAGAAAAGTATAGCTCCCATTGACAATGATCTTATGTTTTGGCCTGGTAACATATTAACCATTCAGGATTGCACTTTTAAAAGCCTGTAAAATAAAGTATAACTTTATGTAGGTTTTCTGCCCTATGATGTTGTGTACCAAATACAATTTTGTATGATTTGCTGAAGGGTTGTAACCAGGCCAAGCAATCGTTCACCTTTTTCTGGGCTTTGAAGGTACTTAAGCTTATTGGGTTATTTGCTACTGCCTGTTACTGTGAAGGAGGTTCCAGTAATCTGTGTGGGAAGGACAATCACTGAGTTATGAATATGTATCTGACCCAATCAATCTCTGAGGTCCATGTTCAGTGGTATGATTTGTAAGATAAGTCTCCTGGACTTTTGCCTGGAGATGTGTATTTATAGTGTCTCTCTGCTTGGGTCTTTCCTCTGCCTGAGCATGTGTGCCAGAGGCCCAGGGACTTAAAGCTACCTTCTGTGGTGGAAATCTGGAGATAGTTGGATTTGGAAGGAATATTTTTGTTGGGGAGTGTCAGAGAGGAATTGGGTAAACCCAGCTACCATCTAGATATTGTACAAAGGATTCAGAGCTCAAAAATCTAAATATCTTTCATTGCTATCAGAGAGTCAAAAGCCAGATCCACTGCAGTTAAAAAAAAGACTGCTCTTACATGGTCATATAGATCTGTCTGGCTGTTCTTTCAGGGTTCACAATTACTAAGAGGCTACTCTCTAAGGAGCTTGTTACTACTTCTTTCAGAATACCTGTCCTATTTTTGTGCTGTATCCTGCACTCCTAAACCCTCTCTCCTAAAATTGAGTTTAGCAAAGGTAAAAAGAATAAACTGATTTTTTCACCTCACCATACACCAAGGACCAGACCCTGAGATGGAAATGTTAGCCTGCCACACTAATTTGGGGGTCATTCCACACCACCCCAAGAGGATGAGTGCTACATATATAGGTACCTTATATTTTTTCCTTATATAATGACATTATATTAGACCTCTTCATAGAGAATATTGTATAGCTCTTACTAGCTACATTCAGAGTTTTAGATGAAGATGGATGAATGAATTGATAACTATTATGATAATTTTCAACAGCATATGCATCAGTTGTGCTTTTTATTATTAGAATTGTTAAAAATCTAACAAAAGATAGAGGTTAACATTCAGTCTTGTCATGAACACAAACAAAAAAATAAAATGAAACAAAACAAAACAAAAAACAGCTTCAAGAATTGGTTTGACATGAACATAGAATGACCAAATGATTGTGGTCCTCACAATGAATGGGCTATAACAAAGTCCTTTTTATCAATATACAGGGAAACTTGTACCATATATAATAAAAAGAGTTCCTGTTGTCAGCACTCAACAGAGGTAGCTTGGCCAGTACTGAAAGTCTATTGGGTTCGTTGAAATTTTTTGCAGAGTCTCTTAATATAAGGGTCTACTACAGGAAATGCTTGCTAAAGGCACTTACAAAAAACCCATTGCCTTTGTTTCATGCATGCCTGAAGCATTTTCATACTCATTACATACTACAAATATGCATACCTCAACATCAGCAAACTCATTAACTTGCCTAGTACTGGCGGCATAGGTCTTTTAACAGAAGTGGGTCCTGCAATATGCCTATTTTGCCTTTATGTTCCACAACAGCTACTTTATGAGCTTCAGTAATAGTCACAGGAATATAGTCCATATTTTTACTCGGAATCAAAGGCTTTCATGAAACGAACCTTTATAAAAAAGTAAATATGTCATCACAAAAAAAGGCTGCCTCTATTAAGCTCAGTCAACAGGCACACTTTGTTAAAATTGTCACGTTGTTTTGAAAGTAAGGAGGAAAAAGATATTCATTTTCAGCAGGACACATCTGGGATACAACTAATAAATATTTTCACACTTACTCTGACCTGCAGTAAGTTATTCGTTTACATACTTTATAATAGGCATAACCATATTGGACTCTATGGCTGCGGTTTTTGCTGCTGGCTAGCAAGTCGTATCTACCCCAACAAGCGAGTGGATTGTGGGCTTCACACTAGGATTGCAGTCAGAGGGCCAATATGGTATGGCCATATTCTAAAGATTGAGTTGTTCTCGCCATATATAGTCAACTGTACCGAAATAAATTATCCCTTTCAATGGATAGAACTAGCTACAAAATATGTACAGTTTTAATACATTTTACATTATACTGATCAAGGGTAAATGGTGAATTCTGCAATAATAGAAAGCATATACTTTTAGTGAAGAGGCTTTTGCTTCAGGACCACCATGTCAACTGCTATATTAAGGGGGGGCAAAACATAAAATATGTTATATGAGGGTTATTGTGAACTAAGCAATAAGTCCTAATGCCACTGTAGTAACTATAGCAGCATCAATCAAGGCATCATGGTGACCCCGAGCACTATTCTTCCCCAGTTCCATCTTTTGTTCTCTTGGCAGCCATATTTCAGGAAAGCTGTCTTCAGCAAGGCAGAAGCAGGAAAGAAAATGCATCAAAAGTCTGTGTCCCATCCTGAATTGTCATCAGGAGGAGGATCATCATTATCTTCTGGAAAACTGTCAAAATTGCTTGTGTCTGTGGGGGATGAAACCTGCAATAAAGTGACAAGAGACAATGAAGAGCTTTATACAAAAATACTGAAGGCAACCAATTTTTTTGCTGATATATACATAGAGAAATACCATACAAAGTCTTCATTTTAATTAATATATTGCATATTTTAGGTCTATATTGCCAAATAAGGGGTTTTGTTAAAGGTCTGCATAACCAGGTCAAGGTAGATTGCATTACTATAAAAGATTGGTAATCAGAGGGAACAATGTAGGCAGAGAGGCTATGTTAACCATTGCACCATGTGGATAGAAGGACTATATTACTTAACAGGAAGGGGCACATTGTTTGTGTCAGAGGGCTTTTACATCCTGAAACAAGTTCATGAGAATGCAAAATACAATTGAAGCTGGTCATACCGAGGTCAAATGCATCTTTTATTTATTTTATTTTGCTCAGAATCATTTCAAACTGAAGTCAACAAATACCTGCCCAAAGCCTATTGGCACAGGCCATAGTACAAATGACATATTACCACTAAGGGCCTGTTATTAGAAGACTCTATATTAGCCTGAATCTTTTACCAAAAATTTAATTATGTGTTACCAGCAGGGAAAAATTAACTGATGTACCATATGTTTTCATAGAATGTTATCAAACAGTTTGTTTCAGATCTAATAAACGGCTTCTGTTGGAAGAACTTGAGAAAATACAGGTTAAGAAGAGACAATTTACTAGTAGGAGCACACTGGGGAAAAACACAATCAGTAAAACTACAGCTGTTGTTGAAACTATAAACTTCATTAATCCCCACCAGCCAATCTATAAGGTCAGTCAAACAGCAAACATGGCACATTGGGTTTTGTAGCCGGAGGTAGTGTCAATAGATCAACCAACCGAGACGGCAATTTGTTGATGTAAAGGCCTTAAAATCTTAGCAGTCAGAAGGATTCCCTGGTACACATTCCTTCATTTACCAAGCTTTTCTGTTACTGAGCTTGAAAGTCATCATGTTGTAGTCTTTTAACTAGTCAGCAGGTGGAGCTCTAGGAACAGACTGAAACCAAATAAGGCAGAACTTGGCTAAAAAGCTACATGAGCTGAATACTTATGTATTCCACATGTCTTATACAGTAAAAGCCCATATTTTGTAGGCCATACAACTATTATATAGTTTATATATAACTATGTTTGCCCTATATCACTGATTGCTAAAGCTGTCCTAATATTTTAAAAGGACCTTGAACTAAAATTACATCAGCTCCCCACCCTATCTCAAAAGGCTGCATGGTAGCTGTAAAAATAAAAAAACTTGAGGGGAGAAGTTGGAAAATATACTGAATTTCCACCCTACTTCAGCACTGGATAGGGTAACATCATGATACTTTTGCCAAGAGAGAATCTTGATAATACCAAATCCTGTACGTTGTGGAGGAATGTCTTTTCACAAGATTTGGAATCCTCATAATTTACGGGATCCTACCAGAAGAATCATGACATTGACCTTGCATAAGTGCTGTGAGTAGAAGGATGGAAGTTTAGTTCATTTTCCAACTTTTCCTTTTTCTTACAGCTTTAATGCCATTGTTTTGTCTTGGGAGTGAGGACCTTATGTAACCTTTTAGTGCAAGGGCCAATGTTCATTTGAGTAGATTTATGGGGAAAAAGAGTGTTGTGAGAATTGGAAAACAGTTTGCTGTGTACACTCACAGATATGTAAAGTATTTAAAAGCAGCAGAAAGTAGGAATGGAAAAAAGACTTACACTTGGTACAATAGGAGGTGTCAATGTACCTTTCCTTAAACCTTCCCAATTAAAGCCTTCAAACCATCTAAAAAGACAAAAAAAAATCTTGTTTTTATATATACATTATATTCATATTCAAAATAGCTAACATTTTAGATGTTACAGAATCAAATCAAGTGTACAATTTACAAACCACATTGCACACTTAGTTGGCAATAACTGCAAATAAAACTCTGAATACTCTGTTCAGATACAGATTACTCAAAACGTTGCAGCATTAATAAGAATACAAAATATATAGAAGTTTAAATACCCAAATTGTTAGATTGGGTCTGAGCAGTCTTTGATGGCTAAAATCGACATTCAAGATCATCAGTATACAAAAATATTTTCAATGGGGTAGATTCAGGTACTGCGCACTTCTTACGGAGGCGCAGCGTTACGTTTTTACGATACGCCTCCGTAAATTACTTGCGCTACGCTTGATTCAGGAAGCAGTAGCTCCGTAATTTGCGGAGGCGCTCTGTAAAAATGGCCGGCGTAAGCGCGCGTAATTTAAATGATCCCGTAGGGGGAATTCCCGCGCCGAACGTAGTGCGCATGCTCCGTCGGGAAACTTTCCCAACGTGCATTGCGGCAAATGACGTCGCAAGGACGTCATTTGCTTTAACGTGAACGTAAATGGCGTCCAGCCCATTCACAATTCACTTACGCAAACGACGTAATTTTAAAACATCGCGACGCGGGAATGACGGGTAGACTTAGCATTGGCTGCCCCTGCTAATAGCAGGAGCATCCTTACGCGGAACCCGACACAAGCAAACGAGGTAAAATGCGTACGCAGGGCGCGCGTAGGGTTGTGAATCGGCGTGAGTATGCAATTTGCATACTCTACGCTGACCACTACGGGAACGCCACCTAGCGCCCATCATAAGAATGCAGCCTACGATACGACGGCATAAGAGTCATATCTTAGGCTGCAGTCGGCGTAACGAGCTTTCTGAATACAGAAAAGTCGTTACGCCGGCGCAACTAAGCAATTGCGCTGAGTAACTATGGTTACGCAGACGCAATTGCTTACTGAATCCACCCCAATGTGTTTTCATTATTGCAGCAAGTGTTGCGACAGACAATGGTACAATGAGCTTACTGCCTTTCTGTAATTCCTCAATATCTAATATAACTATATTGATTAGTATATTTGAAAAATTATGAATACAAACACAATTGGGAGCTTTTATGTTGCGTTTAGCCTTTAAATGTATGTTGTTTTTATGATAAGGCAACTTGGACTTGTGAGATTTGCCAGTGCAAAACATCTCTGGGTTACACGGGAGAATCAAAATCTTCTGTGGGGAAAGTACCAGCTTTCTCCAGCGGGGTTACTAGAGAGTCTGATAGCTCAGGATACAGATTCTAGCTTCATCTATCTTCAGTCTGATAGCCAATATGTTGTTATCATAGTTATTTTATTAAAATAAACTTGTAATTTACATTTACTGGCCTTTAATAAATTATGAGACACGTACAGTAGGAGACCGCTCCCTTTCTCGGCGAGATTGACCACCTACGAGCCCCGTTGCGGGAGCCGGCTCGCCGCGATGGGAAAAAAGCCATCATAGAAGCGACGGGAATCCAACTTGGATTCCTGCCAATTCCAGCCACGGCGTTTGGTATGAGTTTGGTATAAATCATGAGGGGGCACCCACCAGGGGCATACCAGGCCCTTAGGTCTGGTATGGATTGTAAGGAGGACCCCCTACGCCGAAAAAAACGGCATGGGGATTCCCCCAAAATCCATACCAGACCCGTATCCAAGCACGCCGCCCGGCCGGTCAGGAAAGGAGTGGGGACGAGCGAGCGCCCCCCCCCCCCCTCCTGAGCCGTACCAGGCCGCATGCCCTCAACATGGGGGGGTTGGGTGCTCTGGGGCAGGGGGGCGCCTTGCGGCCCCCCCCCACCCAAAAGCACCCTGTCCCCATGTTGATAAGGACAGGGTCTCTTCCTGACATCCCTGGCCGTTGGTTGTCAGGGTCTGCGGGCGGGGGTTTTATCGGAATCTGGGAGCGCCCTTTAATAAGGGGGCCCCCAGATACCGGCCCCCCACCCTAGGTGAATGAATATGGAGTACATCGTACCCCTACCCATTCACCTTTAAGAAAAATGTCAATAAAATAAACACGCAACACAGGGTTTTAAAATAATTTATTAGTCAGCTCCGGGGGTCTTCTCCGCTCTCCAGGGGGTCTTCTCCCATCTTCTCCGCTGTCGCCTCGTCGCTCCCCGGTTCTTCTCCCGCTCGCTCTCCGGTGCCTTCTTCATGGCTGGCCGCCGCTATCTTCTTTTTAGCTCTCTTACTAGCGGCGGCGCAGCCCGCTCTTCTTTGCCGTCTTCTGCCTTCTTCTTTTCTTCCGATGTTAACGCGTCCCTTCCTCCCGCTGTAATGCCGGGTACGCGGCTCGCACCGATTTATATAGGCCTCTTATAACGTCACGGTCCCATCATGCTCCAGGACCCACGGAGCATGATGGGACCGTGACGTCATAAGAGGCCTATAAAAATTGGTGCAAGCCGCGTATCCGGCAATACAGCGGGAGAAAGCAACACGTCAACATCGGAAGAAAAGAAGAAGGCAGAAGACGGCAAAGAAGAGCGGGCTGTGCCGCCGCTAGTAAGAGAGCTAAAAAGAAGATAGCGGCGGCCAGCCCCGAAGAAGGCACCGGAGAGCGAGCGGGAGAAGAACCGGGGAGCGCCGAGGCGACAGCGGAGAAGACGCCCCGGAGAGCAGAGAAGACCCCCCGGAGCTGACTAATAAATTATTTTAAAACCCTGTGTTGTGTGTTTATTTTATTGACATTTTTCTTCCAGGTGAATGGGTAGGGGTACGATGTACCCCATATTCATTCACCTAGGGTGGGGGGGCTTATTAAAGGGGGCTCCCAGATTCCGATAAGCCCCCCGCCCGCAGACCCCGACAACCAATGGCCATGGTTGTCGGGAAGAGGCCCTGGCCTTATCAACATGGGGACAGGGTGCTTTGGGGTGCCTCAGAGCACCCAACCCCCCCATGTTGAGGGCATGTGGCCTGGATTGTGGGGGAACCCCCATGCCGTTTTTTCAGCGTAGGGGGTTCTCCTTACAATCCATACCAGACCTAAGGGCCTGGTATGCCCCTGGGGGGAACCCATGCCGTTTTTTTATTTAAAATTTGGCGTGGAGTTGCCCCTCATGATTCATACCACACGCCGTGGCTAGAATTGGCGGGAATCCAAGTCCGATCCCCGTCGCTTCTATAACGCGCTCGCTGGAATGTGCTTTTCCTATTCCAGCAAGTGCGAGATGTCGGCACCATGTCTTCGAGAATCAGCGCGATGTTGTTGTGCTGGAAACACATTCTCGGTGACAGGTACTGTATAAGAAAAATGAGGCCTGTTCTGAGTGGAACCTGTCCTGTTAAACCGCTGTATGGTCCTGACCACTGTACTGCAGTTCAGTTTCAGGGTCTTGGCAATCTTCTTGTAGCCTAGTTCTTAAAAATTTAGGGAATAAACCAAATGTTGTTCCACTATCTGCGCAAATGTATGATGATGATGATGATAGGGGCTGCTTGTTATAAAATGTGAAAACTTATGTGTAAAAGAAAATAATAGTGAACCGCAAACCCTACTCACTAACTAAACATATATATCATAAATGCAAATAATACAATATATTAAGCAACCACTAGGTGTCCCCAGCAGGTTACTAACCAAAAAGAGACAGTGCAAATGTTTTAAATTACGTATAGTGACCACCGGATCTCTTCAGTGTGGGAAAATATACTTATGTAAAATTTATAAACTTGTAGTGCAATGTCCAAAATAAATGATAATAAGTAAACAAAGTCCATTCAATTCCAATCAAACGATATCCAAAAGTGCATGTGTTTCCATATATCAGCAATAGTGACTAGGATCTTCCTCCACCAACACTGGTCACACAGCCTACTCACCGGATTTATATGATCCCCATGACAGAAGTCATATACAGCAGGTTAATATACAGTGCCTAGCGAAAGTATTCGGCCCCCTCGACCTTTTGCCACATTTCAGGCTTCAAACATAAATATATAAAACTGTAATTTTTTTTGAAGAATCAACAACAAGTGTGACACAATCATGAAGTGGAACAAAATATATTGGATATTTCAAACTTTTTTAACAAATAAAAAACTGAAAAATTGGGCGTGCAAAATTAGTCAGTCCCCTTAAGTTAATACTTTGTAGCGCCACCTTTTGCTGCGATTACAGCTGTAAGTCGCTTGGGGTATGTCTCTATCAGTTTTGCACATCGAGAGACTGAAATTTTTGCCCATTCCTCCTTGAAAAACAGCTCGAGCTCAGTGAGGTTGGATGGAGAGCGTTTGTGAACAGCAGTTTTCAGTTCTTTCCACAGATTCTCGATTGGATTCAGGTCTGGACTTTGACTTGGCCATTCTAACACCTGGATATGTTTATTTGTGAACCATTCCATTGTAGATGTTGCTTTATGTTTTGGATCATTGTCTTGTTGGAAGACAAATCTCCGTCCCAGTCTCAGGTCTTTTGCAGACTCCATCAGGTTTTCTTCCAGGATGGTCCTGTATTTGGCTCCATCCATCTTTCCATGAATTTTAACCATCTTCCCTGTCCCTGATGAAGAAAAGCAGGCCCAAACCATGATGCTGCCACCACCATGTTTGACCGTGGGAATGGTGTGTTCAGGGTGATGAGCTGTGTAGCTTTTACGCCAAACATAACGCTTTGCATTGTTGCCAAAAAGTTCAATTTTGGTTTCATCTGACCAGAGCACCTTCTTCCACATGTTTGGTGTGTCTCCCAGGTGGCTTGTTGCAAACTTTAAACAACACTTTTTATGGATATCTTTTAAGAAATGGCTTTCTTCTTGCCACTCTTCCATAAAGGAAAGATTTGTGCAGTATACGACTGATTGTTGTCCTATGGACAGAGTCTCCCACCTCAGCTGTAGATCTCTGCAGTTCATCCAGAGTGATCATGGGCCGGCCTCTTGGCTGCATCTCTGATCAGTCTTCTCCTTGTATGAGCTGAAAGTTTAGAGGGACGGCCAGGTCTTCATAGATTTGCAGTGGTCTGATACTCCTTCCATTTCAATATTATCGCTTGCACAGTGCTCCTTGGGATGTTTAAAGCTTGGGAAATCTTTTTGTATCCAAATCCGGCTTTAAAGTTCTCCACAACAGTATCTTGGACCTGCCTGGTGTGTTCCTTGTTCTTCATGATGCTCTCTGCGCTTTAAACGGACCTCTGAGACTATCACAGTGCAGGTGCATTTAAACAGAGACTTGATTACACACAGGTGGATTCTATTTATCATCATTAGTCATTTAGGTCAACATTGGATCATTCAGAGATCCTCACTGAACTTCTGGAGAGAGTTTGCTGCACTGAAAGTAAAGGGGCTGATTTTTATTTGTTAAAAAAGTTTGAAATATCCAATAAATTTCATTCCACTTCATGATTGTGTCCCACTTGTTGTTGATTCTTCAAAAAAAATTACAGTTTTATATCTTTATGTTTGAAGCCTGAAATGTGGCAAAAGGTCGCAAAGTTCAAGGGGGCCGAATACTTTCGCAAGGCACTGTAGACAGACTCCCGAAGATCGTCTCACCAATTTGGCAAAAGAATCTCCAGTCTCAGATTTGGTCAAGCTCCTACTGGTTTTCCAGGCATCAGTAAAGGAAAAGGATACAATCTGCACTTTTAGTTTATGTCCTATAACACTTTATCCCATGCTGGTATGTAGATATTAAACAGAGAAGCCAGTAAGACACAGGCAGGAATTTATCAGCTGACCTCATTAGCACCCATTATATGGGGGTTATATAAATCCGGTGAGTAGGCTGTGTGACCGGTGTTGGTGGAGGAAGATCCTAGTCACTATTGTTGGATAGATGGAAACACATGCCCTTTTGGATATCGTTTGATGGGAATTGAATGGACTTTGTTTACTTATTTGTATTTATTATCATTTACTTTTAGACATTACACTACAAGTTTATAAAGTTCACATAAGTATATTGTCACACACTGGAGAGATGCAGTGGTCACTATAAATAATTGGTATTTAAAACGTTTGCACTATCTCCTTTATGGTTAGTAACCTGCTGGGGACATCTAGTGGTTGCTTAATATATTGTAGTATTTGCGTTTATGATGTATATGTTTAGTTAGTGAGTATGGTGCGCGGTTCACTATTTTCTTTTCTTATAGCCTATGCCATCTTTATGTAGAGCAACAATATTTTTTTTTTCAAATCTACAGAGTGTTCTTTGCCATGAGGTGCCACGTTGAACTTTCAGTGACCAGTGTGACAGAATTAGAGCGATAACACCAAATTTAACACACCTGAGACCTTGTAACACTAACGAGTCACATGACACGGGGAAGGGAAAATGGCTAATTGGACCCAATTTGGACATTTTCACTTGGGGTGTACTCACTTTTGTTGCCAGCGGTCCTACCTTACAAGGGCTGTACAGCAGAGTGCAGGACAATACTGGAGGAGGGCGGGAGCAGGAGCTTTCATAGTTAATTTTTTATACTAAAGGGGTTGTAAAGGTTCGCGTGTTTTCACCTTAATGCAATCACCGGCCCCTCAGCCCCCCATTTTACTTATGTGAGCCCGTTTGTTTCCTTGGCACGTACTCTGCGTCCTCCTCTCCATGAGTCCCGGCTTTGACTGGATAGATTGATAGCAGCGCAGCCATTGGCTCCTGCTGCTGTCAATCAAATCCAATGATGCCAAGTGTATGTCTCAGGAGTGCGCCCGCAAGGTAACCCCCTCAGGAGAGAGCTTCTCCAAGGGGGTTATCTAATGTGTGGAGGAGCCGCAAGAGTCTCAGAGGGACCCCAGAAGAGTATGTTCGGGGCCACTCAAAATGAGTTGCACAGGAAGGCAAGTATAACATGTTTGTTATTTAAAAAAAAATAAAAAAGGAACCTTTAGTATCACTTTAAGCTAGTGTTAGATTGCTAGGACCGCCTTGCAACCAATCACCTGCTGGTAAACTTGTAGGGTTAACTAAAGCAGCTCCCGATCCCACCATCAGTGCTGTTCTCCCTCCCACTCTCTGCTGTTCAGATGAGAACGGCGGAGGCTGGGGGGGGGGGGGTAGCAATCTGTGTTCACAGTCTAGTTTTTTGAGTCCTTGACTTGGAACTAATATCTAGGTTAGATTGTCTGACAATTGTCACTGGTCAGGAACAAACATTTATCAAAGTGTTGCAGCTAGGCAACTAGTAAAATTAAAATTTTCTCTCAGCACAGGTTTTCTTTCTTTAAGTTAGAGTAGTGGTTTAATTTGTAAAATCTCCAACCGGGAAAAAATGGCTTTGGCTATGATTGCATTAGTTTTGTAACCTGCAGTGGATTGTAAAGAAGGATAAGTGTAGCAATTGCCATTTGCCCACAGAAAATTGTTCATATAAATCAACATTCGTATATTGCAGAAAGAAAATAAACTTAGGGTGAGACAATACCTTATTGACCAACATCATTATATGATGGAATTACATTAACCTGAAGCGTTCTACCCATCAGGGAGGGGGTGGGAGGTCAATCAGGGACAGAACGGTATCTACTCAGAACACTAAGGCTTAAAATCGGGAATATAATACATTTAGGCCTCATTAGTTATTAATTTTGGGTCTTGGGAGCACACAATTGTTTGCTGGTCTAACATCAAAATGACATGTTCAAAACTGCTTTCACTAGACATTCTCTACATGTTCCCTTTCCTGTTTTCTTAAACATTTTCTATTTAACAATTTTTTCATGTGTGCTATTTCCCAATTACTTACTTGTGCTTTTGGATGTCTTTCACTCCATTTTTCAAGTTTCCTAACCTTTCTGACGGATTGTCCCTGGTAATGGAAAAAAAAGTTTCATTAACTATAAAAGCAATTTATGTTCGATGAAAATGAATTATAAAAAAATAATATACTCCCTAAATATCAAGTAATATTCACTGTGATGAGCCGAACTGCCCTGGGTAGGCTTCGAGGAGGGTTCAGCAAACTACAAAGAAGTTTGTGTGCCAAACCAAAAACCCATTGAAATCAATGAAAGCCACATCTGTCAATTTAAAAATGCCAATCATTTGGACTAATAGGCAATGGGTGTAAAAAAATAGCATGGAGTAATGGAACATATGTACCAATGCAAAACAAATCTTTAAAGAAATTCAATGAGCCAGGAGCAGAGATTTATTTTTTTATATGCTATAAGTGAAACATAAAAAAAACGTCCAATTCCTTTTTATAACAATCCTGGGGGTGTTATGTTCATGCCTGTGAAGGAGTGTAACCCAGTAATGTATAGAAACTGCTACAGAAGTTGTGACATTTACAAAGAAAAAATGTTTTAAAATTGCTGGCAAATGACTTTGACAGCTGTCATTGACAACCGTGACGCCATCCCATATAGCGGAGTACTCTTTCGCACTCAGTAGGTAATGCTGGTGGAGCCTGTCTTCGATATATGAATATACTTTGGATTCCCAGTTCCAGGTAGGACCCCAGTGTGTAAGTGCAATCATTTTTATAGTTTGTTTTTAAAATAAATGAATGGTTTTATGTTATGGGACAGCTTCTGTTTCTTGTTTCTTTAAAGGAAAATGTGGAAGGTACTAAATAAAAAGAAATCATGCTCCTGGCATTTAATAAACATGATGGACCCATTTATTAAGTTAAGGGGGTCTCAGTTATTATTGTGGTATTTAACAAGTATTGTTTAGTTTGTCCTTGTTACACATATGGTAATCATTTGTAGTGCTGTAAATAGATTCTAATGTTATTACTGTATAATATATATATATATGTGTGTGTGTGTGTGTGTGTGTGTGTGTATATATATATATATATATATATATATATATATATATATATATATATATATATATATATATATATATATATATATATATATATATATATATATATATATATATATATATATATATATATATATATATAAAATAAAATCCAAGGGGAATGGTAATTGCCAGCAATTTAAACTGTATCCTTTTTTTTCATTGTAAATGTAGTTTTTGCTGTAGCACATCCTACGGCAAGAAAAATTTGTAGAGCACCCCTCCCCCCACTAATGTACATACCAGGCCACATGCCCTCAACATGGGGGGGGGGGTGACTTGCCAGAGGGAGAAACACTTGGCAAAGGACCTTGTCGTTAAGTTGATAAAGAAAAGGGCCTCTTCCTCAACTCATACCTGGTGATTTTGGGGGTCTGTGTATGGGGGGATTATCAGAATCTGGTAGCCCTAATACAAATTCCCCAATATACTCCCTCCCCCCCCCATGTAAATGACTATGGCGTACATAGTACCCCTAATTATTAAACAAAAATAATTGTAACCTAGAAAGAGATACCTACAGTTGTGTTCAAAATTATTCAACCCCCCAATGCTGTAAAGGGTTTTAGGGAATTTAGTGTACATTTGTAATTGTATTCAGAATGAAATCCTACAAGGACTTCTTAAAGAACCATATGCAACTAAAATGACATCAATTGGTTTTGTAATACAGTAGTAAATGTTTATTTTGTGAATTCTTCATTTACACAATTATTCAACCCCTTAAAGACTACCACTCTGAAAACACTTCAATGAACCTCTGTTCTTCAATCAGGTATTGAAAACACCTGTGGATGTCAGGGAGCAGCAATAAAGCCTAATAAGCACCAATCAGGCAGCTTTAAAATGACTGTGATACTCAGCTCCTTCTAGACATTTACTGGTGTGGTTACAAACATTGTGAAGTCAAGAGAATGGTCAAGGAAGAGAAGAGAAGAGGTGATTACTCTTCACAGGAAGGGCAATGGCTATAAGAAGATTGCAAAGATGTTAAACATACCAAGAGACACCATAGGAAGCATCATTCGCAAATTCAAGGCAAAGGGCACTGTTGAAACGCTACCTGGTCGTGGCAGAAAGAAGATGCTGACTTCGACTGCTGAGCGCTACCTGAAGCGTAGAGTGGAGAAAAGTCCCCGTGTGACTGCTGAGGAACTGAGAAAAGATTTGTCAGATGTGGGTACTGAAGTCTCTGCTCACACAATACGGCGCACACTGCGTAATGAAGGCCTCCATGCCAGAACTCCCAGGCGCACCCCCTTGCTGTCTCCAAAGAATAATAAGAGTCGACTGCAGTATGCAAAAATCATGTGGACAAACCACAGAAGTTTTGGGATTGTGTTCTGTGGACTGATGAAACAAAATTAGAAGTGTTTGGGCCCATGGATCAACGCTATGTTTGGAGGAGGAAGAACAAGGCCTATGATGAAAAGAACACCTTGCCTACTGTGAAGCATGGCGGGGGGTCAATCATGCTTTGGGGCTGTTTTGCTTCTGCAGGTACAGGGAAGCTTCAGCATGTGCAAGGTACCATGAATTCTCTTCAGTACCAGGAGATAGTGGATAACAATGTGATGCAGTCCGTCACAAACCTGAGGCTTGGGAGACGTTGGACCTTTCAACAGGACAATGATCCCAAGCATACCTCCAAGTCCACTAGAGCATGGTTGCAGATTAAAGGTTGGAACATTTTGGAGTGGCCATCGCAGTCACCAGACTTAAATCCGATTGAGAACCTCTGGTGGGACTTAACGAAAGCAGTTGCAGTGCGCAAGCCTAAGAATGTGACTGAACTGGAGGCTTTTGCCCATGACGAATGGGCCAAGATACCCGTAGATCGCTGCAAGACACTTGTGTCAAGCTATGCTTCACGTTTAAAAGCTGTTCTAACTGTAAAAGGATGTTGTACTAAGTACTAAGATTGAATGTCAATTGGGGGTTGAATAAAACTGATAATGATGTGAGCACAGAAAAGACATTTGTGGTTATTTCATTATAAATGTTATGTTATATTTGTCTGACCTACACGTGCCTCTTTGATTTAATTGTAAGCAGGATGACTGAATGATCAAAATCAATGTCACACTGGGCAAAACAATCAATTTCAGTGGGGGTTGAATCATTTTGAATACAACTGTAAATGATTAACATGTCCTTATTAAAATAATTAAAATCTCCAAAAAAGATCCCTCATTGTAAATTCATCATCAATCACAATACCCACCACCCGTCTGCATTCAATTGATCCCAATGGTACCACTAGTTTAATGATGGCTCCCAAAGCTGTCATCAGCTAAATAAGGGAAGGGACAAGAATAATAGGTACATCATTGATCAAATTTGGCCAAGGCCATATTTGGTTAGTGTCATTGCACAAATACGGCCAGTAATGTCACTGCTATCCCCACCTCTTTGTTTAAAATGAGTAGAGATTCTCAATAATGTCAATAGTTCTTAGAAATGCCATTGGTGCAAGCATCAGTGGCTTCCTTAGCAACAAGTACAGTGAGAAACTGTCATATACAGATGTGGTAGACATATGGCTTCTATATATGATGCATGGCTCCCACTGAAAGGGCTAAAGTTTGAGCGCTTGTCCAAATATCTGAAAAGCCTAGGTATGGGTCGAACCATCAGCTCATCCTTAATATTCACCTCTTTCGTTTATGGAATACTTTTCTGCAGGTACACTCATTAAGGCCGAATTCTAGTCAAATATAAATGCTAACATTGTATTCAGTTATTTATTATTTTAAAATATCTTTAAAAAAAATTGTATGTATACATAAAGTCAACAAAAGTACCTGGATCTCTTTTGATATTAGCTTCACCTAATACCCTGTACAGAATCCTAATAATGAGAGGAGAAGCATTGTCAGAAGGATCAGATTTCCATCACTGAGCCTGTAGGCATAAAACCTTTGGGCCCAAAGCGACAACTCTCTGCTAAAAACATTTTTTTTTTTTTGCTTTACTATTCCCAACCTGGTTTAGTATATTAAAAGACAATGGGGGAATTGACAAACAGCGATGTAAGCATATTGGAGAAGATGCTGCTCCCAATTAAGAAGAGTACAAGCCCCTTTTGTTAGGAGCAATCAGTACTCTGTCCTGCTGTGTCTATGACAGACACAGCACAGAGAAAAGAAGACCGTGAGTTGCATGTTCTGAACTCTTTGTAATAGAGCCTTCCCCTGGTATATTCAGTATCTATGTCCGTTTCATTTCATACTGGTCCATAATATTAATTAAAAAAGGAGGATATGGTGAAGAATAGAAGATCAAATCAATGGATGACAAGTAGTATAAGAAATGAGATGTGGAATAAGTTTGAGATTTTCAGATGAGTAGGCAGGCAGAGTTTTTTGGCAACTGAATTAATTTGGCAAATGATGGAAAAGAGGCTGATGAGCCAAGGAGAGATTTATATCAAGGGTACCTGGAGGTGAATGTGTGCAGTAGAAAGCCAGGTCCTTTCACCTGGCAGAAGTCTGGGAATCCTATTGAAATGAGGATCCACAGCACTTTGGTAGTTAAAAGACACCAGATGTTGGTTTTTGGAAATTTCTGCCCAGATGGAACTTAAAGGATTGTTGAGATTCCACTGCAGCTGGCCCAAGCAGAGAAATGGAAATGGAGAGATGGGAATGAAACGTTGATACCCAGATGGCAGTGGGGTCTGCTCAGGATTAGAAATCTGTGATAAATTCCATGGAAATTTAACACGCAAGCAGAGGAGGGGGTAATCCAGCCCATTATGTGCAGATGATGAAGGTTTTTGTGATCCATCTATATAATTATGTGATGTGGGGAACCATCTATAGAATGTCATTATTAATGCAGGAAAGTTTAGTAGTTGTGAGCTTCCAGTCTCCGCTGTTGTTGTTTTGCTCAGCATCCAAGAATTGTTTTGAGAAAAATGATCAGGGCTTGGACCATGAGCTCCTACAACAGTGCATAAACAATCAACCTCCAAGGAAAAAAGTATATTCAGGATGCTGCGAAATGACTATGGAGAGAAAGGTAGCGTTGAGAAAAGGCATTTTTAGCATCAGGGTTCCAGACTTTTTGGGGTTTTTTTGGTAAGAAATGTAAAGAGGCCTCCAAAGTAGAATAGTCATGAATAAATTGGAGATAATTGATAAAACTCAAAGTTTTGAGTCACCTTCAATCCTAAATGTCAGTGCCAATCCATTAGAAGACCTTTGACAAAGTAGCCAAGGGATGGTACCTGAGTTTGTTTGAAAAGGCATTTCTCTAACTTATCATAGGAATGTTTGTCTCAAAGCCACCATAGGACTGTTTTCACATAAATACGATGGGTGCACAGGTCTGGGGAGAAGATAATATGGTGTAGCTATACTATAATACAAGTGTACAAGAGGCCTTGTTGACAACATTTTGGAAAATGTTCTGGGTGTTGCATTACTTGAAGTGTTGAACCTTGTGTTTATGTTCAACTCATCACCCTCCTAGTCCCCCTTAGAGATTCAGCTTAGAAAAATATGAGTTCCCCAGGATCTGTTGAACAGTTCTAAAATGTGAGTTGGGGGGGGTATTGATTTGACCAAGATGGCATAACCAATGTGTGGTCAGAGTGAACAATCTCTTTTTTTTTTCTGCAAAGAAAAAAGCCTCTGTGGGTGAATTTGATTTTCTGATAAATCCGCTTGGCATATTTTCTTGGGTATAATCTGACATGGCATGCATTTTGGGTATGGACAAAGGATAGGTACCACCATGTAAAGGAGAATTCCTCAAAAGGAGATTGAAGTAGTTGAAAGCACACTTTTTTGTTTTTTAATCAATGTCTTGGAAGGACTAGTAAACAGTGAGAGAAGTCAAATCATATAGGCTACCTTGAAGCACTCAGTAGTGAAGTTGTTGACCAAATTTTCAAAAGTGAATAGAGCACTGCTTATTGAATCCATGGCATGCCTTGCAAGGTGCCATGACCCCTGATATTTCTTCTCCAGCTCTATCTCTTGCAGCCTTGTGATTTGACATTTTTCAGGGCAAGGATTTTAAGTTCCTCCAGGGACCTCCTCACAGAGGTTTATAATTATTACCATAGTAGTGTAAGGGTGTAGCCTGAGCGTATTTGTATGTGTATTGTCAGCGTTTGTAATAGGTTTCGTATCTGCACCAGTGTTCGTGTCAGTATCTGTGTGGTTTGCGTACGATAAAAAAAGGTTTTATATTTATTATTGTGGAATTATATGACGTGTAGAGTGCTTGCCTTGTTAGTTTGCGTAAGTGCCAGTGTTTTAGGTAAGATGAAAAAAATGTTGTTTTGTCAACAAATGACAACATTCGTGGGTTCAGGCTTTCAAGTTTGTGTTACCTTCATTAATAAAGGATTAATATCTATCTATTTTAATTCTAAGGTTTATAAATTACTTAATCATTTCTAATGCTCATTCATCACTTGCGCACATACAGAGACAGGCAAAAGCCACATACCTGTTAAATCAGTATTAAACTCAAATACAAACATTTATTATACAGCAGCCTACCAATCCGTAGATGTGGTGGCTATATCAGTTTCCGGTTATAGGGTTTCTTTTTTCTATTTGCATTTGGTGACCAAGCCTGCAAATCTGTTGTATTTCACAAGCTCAAGCTCAAGCTCTCCAGCAGAATGTATCAGTTTATATAGAAGAGACAAACCACCTAACACTGGCAGGGGTGATTAAAATTATCAGCTTTTATTTATTCATGCAAAACCTTTACTCCAGAAGTAAAAAAACAATTGCTTTAAACGGATTATAGTGTGTGAGCTGGAGTTGGGCTTCATTTTGTTGGTGTAATTAAATCTACTAATACATTTAATACTACCTCCTGCCCAGACTGACAATGCTGTTGTCTCCTGTGCCTCCAGTTCTCATTCCTCCAGAGACATAAGTCTCACTAATACAGGCAGTGTGTTACTGGCCAGATCACCAGGTGAAAACCGAGGGAAATAGCCAAAGAAAAGAAAACTGATGCAGCCACCACATCTAATGGTTGGTAACATACAAAGAATAACCTGTATGTAATAAAAGTAGCATCAGTGCTCAGAGTCACATTAGGAGAAAAAGTCCATATGATAAGCAGTTCATTAGCAGAATAATCTGTAGCACATGGACATCAAATAACCACCAGCTCCTGGTTAGACCTGGGAAGGATCCCTCGAATGCATGCAAGAAAAGAAATAGCAGGGTGCCAGGTTAAGAATGGATAAAAAACACAATTTTAATGTGTAGCTCATTCACATGCAAGATACTTGTGTACAGCTCCAGTGGCCAATGCAGATTTATATATGTATGTTTGGATGGATGTGTATGCATGTGCGCATGCATAACTGTATGTGTATATACAGTGCCTTGAAAAAGTATTCAAATCCCTGGAAATTTTCTAAATGTTGTCATGTAACCAAAAACGAAAAATGCATTTATTGGAATTTTTATGTGATAGACCAACACAAAGTGGCACAAAATTGTGAAGTGGAAGGAAAATGAGAATTTTTTTTCAGGATTTTTTACAAATTAATATCTGTAAAGTGTGACGTGCATTTGTATTCAGCCCCTTTACGTTGATACCCTTAACTAAAATCTAGCGGAACCAATTGTCTTCAGAAGTCACCTAATTAGTAAATAGAGTCCACCTGTGTGTAATTAAATCTCAGTATAAATACAACTTTTCTTTGAAGCCATCAGAGGTTTGTTAGAGAACCTTAGTGACCAAACAGCATCACAAAGGCCAAGGAACACACCAGACAGGTCAGAGATAAAGTTGTGGAGAGATTTAAAGCAGGGTTAGATTATAAAAAAAAATACATACCCAGCTTTGAACATCTCACGGAGCACTGTTCAATTTATCATCCAAAAATGGAAAGAGTATGGCACAACTGTAAACCTACCAAGACATGGCCATCCACCTAAACTATGTCCCCCATATTTCTTCTTGCAAACATGTGGAAGAAGATACTCTGTTCAGTTGAGACCAAAATTGAACTTTTTGGCCTAAAAGCAAAATGCTATGTGTGGTGGAAAACGGAACACTGCTTATAACCACCGTGAAACATGAATGTTTTTCTTCAGCAGGGACAGGGAAGCTGGTTAGAGTTGGAAGCTGGACAGAGTTGATAGGAAGATGGATGGAGCCAAATACACACAATCTTAGAAGAAAACCTGTTGGGGTCTACAAAAGACTTGGGACTGGGGCAGAGGTTTACCTTCCAGCAGGACAATTACCCTAAACATACAGCACTCAGAATGTGAAAGTCCCTCCAGCCATGAAAGTGATGAAGTTGGATAGGATGGGTGTCACCAATCAAAATAAACACACCGTGCTTACCAGAAAACATGTAACCCCCTAATAAGAGTGGTCAACTGCCCATAATTACAGTTTCCAGGCCAGAATCCCACACACGTCACTGGACAAACACCATAGAGATGATCGATTTAAAACAGGAAATACAACTCACTGAATATACTCCCCCATGGAGGGGGTTATCGAATCTCCAGACTGAACAGCTCAGCCAGACAGGTCCTGGGTGATGAGGCAGCTGCTGGAGCCGATGAATTTGAGACTTGTTTTGAACCTCTCCCTCACACCACACCAGTTGAACTATATACAGTATAATTTTTTATATATATATATATATATATATATATATATATATATATATATATATATATATATACTTGTTGTACCATGAGGTAACAATTGCGTTTACTATATTTTTGTCTCAATGGATCAGATGATCTGCCTGTTTTTAGCTGTAATTATTTTCCTTGAATTTTTTATTTCTATTTTCTCTGTCAACTGTTTATTTTTTGCAAATATTTTTATACTTTTGCAGGGCTTTGTTGACCCTTGGTGGCTTTATTTGGGTTGTTTGCAATGGGTGCCATGTGACAGCCCCACCCTTCCCCACCTGATTGGTCTGCATGACCAGGCTTGACAGCTCTCATTATCTCCTTCCCTTGGGATGGGTCAGCTTTATAAAGGAGATGGGGCCTCAGAAATGCATTGCGGCTCACCCCCTCTACCTGCCACCGCTCCCTTGGTATGGTCAGAGCAAAGGCTTCAGATGCCGATATTTCATCCACCATGAGCTGGCTTTTGTCTATGTGTTCCTATAGCCAATCACCAGTCTTGTCAGACTGCTGCTTGTTGTTGTTGCACATTCATGTGAGTGAGCTACTGTACACAAATAATTGTGTTTTTTTGTTCATTCTTAACCTGACGTCTCTTTTCTTGCATCTAATGATTAGTAACCTGCAATATATTTTTGGGGTTTTAGGTTTAATACCACTTTAACTCTATTGTGAGTGAAAACTAGAGTACCCAGAGAAAGCCAATACAAAACTGTGAAAACCTATATACTTTGCTACGATAGATGTTATCCATTTAGCAACACTGTTTATCTGCTAACATTACACCAACTTAGCCATAAGAGGGCAGTGCACTTCTGCAGATAAATCACACAAAATATTTCTATAGCTGAATGTAAAAGAAAAGTGCGTAATCTAAATGTGATGGTTCAGTAGACTTTGTCTGCCACCATTAAAAAAAATATTTGGGATTTATGGTCCCTGTCTACAGCAGAAGTGCCACAAACAACTCTGTTTCCATACAGTTCCAAACTTGATGACTTGATCAGAAGTTTAAAAATGAATGTTGATGTATTTTATGATGCTTACTCAAGTTCTCCAAGTAAGCAGAACCTGCCCAAGTTGAAGTGGTGTTTGGTTATTATTGTTTCTGTTTGAATGTGTTCAATCATAACTGCAGGTAATCCAAAACTCACATTTTTTTTTACAGTATATCTACTTCTTTATAGGAATTGTTGATTGTACACGAATCGATCGTATTTGTAAATGGTGGGGTATAACCAGTGAATGAACCTCTAAAGGTAAAACAAGAGTCTGTCTTGTTTAGCAAGGGATTACTACATTTATGCAGAATCAACTGGCAAGGGATTAAGATAGTACAATGCAGTCTTTAATATAGGAGAGGTGAGAAATGCTTACCTGCATAGTTTTTTTATTAAATTAGCAGCATTTTTGGTAATCTTCTTTGGAAATTCAATCATGTCGATTCCTCTTAGTATTATGTTATATGTTTTCATAGGGTCTGGACCTGAGAACGGAGGGCTGAAGACAAATGTATATGGTAGAATTAATATTAACAACATTTTTATTTTGTCACAACTTTTTGTGCAGTTTTTGCAATAAGTAAGACCCCTTTCACACTGGAGCAGGCTATTGCGCTATAATAGCACCTGCAAACCGATCCTAAACAGCCGCTGCTGTGTCTTAGGGCTTTCACACTGGAGTGGTGCCCTAGCAGGACGGTAAAAAAAGTCCTGCTAGCCGCATCTTTGGAGCAGTGTGTATACCGCTCCTGCCCATTGAAATCAATGGGACACCGCGGCTATACCGCCGGCAATGCGCATCTGCAGAGGCACTTTGCTGTGTTTTTTAACCCTTTCTTGGCCGCAAAAGGGGGGTAAAACCCCCCGCTAGCGGCTGAATAGCTCCACGAAATTGGCGGTAAAGCGTCGCCGCCCCTGCCCCAGTGTGAAAGGGGCCTAACTCTTGAAATGTACCAAACAAAATAATGTCTCACACCCCTAAGAATGCAGACTTAGATTCACCAATGTACCAAGGAAATGGAAAAAAAGCTGCATTTCTTTATAATAGTGCCTGTCTCTTTCAATATTTTTCTCATATCTTCCATCCCATAAAACACCTAAAATGTACCCCTTACAATACAAGACATAGTCATCTCAGAGTCCATAATTTCCATGAAAAAAAATAATATCAATGATTATACCTAGGAAGTTTTAAAGGTCAGTGAGCCTGGAATTGGGTGCAGAGCAAGCATGCACCATGTCAAACCTAAATGTAGCACATCTTTTTAGTTTTCAATCAAAATCCAGAAAGTTCCCAAGTATGTAATTTATGCATATAACCCAAACCCAAAAATATACATAATAAATTCTGTACATCACAGGGACGTGCAGTGAGGTCAGTGGCTGGTGAGGGACTGGCTAGTATCCGAGCCAGATACACACATGCATGCATTAAGAAGGGGATTAACTCCAGGGATAAAGAGATATTCTCCCACTTCACAAGACTTTGGTGCGGCCTCATCTGGAGTATGCTGTCCAGTTCTGGGCACCTTTCCTTAAGGAAGGATGTACTGGAAATGGAGCGAGTACAAATGAGGGCAACAAAGCTAATAAAGGGTCTGGAGGATATTGGCTATGAAGAAAGGTTGTGAGCACTGAATTTATTCTCTCTGGAGAAGAGATGTTTGAAAGAGGATATGATTTAAATTTACAAATACCTTACTGGTGACTTCACAATAGGGATAAAACTTTTTTTGTGGAAGGGAGTTCAATAGGACACGTGGCCACTCATTAAAATTAGAAGAAAAGCGATTTAACCTTAAACTGCGTAGAGGGTTCTTTACTATAAGAGCGGCAAGGATGTGGAATTCACTTCCACAGGTGGTGGTTTCAGCCGGGGGTATCGATAGTTTCAGAAAACTATTAGATAAGCACCTGAACAACCACAACAGACAAGGATATACAATGTAATACTGACATATACTCACATTATACATAGGTTGGACCTGATGTCTTTTTTCAACCTCACCTATTATGTAACTATGTAACATATTAATATATGATTTAGCTTGTACCTTTTCAGCAGCAACAGATTCTCATTCTCCCTCTTAACTGTGTGAGAAAAACATGGGATTATCTGTAAATCTTATACCCATAAACCCATGTTTTTTCCTTGTAGTTAAAGCGGATTTCCGACTATAAAAAAATATTAAAAATCAGCAGCTACAAATACTGCAGCTGCTGACTTTCAATAATCGGACACTCACCTGTCCCAGGGCCCAGCCATGCGGTTGAATGAAGCCCCACTCGTCTCTCCCTCCTCTCCACGGCGCCGGCATTGTCACTGGGGGCACCGGCTGTGGCTTCACAGCTGGGCACACACTGTGCATGCGCAAGCCGTGCTGCGCACTGTGACTGGCTGGGCAATCATCTGGGACCTGTGGCACGTCCCAGATGATTGGCGAGAGGGAGGGGGAGAGGTGAACTTCCTTCCGGTGCTGCGGAGCCCCGGGAGGAAGTGGGAGCTGGAACCCTCTAAAAAAAAAGGGTTTCTGCCCCCCCCCCCCCAAAAAAAAATTGTCATGCCAAATGTGGCATGTCCGGGGGTCACCTTCCCTTAAAGCGGAAGTTCAATTTTTGGGTGGAATTATGCTTTAAGAGGGCTGGATGGAAGCATTTGTCTTTTAGACACATGCCCCCTGCTATGACACTGCATTGGGAGGCGTGCCTCCACTGCAGATTTTTTATTGGGCAGCTTGGGCCAATGGTACTTTACCATTGGTCCAAGTCTCCAAGCTGTCCATTGAGCTCACTGCCTCTGACAAGAAGTGAGGAGAGGCACTGTGAGATCATTCTCTCAGAAGGCTTCAAACAGAGTCTGCCAGATTGTATATAAACTGGCTGCTCTGTATGTAGCTACTGACAGGCTGCGCAAGGAGCCATGTATACCTGGAAACATAGATTATAGGGGTCTCCGTGACCCCAGGTCGCCAAGCTACGATCCTTAAAGTCAATCTTTTTTTATGGCAGGTGCACTTGCCTCCCCTGACTGCACATCCCTGGTACATCAGGTACCTATACTTTTCAAACTAAAATGTTAAGAAATATCAAGCTACAAGTAAATAAAACATTTTGCACTTTATACATACATACTTTGTACCAATAAAAAACTAAAATAAGTAAGAAAGAGGATGTGGATCTCAGGCTAGAAGTGCAATAAAGGGTAAGGTGCAAAGAGATTGATGGAACCTCATAGTAAGGCCTAAGGTTTATCATGGAAACCCACCCCTTCTTGAGTAGACTATAGTTATATATTGTCTGCTAACCCTAAAAATGTGATTCAAGTTGGGAGGAGACATATATCTTTATAAATGATTTGTATGTTGACATACCGTGTTTCTCTGAAAATAAGACCGGGTCTTATATTAATTTGGGCCACAAAAAACACACTAGGGCTTATTTTCAGGGTAGGGCTTATTTATTTACTGTATTAATATTGTATACGTATAAAGTGTGCAATAAACCTCAAGTCTGTCTGGCTGACAGTCTTAAAGTGGTTGTAACCCTTAAAAAAATCCTGTTCCTTTTTAAAAGCATGAAATAAATCAATAAAATATCTTTATAAAAATGTCCTAGGTCTTCTCCGTCCCTGCTCCCCCCTCATTGTCATGTCAGGAGAAAGTATCTAAAGTACCTTTATAACACCTTTGTAACAGCTCCCTCATCTTCTCTGAGTCTGAGGAGAAAAGAGATGAGCCGAGAGTGTCGCTGACATCAGCCTGCTCCATGATCTGAAGAGGGAGGGGCGGGCGACATCAGCATGGAGGAAGTAGAAAAACCAAGATTCCCTCTGCCATCAGCGCGCTCCGTGAACTGAAAAGGGAGGGGCGGGTGACAGCAGAGAGGAAGGGAGGAAATAGAAGAGCTGAGATCCCCCCTGCCGTCAGCCTGCTCCGTGAACTGAAGAGGGAGGGGCAGCCGACGTCAGCGGGGAGGAGGGGGGAAAGAGAAGAGCCGAGATCCCCGCTGACATGATCCTGCTCCGTGCACAGAAGGAGCCGCAGATGTCAGCCGGGAGTAGAGTCAGTGATGGGTGTAAACAGGAGGTTTTCAATGCAGCAACAATCGGAGACACTGCCACAGTTATACAAAACAGAGTATAGGATTTTTAATGAAATTTACTAGGTCTTATTTTTGGGGTAGGGCTTATATTGCAGCCCACCCTGATAATCCAGCTAGGGCTTATTTTCGGGGTAGGGTGTATTTTCGGGGAAACACTGTAGCACCAGACTTGCATGAATATACACTTGTACAAGGATGTGCTTAGGAACCAGTCCGGCCCTTCGCATGGATGTACGGTTTGGTATGCCCATGTGAATGAGGTCCTATTGGAAGCAGAATGCTTCAGGAATAGGGAAAATAAAAAAGTGTGTTGGTGGTATGTTACCTAGCCAAATACATTTGATTAAATTAGTTCAATCCCTGCACCAGAGTATATGTTATAAACTTTCAGACTTAGAGAACTGTTAGTGCCCAAGTTAAATAAGCTGTGTTTTCCATTTATGACTGCCAAGTTTTGCTGCTGCCAATGCTATAATCAAAGTGACAAAAGCATAAATCTTCCACACTCGGCTCTTCTATTTATATGGTAGCGATGCTCATACCTGCCAGTCAGGAGTTCATACATTAAGATTCCCAGTGACCAGTAGTCTGCTGAAATGTCATGACCTTTGTTTAAGATGATCTCTGGAGCTACATATTCAGGGGTACCACAAAAAGTCCATGTTTTCTTTCCAAAGCCTATTTTTTTTGCAAAGCCAAAGTCAACCTGTGCGAGAAGAAAAGTATAATCAAAGCTTAGAAATTGGCACTATGCTTGTTCCAAGAAAAAAGACATCTGCAATTAATATTTATATAGGCTTTTGCTTTGAAGTGGGTATAACACTCCTGTGCAGTATTATCACATAAGCAAAGAAAAAAATATAATATTTGGGGTATTTTTATTTTCAATTCAATACATATATTCCTCTCAGATTTTACCACTAGTGTTATGTACTTTAATTGACTCCCTTAAAGTTAATAATTTTTTAGACAAGTACTTATGAAAGCTAATTTCATAACAATGAGGTTAGTATTACTGTTAGAAGTCATTTGGGTGTAAAGGAAAATAAGATTTGAATGTTTGCTTGTAGGTAGCATCTACATTTTGCAATAGAAGGTGGCATGCTTTGATGTGGTCAGATGGTAGTCTAGGATCCTGGCTCATGGATGACACAATCACCTAAATCCCAGAGCCTATAGATTAGTTTTATGTCTTGGCCACTACAAAGTACGGTATATTGCTCCACCGCAGGCACACAAAGCCCTTTGTTTCTCTGGCTCAGGGTACAGGCTTATGTTGGTTGTTGACTGCTCCATAGATTTCACATTAAGCAAAAACCAAGAGGGAAACATTCTCCATTTTAAAGCCTTGTGCATAGGTTTATTTCAATTTTCAATGCACAGGCTGTTCCACCTGATTCTGCAGCCGCTAACGCATTTCAATCCATTTGATGCTTATTCAAAGATTTATGTTTTGTATCAATTAAACTCATGCTGAAGCCTCTCACCTTGTTATAATGTACTTTTAATGTACCATACTTGTTATAATATTCTTATAAGCAAGGCCTAGAGTAAGAGAGACAGGGGTTTGATTTCTTCCTGCCTGTGCAACTGATATCATTCTCCGGCATTATGACTTTTAAGCCTAGGTACAGTCACATGACTGAAGTGTAATTATTTCTCTTAAAGGTAGATATTTAAACAACATATTGTTGCTGTATATTAATGATTTAATGTATATTACTGTGATTAGCATGGTTAAGCTGGTTAATAATGAAGGAATTTGTTTAAGTGTTTGGTATCTTCAGTGCAAAACTATATTCAGTTGTGCAAATTTTTTTGTACATATGTAACACTTTGCACATACATATACTCATTCACTTACATCCTTTAAAAGTAAGTGCTACAATAAATATTGTTTAGGTTACATCTTTTTTACTCACCAACTTTGCATAACCTCGATGGTCCAAAATAAGGTTCTCCGGCTTGAGGTCCCTATAAATTATTCCTTTGGAATGCAGATAAGCAAAGGCCTCAACTACACAAGCTGTATAAAACCTTGTTGTAGAATCTTCAAATGAGCCTCTGAAACAAATACCATAAATAAAATCACTATCCATCCATAGCACATTTCATTGTATAATAGAAATCACAGTCACAATGAATAAAAAGACATTTGCATTCAACATGGGCTGCTGTTGAATGACCTTAGTGCAGCTTATTCGTCTGCCTAAGGTATAAACACAGTTAAGTACAATGATAAAATGCATGTGCCATGAGCAACGTAAGTGTGCAATGGAAAATATACACTAAATAATTTGCAGTTTAAACTCCAAGCATGCCATGGTATAGTTGTGATTTTCTAGTGACAAGGTTTAAAGAATCCTAATTTACAGGGTTTTTTTTCCCCCCATTTTATTCCTATTTTTAAATTTTGCTAAAAATCAAATTTTTTACGCCTTTATTTAACCATTTTTGCAATAAAACAAAGAAGACATGGGGCCAAGAACATAAATGAGCCAAGGTAATAGATGTAAACACACAGGGGCAGATCCACAAAGATCTGCCCCGGCGCAGCGTATCTGAGATACGCTACACCGCCGTAACTTACTTTTTTTGGTTTGAATCCTGAAAGAATTTGCGCCGTAAGTTACGGCGGCGTAGTGTATCTCTCGCGGCGTAACGGTGCCTAATTCAAATCGGCGAGTAGGGGGGCGTGTTTCATTTAAATGAAGCGCGTCCCCGCGCCGAACGAACTGTGCATGCGCCGTCCCTAAATTTCCCTGCCGTGCATTGCGCTAAATGACGTCGCAAGGACGTCATTGTTTTGACGTGGACGTAAATTACGTCCAGCCCGATTCACGGACGACTTGCGCAAATGAAAAAAAAATTTTTTATTATACGCGGGAACGACAGCCATACTTAACATTGAGTACGCCAACAAACAGCAGCTTTAACTATACGCCGGAAAAAACAGACTAGGGACAACGTAAAAGAATGCGACGACGTACGCCTGTCGGATCTAACCCAGATGCCGTCGTATCTTGTTTTGTGGATTCAAAACAAAGATACGACGCTGGAAATTTGAAAGTATGCCGGCGTATCAGTAGATACGCCGGCGTACTCGCTTTGTGGATCTGCCCCACAGATGTTTCTGTTAAGGTGGGGGTCATGGGAAAATAAAATGTCTACATTTAAAGTATTTTTTTTCCTCCTCCTTACTCTCCCCTGCCTCCCCCTTCTGTCCCTTCCTTCCCTATTCAGCATTTTATTACATGTTATTATTATATTTCTCCCTATTGGTTGCTGTTGCCATTGCTCTCTGATACTCTCGGTCTTACAACTTGGAAAATCCAATGTTAAAAAAAGTATTCACTTTAATATAGACTTTAACCAAGTGATATCAAATGATAAAAGATAAAGTAAAAAAAAATAGGCAATGACTCTAATGCTTGTTTTGCCTAAAGCAAGTCCTAACTTAAATATGGTAATATCTTGTTTATTTTTTATTTAATTTTTTGGGGGGGTGTTATGCAATATTGGGCAAACTAATGACATTCTTGGTCTGAGCATACATATATCCTTACACAGCAATAGTCTACAAAATCAAGCCTTAACATGTGAATATACTAAATAAAGACAGATACTTGAAGTCGGCCGAGTTCCTTTTGTGGTTTGCCATTTCACAAATTTTATGTAGCTTTTGTGAAATTAGCCCTCATAACACGTTGGATGTACATTGATTTTTGTAGCTTACAGTATGGAAAATTCATCACCATGCAGCATTTGTTAGGATATCACTTGCAGAAAAGTACGCATAGATTTAAGAAGTTGTTTAAAAGTCACTAGCTATATATTACTTGAATATGTACAGTGCTGCAAATAATGTGATGCATTGCTTCCACAGTCCTTGAAACATATAGATGAATAGGCATGGTGAAACACAAGGGTAAATTAAAAAGAAAATACATAGAAAAATGGAAACACATTGACGGAGTGCTTGTGTATTAACCAGTATGTACACACTGCAATGGGCAATGTAATTTATGCTCTTTAATAATCATTACTCTATGGACCAGTTTCAGCCATGGTCAACTTTGTAGGAAGATATCACTACCTACTTATGACGATAAAGTATTAAAATGCCTGCATACATGCTGGTAATAAGACACAATAGGAAACAGACATAGCAGAATAAAGTTCATACTTATACACAATTTGAGTTACTCCTGGTGTTGCTTTGCTGTTGAATAGTTGACATACGATAGTAATTGATGGGAAAAAGAGCAAAATGCAGAGAACTGTAATTTCTTCAAACAAATGACGCAGAATGACTGTAACACATTGCCATTGCACATCACACTTCTCCAAATCACACATTATCCTCCACCAGATCTGACCACAGAGGAGTGCATCTGTTATGTGTGATTGTTTTTACAAGAGCAGAAGGGGAAATAAAAGGACTAATGAAATCTAGCATCAAAGTACCAAAGCATCAGAAGATAGTGGAAATGAAATAGGATGTTCCCTGTTAATTACTTTGCATTTCCTAGTGTGTTCTGTTTACCAGTGATAATAGAGAGGAATGCCAAGAAAAATTTACCTAATTTAGATTAACCGTGTTCAGTAATTTAATATATGTAATATATTCTCGGAAGTTGACCAGGAAGTGAAAGCTATGGTGAGCTTAAGCATATTAGCTACAACTGTTTTACTTGATCATATGAGTGGTCAAAAAATGAAGCGAAAGGAAACTTAATTTTTACATGTTCTCGCGTTAAATTGGAAACTCATTCTTGAACAGTATGCATATAACAAAAATAAAAGGTAGGTTTGCATAAAAAAATAAACATCATAAATAAAACTAGATGCATAACATACTTTTTCTGTTACTAATTCAGCCTTACATGGGGTATTTTTTTTAGCCATCTCATCTGTAGTCCTTTCTCACATACAGTGCCTTGAAAAAGTATTCATAACCCTTGAAATTTTCCACATTATGTCATGTTACAACCAAAAACGTAACTGTATTTTATTTGATAGACCAACACAAAGTGGGATATAATTGTGAAGTGGAAGGAAAATGATAAATGGTTTTCATCATTTTTTTACAAATAAATATGTGGAAAGTGTGGTGTGCATTTGTATTCAGCCCCTCTGAGTCAATATTTTGTAGAACCACCTTTCACTGCAATTACAGCTTTAAGATATCCCCAAGTTGAAGGTGTATGAATACTTTTTCAAGGCAATGTAAAGCCCCACACATACGGTAGGACTTTTTGACAAAAAAATTCAAAATGAGCAAGTGTACGCTCCCCCGGACAAACTTTTTCGGTTTTCATCGGACAAAAGTTCGCTCTGCAAACAGACAAACTTTTTGGCAACAAAAGTCCTACGGTGCAAAGTCCTATCGTGTGTACAGAAATCCATCAGACTTTTGTCCGAAGTACAAACACGCATGCCCAGAACCAATGTTAAAATCAACGAACAATAGCAGAAGTTGATCAAAGGGTGTCGGAAGAGAGCAGAAAAACCACGTGATGTTGGGAAAGTTTGGGGAAAGTTTGCAGAAAAGTCCTGCCGTGTGTATGCTATGGGTGTGCCCGGCCAACTCCCTTCAAACAAAAATCCACGGAAAAGTGTTAGCTTAACACCTAAGTATTATTTTACATGGATGAGTGGCTACAATCTAATAGGTGTATCTCAAAGTTGGGAAGGCTTTTAAGTTTATATCAAGACACAAAAAAAAACGTGCATTATATCTGTGCAGTACATGCCCATTTCCATGTGTTTTATCCCTTCAAAGACTCTGCATGTAAAGAAAAATACCTGTTGATTGCCACAAATGCACTCTGCTTTTGCACTTTGTTGTGAGCTGACAACACAGCAGTTTTGTGGTATCAGTGGTGTCAGCCCTACCCATTGTCTTTTGTTAAGTCATGTATCCACCCTCAGAACTCTAAAATATGAATGCTAGTCATCCTGTAGTCCGTGATAAGAACTAGGTAAGCTAAACAAACTTGTTAAAGTGTATCTATGGTCATTATAAATGGTAAAATCATGTACAGTGGAACCTCGGATTGCGAGTAATGAGCATTTCGCAATACGAGCACTGTATTTTTAAAAATCATAACTCGGTTTTGTGAGTGTTGTCTCGTAAAACGAGCATGATTCAGGCCAAAGTGGTGTGCAGTACTGCGTTTGGCCTGAGGTGGGGGCGCCGGAGCCGAGCAGAGCCGAACGTCGGCGATCGGCGCTGTGTCCTGGGGCCTTTTCAGCCATTTCCGAGGCTCTCCGGCACCCCCACCTCTGGCCGCATGCAGTATTGCATGCCATTGAAGTCAATGGGGAACAAATTATTTTCATTTACATTGACTTCAATGGGGAAACTCGCTTTGATATGCAAGTACTTTGAATTACAAGCATTCTCCTGGAACGAATTATGCTCGTAATCCAAGGTTCCACTGTATTTCAATGATTTCAAGCCTACTACTTTAACTCTGAATGATCTTGGAGTTTGTAAACTTACTTTGTGAAGATCCATCCCTACACATTTACTTGAATTCTGTGACACATATTTACTATGTCCTGTGAGTAGCCACTGCTGTGTCACATCATTCGTAGGCATGAGCTTCGAGTTCGAGTCAAACTCATGTTCGACTCGAACATTGCCTGTTCGCCTGTTCGTCGAACAGCGAACAATTTGAGGTGTTCACGACAAATTCTAAAAGCCGCGGAACACCCTGTAAAAGTCTATGGGAGAAATCTAAAGTGCTAATTTTAAACGCTAATATGTAAGGTATTGTCCTAAAAAGTATTTGGGGACCTGGGTCCTGCCCCAGGGGACATGCATCAATGCAAAAAAATGGCTGTTTTTTCGGGAGCAGTGAATTTAATAATGCTTAAAGTGAAACAACAAAAGTGAAATATTCCTTTTAAAATTCGTACCTAGGGGGGTGTATAAGTATGTCTGCCAAGTAGCGCTTGTTTACCATGCTTAGAACTGTCCCTGCACAAAGTGTAATTTCTGAAGGGAAAAAAGTCATTTAAAAGCACTCGCGGCTATAATGAATTGTCGGCTCCCGGCAATTCAGAGAAAAGTCATTGATAAAAAAAAAAAAGCGTGAGGGTCCCCCCAAATTTAATTACCAGACCCTTCAGGTCTGGTATGGATATTAAGGGAAACTCCAGCATTACATTTTTTAAAAAATTACGTGGGGTTCCCCCAAATATCTATTCCAGACTCTTCGGGTCTGGTGTGGATTTTAAGGGGAACTCCACCCCAAATTAAAAAAAAAATGGTGTGGAGTTCCCCCAAAAATCCACACCAGACCCCTTATCCGAGCACGCAACCTGGCAGGCTGAAGAAAAAGAGGGAGGCAAGAGAGCGCCCCCCCCTCCTGAACCGTACCAGGCCACATGCCCTCAACATTGGGAGGACCCCTCAAAGCATGTCCCCATGTTTATTTCAAACGTTCGGGTCCCATAGACTTTAACAGGGTTCTAAAGTTCACACAAACTTTTGGTCTGTTCGCAGGTTCTGGTGCGAACTGACCAGAGATCAAGAGAGGAGAAGTATCTGTAGGCACAGTACAGACAGGGATTACTGATGCAAGCAGCAAGGTGCCATGGGATATGCAATCCTTAAAATTGGAATGTAAACATCAGAGGAGAAGCTGCAAAGCATGAAAGGAATCCTATCCAGGTGTATGTGGAAAGAGATTGTCAGCAGACAGGAAGCACTTACAACACCAAAGAGGATTTTTCAAGTAAGCTTTAATTAGATTGTCAAATATAACTATTGTTTGTATTGCTATTACAGTGCTGATGTTATAAAAAGAAAGTGTATGCCATGACAATAGAACTCCTTTAAGATAACACAAGAAGTGTGTAGAGGACAGGTCTAAATTTCTGACAAAATCAACAGGCTTTTCCTTTATTGTTTTTTTTTTTTTTTTTTTTCATTTAATAAACAAATGCTTCTGGTGGTATATATATATAGGAGGCCAGAATCAATTTTTTTTTTTTTTTTTTTAGGATTTATATACACTTTAAGGTGCTGCCTGAATAAACTTTCTTGGTAAATGCAGGGTGTTTGGAGAAACAGTATGGTTTAGGAAAGCAGCATTTCTCTACATACTCAGGATTCACAGATTTGCATGGCCTGTCCTGCATGTGCACTATAGCCTGTTTTTATACATGTTTGCCATAGCGGTCAAAATGGGCTGCATTCATAACACACACATCATGCAATGCAAGGCTTTATGACACATCTGTCATATGCATCCTTTTGTACATGTGCAAACGCCATAACTCTTCTCTTGCTAAAACAGTGTTTGCTGTAATGACTACCCAAAAAAAGGTAAGTACAGTACATGAAATGTTGTAGTCACTCTATAACAGGTGAGTCTCATTGTGTTTACCATTTAGAAAAAAAATGATTTATTTACTTTATTAAAGCTGAGTTCCACCCACTTTTTAGGCGTCTCATCATTAGCTTCTTAATGGGCCATAATGACTGCATTGGGCATTTTTTTTTTCCTTGCTTAACCCTGTTTTCAAGGTTTTCTTTCTCTCTTCCGGGTTCTCCCATCCATGGTGACCTACAATAATATCCTGTGGTGCACTGGCTCCTGGGAGATGTGTGTCAGGATTCCCAGGAGTCAGTGGGCATCTCTGCCTCTCACTATCCCACTGCGCCGTGTGTTTAATGTGCATGCATGAGATTGGGAGATAGCTAGCAGCACCGTATCCCAGGAAGAGAGTCCCAGTGGGCTTCATATGCCCACAATTAAGGTGGAAATGCTCAGGAAGACCAAATCTAAGGCAAGCCCATTCTAAAAAACATGTACACGAAAGGGGATTGAATTGAAGACACAATTTCATGTATATTATGTAGACAAGCAGAGGGGATGCCGATTTTTTTTTTTAGAAATGTGGTCGGAACTCCGCTTTAAGGCCTAACATTGTTGTACAAATCTCGTAATCCATTGTTTGTTTCACAAAAAACAAAAGCAGCGGTAAAATTCAAGCTGCACATGATACAAAATCATAAAAGTTTCTAAATCATAGATAAAGGTAATTTAAATTAATGCCTAGCCATGAGTCCCACTGCCAGAAAGTATTGAGCTGGCAGAGGTCAATGGATTGGTGCCATAAAACCAATATTTTACAGTGTCTATTTTCTGATGCTACTATATTTTTTGACAAGATCTGTGCCCACAACTCTGAGGTTACATACCTGTCCCTGAGAATAGTCCAAAGCTCTCCACCTAGACAGGCTTCCATAAGCATATATAGATACTTGCTGTCTTTGAATGTTCTGTATAACCTATAAAGATGATCAATATATTAGTTATGCATGTAAACAAATACAACGTATAATACATTGATAGCTTTAATATAATTCTGTGTAGCTTTTGGTGTGTAAAACTTTTTTTGTGTAATCTTTCCATGTTACTTCATGAAGGGTTAAGAAGCAAAACTCTTCATTAATTTAGGATAGGAAGAGAGTAAATATCACAACATGTCACAAAATAATATAATATGGACAGTATGTATAAGCAAGCAAAAACTGAACATGATACAGATCAAACTGTCATGTTCGGACTGTGGAAAAATAAACAGTTAAATTTACACATATGAATTATCATTTGGTTAACCATGAGCAATAATATACTCAAGCAACATTTTGCTGGTGGTACTGAAGCCCCCCTCATAAAATGGGGGGGTTGTAAGAAACCATAGACGTTCTGCATATATACCTGGGTATATGTGCATAATTCCATCTGAACTCCTGTTGGGCCCTTTGTTGATAATTTCCCAGGATGGGAATCCCCTGTCCTGGGTGGAGGCACTGCTAATTGTAATATCAAACCCACTCTCCACTTACCGTATTTTCCGGCGTATAAGACTACTTTTTGCATCTAAAATCATGCCCCAAAAGTCGGGGGTCATCTTATACGCCGGGTACCTGTCAGTCAGTCAGTCAGACGGCAGCCATCCATTATTCAAAAGCGGCGCCTTCTCCTCTGACTGTTCCGTGATAGGCGGAACACTAATTTTCCCAGCAGAGCCTCTGTTCAGTGTTCCGCCTATCACGGATGCCTTCTCATCCTCGGCCTCGGACGAGAGGACATCCATGATAGGCGGAACACTGAACAGAGGCTCTGCTGGGAAAATTAGTGTTCCGCCTATCACGGAACAGCCTGAGGAGGAGGCACGGCTTTTGAATAATGGATGGCCGTCGTCTGACTGACTGACTCTGCAAACAGGAGAAGGTATGGAGATCATCGAGGCAGGGAATGGAATGGCACAGTGAGGCATGTATAGATGGCACAGTGAGGCATGTATAGATGGCACAGTGAGGCATGTATAGATGGCACAGTGAGGGGTCATCTTATACAGTGAGTATATCCCAAAACCAACATTTTAGCTGGAAAATTAGGGGGTCGTCTTATACGCTGGCAAATACGGTAGTTTTCAAGGGTATTGAGCAATGTAGCTGGTGTTTATTTTTTAGACTGTTTTATGCTTTTAATTATATGGTGGTTTTAAGGCTAAAATAATTGGCATATGTTTTTAATAAAGCCTTGGGTAGAATTTTTTTATTTTTTCTGCTTGATTATTGTTTTTTCATGGTGGATACCACAGGTTTTTGGTCTATATTATCTCTATTATAAGTATAATATATAAACAGTATCTCACAATAGTGTGTACAATAGTGACAACACTGAAGAAATTACACTTTGCTGCAATGTAAAATAGTGAGTGTACAGCTTGTATAACAGTGTAAATTTTCTTCCCCCTCAAAATAACTCAACACACAGCCATTGATGTATAAAACGCTGGCAACAAAAGTGAGTACACGTATAAGTGAAAATGTCCAAATTGGGCCCAATTAGCCATTTCCCCTCCAGTGTCATGTGACTCGTGTTACAAGGTCTCAGGTTTGAATGGGGAGCAGGTGTTTTAAATTTGGTGTTATTGCTCTCACTCTCTCATATTGGTCACTGGAAGCTCAACATGGCACCTCATGGCAAATAACTCTGAGGATCTGAAAAAAACAATTGTTACTCCACATAAAGATGGCCTAGGCTATAAAAAGATTGCCAAGAACCTGAAACTGGGCTGCAGCACGGTGGCCAAGATCATACAGCGGTTTAACAGGACAGGTTCCACTTAGAACAGGCCTCGCCATGGTTGACCAAAGATGTTGAGTGTGTGATATCCAGAGGTTGTCTTTGGGAAATAGATGTATGAATGCTGCCAGCATTTCCGCAGAGGTTAAAGGGGTGGAGGTCAGCCTGTCTGTGCTCAGACAATATTCCATCCCAGAAGGAAGCCTCTTCTAAAGATGATGCAAAAGAAAACCCACAAACAGTTTTCTGAAGACAAGCAGACTAAGGATATATATTACTGGAACCATGTCCTGTGGTCTGATGAGACCAAGATAAAATGTGGTTCAGTTGGATCAGGTGTGTGGCAACAACTAGGTGAGGAGTACACAGACAAGTGTGTCTTGCCTACAGTCAAGCATGGTGGTGGGAGTGTCATGGTCTGGGGATGCATGAGTGCTGCCGGCACTGGGGAGCTACAGTTCATTGATGGAACCATAAATGCCAACATGTACTGTGACATACTGAAGCAGAGCATGATCCTCTCCCTCTGGAGACTGTCTTGCTAAAGAAGCTGAGGGTAAAGTTGATGGACTGGCCAAGCATGTGTCCAGACCTACAGTGCCTTGAAATTCATACCCCTTGAAATTTTGTCATGTTGCAAAGAAAAACGTAAATGATTTTTTTTGGGAATTTTATGTGATAGTCCAACACAAAGTGGCACATAATTGTGAAGTGGAATGAAAATGTTAAATGGTTTTCAAAACTTTTTACAAATAAATATGTGAAAAGTGTGGCGTGCATTTGTATTCAGACCCCCTGAGTCAATATTTTGTAGAACCACCTTTCACTGCAATTACAGCTTCAAGATATCCCTGTCTTCTTGGGGATATCTCCTAGACCTTTGCACATCTAAAGAGTGACTTTTTTGCCCATTCTTCTTTGCAAAATAGCTCAAGCTCTGTCAGATTAGATGAAGAGCGTCTTTGAAAAGCAATTTTCAAGTCTTGCCACAGATTCTCAATTGGATTTAGGTATGGACTTTGGGCCATTCTAACACATGAATATGCTTTGATATAAACCCTTCCATTGTTGCTCGGGCTGTATGTTTAGGGTCATTGTCCTGTTGGAAGGTGAACCCCTGTCCCAGTCTCGTTATTTGCAGACTCTAACAAGTTTTCTTCTAAGATTGCCCTGTATTTGGCTACATCCATCTTCCCATCAACCTTGACCAGCTTCCCTGTCCCAGCTGAAGAAAAGCATCCCCAAAACATGATGCTGCCACCACCATGTTTCACGGTGGGGGCGGTGTGTTCAGGGGGATGTGCAGTGTTAGTTTTTTGCCACACATAGCGCTTTGTTTTTAGGCCAAAAAGTTCAGTTTTGGTCTCATCTGACTAGAGCACCTTCTTCCACATGTTTGCTGTGTCTACCCCCACAAGGCTTCTCAGAAAATTCAAAGGGACTTTCTATGGCTTTCTTTCAACAATGTCTTTCTTCTTACCACCCTTCCATAAAGGCCAGATTTGTCAAGTGCACGACTAATATTTGTCCTGTGGACAGATTATTCCACCTGAGCTGTGGATCTCTGCAGCTCCTCCAGAGTTACCATGGGTCTCTTGGCTGCTTCTCTGATTGATGCTCTCCTTGCCCGGCCTGTCAGTTTAGGTGAACCGTGCCTTGGTAGGTTTTCAGTTCTGCCATAATCTTTCCATTTTCAGATGATAGATTGAACAGTGCCTCGTGAAATGTTCAAAGCTTGAGATTTTTTTTTATAACAAGTACAAGCTTTACATGTCGTCACATGGTTATTCCTGACCTGCCTGGTATGTTTCTTGGCCTTCATTAAGCTGTTTGTTCACTTTTGTTCTCTAACAAACCACTGGGGCCTTCACAGAACAGCTGTATTTATACTGAGATTAATTTACAAACAGATGAACTCTATTTATTAATTAGGTGATTTATGAAGGCAATTGGTTCCACTAGATTTTAGTTAGGGTTATCAGCATAAAGGAAGCTGAATACAAATGCACGAATTTGTGAAGAAAAAAAAAATTATATATAAGCCCTCTTCTTTTCTTCCTTTGTTTTTTGACACATGCAACAATATTTGTTACCTCTCATGTGCTGCCAAGCCGACATATATGTATTCATTATGTTCATGCCATGTGTGCTGTATGGGTATATATATATATATATATATATATATATATATATATATATATATATATATATATATATATATATATATATATATATATATATATATATATATATAAAAATACATATAAAAATACTTTTTCAATTTTTTACTTGTTTCATACCATTGTTGCAAATAAATTATTTTTACTAACCACTCTACCTCCACAAGTCAATTGCTTCATTTAAAGTCCTACATTCCTTTCTTGCGTACTTGAACCAGGGATGGAGGTATATTTATTGTGCCTCATTTAAAGTCCCAAACTCCCCCCTCTCGATTATATATAATGTGTTCTGTCCTAATATGCCTCCGTTTTTTTTTTGTACATGAACTGCAATGCTGATTTAATATTGTCTTTTTTTTTGCATACTAACCTTACAATGAAGTCAGAGTGAGCGCCCTGCATGATCTGCTTCTCAGACCGAATGTGCTCCTGTTGCCTTGTATCCACTATGTGTCTCTTTTTAAGGATCTTCATTGCAAATGTTCTTGATTCCTCACTTTTTAGCTGTACCTGAGGAGTTGAGGAAGAATACCGTTACAACTATGTGAATTTTATCAATTTTGTAACGAGTTTTGATTCTATACCACAATAGTCTTATACAAGACTGTACAAGATGCAGCAAGTCAGGAAATCACAGGGTAAGATTACTGCCATAGTGACCTTGAGGCTGGCTTTACACTATTGCAAATTAAATGTGGAGTTTTCCCACATCCAATTCGCATTTCAGGAGATTTTGACCGGCTCTCTATGGAGCAGCTCTGGTGCGAATTGGACCTGAAACAGTGAACAGGGACGCACCGAACCCTTGCTGTGAGCCGCTCCATGCTGCGGTGTGAACTCTGCCTTTTATGATATCAGCTTAATGGAAAAGTCTATTGATCAGGTGATCACCAGTTAAGAACAGTACTACTAGGGTCCCTTAGACATGTGTTGTAGTAAGATAATATAAAAACATTTACTGTATTTTTGAAGGATAGCGAAAAATTAGCATTGTAAAGAGTAGCAGACAGGTTCTTTGATATCTTAAACTCTGGTATACCTTTCAGTGACACTTTAGGGTCCCTTTAACCTACACATACTATCTAATTTTCATCGCTCACAGCAATTTCTATTTACACTTTCAAAAGAGCAAGTCACTTCTTGAGTCCTCATCTTTTAATCCCAAATCTCCCCAAGGTAAACAAATTAACAAATTTCATTTTTTTAATACACTCAGTCTGCTCTAGTATACCATTTCACCATTATCCATGATTATATAACAGTGTACTACAGAGTATATAGTACAATGTAAGGCGGAGTATAAAACACAGTGTATATATAGTGCAGTCCATATAGTATATATACTGTAGTTCAGAGTATATAGTGCAGTCCGTATAGTATATATAATGCAGTGCAGGGTATATAGTGCAGAGTATATAATACAGTGTATTTAAGTAGTTAAAGAGGCGTTCCACCCATATAAAAGCCAGCAGCTACAAAAAGTGTAGCTGCTGACTTTTAATAAATCGGACTCTTATCTGTCCCACAGTCCAGTGATGCGGGCGAATGAAGCCCCACTCCTCTCCCCCTCCTCTCTGCGGCGCCGGTATCACTACTGTGGTCACCCGGCAGTGGCTTCACAGCCAGGCACGCATTGAGCATGTGCAAGCCGCACTACGCACTGTGATTGACCTGGCAATCTTCTGGGACCTGTGACGTGTCCCAGAAGATTGGAGGGAGAAGAGGTAAACTTCCTACCTGCTCTGTACAATAAAATCACACAGAGCATCTGCAAACCTCCTTATTTTGGGTCCCCCACCTGCGCTGGCCCCTGCCCTCTGTCCAGTGCGCGCACCCGACCTCTGCTGCTGCATTCACTGATACAGACAGTGGGACTTGGCCCCGCTCCCCGCTCTCTCGTCACTTTAATTGACAACACTGGGAGCCAATGGCTTCTGGTGCCCCAGCAAAGAAAGCAAAACCCGGAAGCTGATCAGTTTTGGCAGGTTCAGGTTCCTTAGGAATGCCTTGAAAATCACTCCATGGGTGGCCTTGTCAGTTCCCACCCTACAAGCAGATTTATATGCTTTTCAGTTATTCGGACAGTTGAAGTGGGAGTAATGTGCATCCATGTTACATTTTTTCTTGTTTAGCCTGCAAGCTGAATGAAAAAAAAATCTTTGTGTATAGCCAGTCTGAAGCTGGATACACACTATACAATTTTCTGTAGATTTTTTCCTTCAGATTTACCAAAACCATATAATATGAGGTCAAACCTTAAGAGTTTCAAATTGTATGCAATCAGGCAGGCCCTTGCACTACATGGCTTTGGTAAATCTAAAGGAAATCAGATAACAAAAGTTGTGTAGTGTGTATGGAGTCCAAGTCCGCATGCACACTCCTGCTCCTAAACTCACGTTTAGGAGTGTTTGGCGTTTTTTGCTAAAGCTCCTGAACTCAACTGAATAAAATTCTATGGGCCAGATCCACGTACCTGTGCGCATTTTTCCGTCCGGCGTAGTGTATCTCAGATACACTACGCCGCTGTAACTTTCAGCGTATTTTCCGTATCCTGAAAGAATTTGCGCCGTAAGTTACGGCAATGTAGTGTAACTGTGTCGGCGTAAGGGCACGCAATTCAAATGGCTAAGTTGTGGGCGTGTTTTTTGTCAATACGTCTTGACCCAACGTAAATTAAGTTTTTTCTGAATGGCGCATGCGCCGTCCGTGGGGGTATCCCAGTGCGCATGCGCCAAATTAACCCACAACAAGCCAATGCTTTCGATGTGAACGTCATTCTGAGCAAAGCCCTATTCGCGAACGTTTTACGCAAACGACGTACACGACGTGGCCCAACGTCCATACTTAACATTGGCTATGCCTCATATAGCAGAGATAACGTTACGCGGAAAAAAGCCTTACGGAAACAACGTAAAAAATGCGCCGGACGTACGTTTGTGGATCGCCGTATCTAGCTAATTTGCATACTCAACGCGGAAATCGACGGAAGCGCCAGCGTAAATATGCACCTAAGATCCGACGGCGTACTAAGACGTAAGCCAGTCGGATTGAGCCCTCATTCAGTCGTATCTTGTTTTGTAGATACAAAACAAAGATACGACGGGGGATCTTAGAAATTACGCGGCGTATCAATAGATACGCTGGAATAATTTCTTTGTGGATCTGGCCCCCATGTGTCCATTGCACACATAGGCTTTTACCAGAGTTTAGGAGCAGCAGAGATTAGAGGCAGTAAAACACTCCTCTCCTTAATGCTCCTTATCTGAAGTGAATTAATGTCTTGGGGGTTCTATTCAAAGTTAATCTCACTGCAGTTAGCATGTTACTGCAACACATACACATGAATGTGCTAGAACCGCACCTTTTTTTTTTTTTTTTTTTTTTCCTTTTGTGATTTACATTGAAATCAATGGAAGCACAAAAATTTATATTTTACACATAGCATTGTGCATCAACACATGCTGCCGTAAGTGTGTTGAAGTACATAAATGAACGCCATTGATGTGTTTTGATGCTTATCCATTAATTTCAATGGAAAAAACACATTAGGCAAAATTGCTAAAGTGTGTTTCTAGAATCTCATTGTTTTACAGAGGTAACCTTTTCATTTGGGATAACCGTAAGCGAAGACTAGCGTAAGTCTAGAAGCCCTGGGTTGCATGTATCTGGACAGCAGATACACTTTCTTTGTGTTTGGAAGGTGGAGTGTAATCCTCTATTGCTAACTAAAGAAATGTGTTTCACTAAAGGTATTCTAGACTACCAGCCACCTGGCAAGACTAATCTGTGTCATCTGTCATATGACTGTGGGATGACGAAATCTCTTTTACTCTGTTATATCCCCTGTAAGATACTGAGACATTTAGGAGTAACATGTAAGGAGAACATTCTCTGCAGACCAGTCCTTGTGACATTTTCTAAGAAATTAAAGAGTGATTTATGTGTAACTAGATTCCATGACTTATCACAGGTCACGAGAATCACTCCATATCCACAAAAAGGGTACATAGCAAAAACATACTGCAGCATATTAAACCTCTGTTCTCATATCACAAACAGATATCTGACAAATGTAAATTTAATAGCTTTTAATAACAGGACTGTTCTCGGGCAAATGCACTAGGTAATCTTGCTTGACACCAGCAAGAAAAAGCATTTTCTTATTAAATCAGAACTAAACCCTCCTCTCCTTTACAGACAAGGAAGCTGCCATCTGCCTCTGTTTATCTGCAGTTGCCGTTGTCCTGCACGTGGGGCCCCACACAGTTTTTTTATCCATTTCTATTGCTGGCAATATACCTTTTCATGTGACGACACTGAAGAAATTACACTTTGTTAAAATGTAAAGTAGTGAGTGTACAGCTTGTATAACAGTGTAAATGTGCTGTCCCCTCAAAATAACTCAACCCAGCCATTAATGTCTAAACCACTGGCAACAAAAGTGAGTACACCCCTAAGTGAAAATGTCCAAATTGGGCCCAATTAGCCATTTGCCCTCCCCATTGTCATGTGAATTGTAAGTGTTAGAAGGTCTCAAGTGTGAATGGGGAGCAGGTGTGTTAAATGTGGTGTTATCAGTCTCTCATACTGGTCACTGGAAGTTCAACATGGCACCTCATGGCAAAGAACTCTCTGACAATCTGAAAAAAATACGTTTTGCTCTACATAAAGATGGCCAAGGCTATAATAATATTGCCAAGACCCTGAAACTGAGCTGCAGGATGGTGGCAAAAACATAGTGGTTTAACAGAACAGGTTCCACTCAGAACAGGCCTCACCATGGTCGACCAAAGAAGTTGAGTGCACATGCTCTGCATCATATACAGAGGTTTCCTTTGGGATTGATTAGCTGAAGCCAAATAGGCTGTTCAGCTGGCAAGGGGAATCTCCCTTTACATAGTGAATGAGGTGAAGCTCGGTTGATTTCCATCATCCAATCATATGCAAGCAAAAATATTATTTTATTTTCCTGCTTACAATTGCTTATTCTTTGCAAAGTGAACTCTTACCACATTCACTAAGCCAAGAAAATATTCACTGGCAAAGTGAACCAGGGCTGTCTTAATGCATGGGCATCCCTGGGCACTGCCCAGGGGCCCCGGGTGCATGAAGGCCCCGTTATAGTCTTAAATTAAATCATACTTGCCAACTGTCCCAGATTTGCCAGGGCAGTCACGCTTTTTCCTAAGACGACCCAGGATGTCCCAGATGGTCCTGAGCAGTGTCCTAGAACCTGTACTGTGCCCTCTCAACCCCCTGAACCCCTGTACAGTGGCCTTTTTATTTATGGAATGTTTTATTTTATTGAAAGTACTAATAAATTATTAGGTAGATTCAGGTAGAGTTAGGCCGGCGTATCAGTAGATACGCCGACCTAACTCCGAATCTACGCCGATGTTTAAGTGTATTCTCAAACAGAGATACTCCTAAACATATCTAAGATAAGACGGCTTGCGCCGTCCTATCTTAGGTTGCAATATTGAGGCTGGCCGCTAGGTGGCGCTTCCATTGCGGTCGGTGTAGAATAGGCAAATCAGTACATAAGCCGATTCACGAACGTACGCCCGGCCGCCGCAGTACATTTACGCCGTTTCTGTAACGCATTATCAGGCCTAAAGTTAATCCATCTAATAGATGGAATAGTAATGTTAAAGTATGGCCGCCGTTCCCACTTCGAAATTCGAAATTTTTTCGTCATTTGCGTAAGTCGTCCGTGAATAGGGATTTACGTTGTTTACGTCCACGTCAAAATCAATAGGCCCGTGCGGCATACTTAGCCGCAATGCACACTGGGAAATGTAGGCGCCCGGCGCATGCGCAGTTGATAAAAAACGTCAATCACGTCGGGTCAAGCCTCATTATCATAAAACACGCCCCCTCAGACAGATTTGAATTAGGCGCCCTTATGCACACCCGCTTTAGGCAACGCCACCGTAACTTAGCAGGCAAATACTTTGAGAATCAAGTACTTGCCTCGCTAACTTACGGCGGTGTAGCCTAAACATGCTAAGCTACGCCGCCGCAAAGTTGGGCCAATCTCTGTGAATCTAGCTATATATGTCTAACTCTTGAGAGTTGGTGCCGGCTGGCAGAGGACCAGTGCATTACTTTGCCCAGGGGCCCATGATGCCATTAAGATGGACCTGAAGTGAACAACCTATCTGCCTTTAGTATATTAACCCCTAAAAATAGGAATCAGCTACTGGTAATAGTTTGGGTATGATTAGTGTAAAAAATCTGGCACTTAAATTTTCAGCTTCTAGCATTTGTTTTTGATATGAAATTAAGTATCATATTGCTGAGTAGTGTGCTACGGAAATATAGTAGTACTTGTGCCCTATATTAAAGACTTTATAGCAAACTACATCAATTTAACTGTCACATTACTGTTTTGTGCAGGGACAGTGCAATGAACTTAGATTTACAATGTAACATTATTTCAAATGCAAACAACAGTGGTAAGATATATAACAGTGAAATGCTACTAGAATTCATTTCTGGATGTTAGATTCCATTAAAGGTCTACAGGTATAGAATAACTAAAATGAGTCTTAAAACACTTCTAGCAGTAGGAAAATGATTGAAATTGGTGTAGTTAAGCAAACTGCAAATTGAATTCAATACTTGAATTTCATAAAGAATAATTGTTTACACAAACTTCCCTTACTGCTATCAATCCAGTAATGATTTGCAGTGGGTGACAGTTCTAAAAATTGCCTTTGGTAGGTTGCTGCATGCTATTTTAGCAACACCCAGGATCTCCATATTATTATTTACAACATTACTAGTAGGATTTTGAAACTTATGATACTTTAAGATCACACATTAATCTTCCAGTATAGAGTTACCTGATCCGCCTCAAATAACCTCAAGCAATCATTACTAAAGTCAAGTGTCATCTGATTCAAGGGTAACCTTTGAAATTAAAAACCAATCAGCCTTCTGGATCAATATCATGTTCAAACATTTTCCTCGAATGCAGTCCCAAATTTCTTGGTGATAATCTTTTGTTTAGAGGGCAGTCACACGTTTAAAATGTGTCAGTCATATAGAAAATGGCGCCCACATATGCGGGTAAATCACCCACCACTTTTTACATGCAGGTCTAACAAATTTGCATGTGAAATCAAGTTCATAACAAAGGCTACAACCCTCAAAATGAAAGAACCTAAACCATATAGCTATATAGTATGTTTGTCTTGTGAATGTTGTGTATTTTTTTTTTTTTTGGCATGATCAGTGCTGAATTCTCATGTAGCTGTCCCCATTTTAAAATTGGGAAAGGGTTCCTTCTCTGTTTACATGCAAGGGAATATCCCCAGCAAAGACTTTCATGATGGAATATTAAGCAATGGTTATTTGATGCTGAGGACATCCCTAGGGACATAGCTTTAAAAATAGAAAGACTACTTTTAGATTTTTCTTCATGTCTCCCATATGGTGGTGCCTGGAACAGGATGCGTTTCACCCAGGGATATTATCCCCAGAAAGGATTCCGTCATAGCCTTGCTGAAATGTAGCCAGACTATTCATTTCACACATCAGCTACACTTTAAACAGACTTTTTGCAGGATGAACCAACAGTTATTGAACAAATCATTATCACTTTGTACATTGTATTCTCTATTGTCATACCTGCTTTATAATTATAAGGTAACCAAGGAAGTATGTGCATCTCAAGGGATGTTATGTTTTGTATGTTTGTACGGTATATGGTTTATTAGGTGTGTGCTAGTGACCTTCTCAAAACAGAAGAAATTTGGAACTAGCCTTTGACTAACATCTTACAAGCCACAAAAGATAGTGATAATATATTTGAAAATCTGTTTGATTTGCCTGTGTATATTACAGGACTTAAGATGCCTTAAAAACAGGTGATATTTTTTTTTCCCTTTTTTAACAATCCTATCTATCCCTCAGAATCTTGGGAATTATCCTGTTCTTGTGGGGAAGCAAATGTGTCTCTCCCCTATCTCCTATGATGCACCATTGTGTGTTTAAAGTGGTTCTAAAGTCAGAAGTTTTTTTTTTTTTTTTTACCTTATTGCATAGAATGCATTAAGATGAAAAACCTTATGTGTGCCCCCTAATACCTGAGCCCCATCTCGATCCAGCGGTGTTGCATGAGAGGCTTGGCTGCCCTCCTCATTGTCTGAGACAGCAGTGGGGTGTCATTGGCTCCCACTGCTATCGATCAGAGTAAGTGAGCCAATGAGGAGAAAGACGGGGTGGGGAGGGACTGATCTGCAGCTCCGTTTCTGAATGAACACACAGAGAAGTGGCTCGGCTGAAGCAAGCTTGGTGCTGTAGGGGCACTCAGCAGGAGGAAGGGGCCCAGAGCGCTGGTGAGGGACCGGACCGGAGAAGAGGAGGATCTGGGAAATGCCACTGCACAGAGCAGGTAAGTATAACATGTTTTGTTATTTAAAAAAACAAAAACTTTAGTATCACTTTACGTGGCCAATCAACTGTCATATTGGGGTGGGGAAGGTTCTGGTAAGCTTCAATACAGACTGAGCTTAACCACTTCCATCCCGGGCCTATTCTGGCACTCCTCTCCTACATGTAAAAATCATAATTTGTTTGCTCGAAAATCACTCAGAACCCCCAAACACTATATATATATATATATATATATATATATTTAGCAGACACCCTAGGGAATAAAATGGCGGTCATTGCAACTTTTTATCTTGCACGATATTTGCGCAATAATTTTTCAAACAGTTTCATGAATTAAAAAATAACAAAACAGTAAAGTTAGCCCAATGTTTTTGTATAATGTGAAAGATTATGTTATGCAGAGTAAATAGATACCTAACATGTCACACTTTAAAATGACACACCCATGGAATAGCGCCAAACTTCAGTACTTAAAAATCTCCTTAGGCGACGCTTAATTTTTTTTACAGGTTACCAGTTTAGAGTTACAGAGGAGGTCTAGTGCTAGAATTGTTGCTCGCGCCCTAACGCACGCAGCGATACCTTACATGTGTGGTTTGAATGGCGTTTACATGTGTGGGTGGGACTCGTGTGTGTGTGTGTCCGCTTCTGAGCGCAAGCCACCAAGGACAGGGGCGTTTTAAAAAATTTATTTTTTCTTACATTTTTTTTTTACTTTATTTTTTTATTTATACACTATTTTTTACATTTTTTTTGATCACTTTTATTCCTAATACAAGGAATGTAAACATCCCTTGTTATAAGAATTGTTAGTGACAGGTCCTCTTTATGGAGAGATTCGGGGTCAATAAGACCCCACATCTCTCCTCCAGGCTTAAAAGCATAAGATCATGAAAAAAGATTCACCGATCTCATGCTGACAGCCGGGATTGCGGCTTTGTTTACTTCCGGGAACCCGGGAGTGACGTCATAACCTCGCGCCCGGGCCTCCGACATTCATAGAGATGACTGGTGACCATCTGGTCACCGAAAATATCTATCGTCGTGAGCCGGTGCCGGACGATTCTTTCTCTGGGCCCCCGATGGCACGGGAGAGCCCGTAGAAGCATCGGGATGGCGGCGGGAGGGGGGGAAGTCTATGAGAACGATCAAGCGGTGGAACTGCCGCTATGATTGTTCTTAGAGTGCACAGAATCGCTGGCTGAAAATAAGAATATCTGAATGATGCCTGTAGCTGCAGGCATCATTCAGATATCCCCACTGAAAATCCAGGACATCATATGACGTCTTTGGGCGGGAAGTGATTAAATTCACACAGGGTTTGTTTTTCAGGGCACTAACAGGTAAACAGGGTGATTTGTTTTAGACCAGATTTAAAGACAAAAATGTTTTCTTTCATTTTGGATAGAGCACTGTTTTTTTTGTCCTTGGTTGCCCATTGGGGAAATTTCCTCAAACTTCCAATTGTAAAACAGAAAGCGAGAGGAAATCACTTCAAATTTAGGGAATCCTTTGTTGTCCCCATTGGAAGACTTGTAGATTTCCCCCCTATTTCTGGAGACAACCCAAAATTTGGGATTTTCTTTCACCTTTGGTGAAAAAGATAAATGAGACAAAAAGAGAGAGGATGAATCTTCCTGACATGGACACAGACCACTTTAAAAATAACTTCACATGTTTTCTAATCCATCTGCACTCTATCCAAAACTAAAAAATAGTTTTAGTTCCACTTTAAATTCTACTATGGAAAGCACTAAGTGTATACAGTGACATATGCTGAGAAAAATATTATTGTGAAGACAGCTATTACCCTACTTGCTAGGAAAATATTTTTTTCTGCTCAGCTCCCCGTCAAGAAATTGATCATTTTTCTTCATGCAATATTGAGCTTATAATAGTCAAAATGCACAGATATGGGCATGTTTGATCCACTGTCCTACACCCCTTGATTTAGTTAGTAATGAGCCCTTCCCCAGTGTCGTCAGAGCTCTTTGGTGTCTAATGGTATTAGCAGCTGACACATGGTGCAAAGGGTAGTAAGCGTGCAAAAAACACCAGAAGTTCTGGTCAGGTGGGAGACTTCATAAGCTTTGTATGTGTTTGTCTGCTGTGCTGGATTTTGCCATGTAGAGGTTTTGTGTGTGTTGCCATGAATTTGTTTCTATTAGTATGTGTGTGTGCTTGTGTGTATCTGACGGTGTATATTTCTTTTTCAAGGAACAGTAGTGCCTGGGAGTGCTTATGTAAGCACATGGGCATACATATCGTCACAGCAGCCCAAAAAAAATCTGTCAAAGTAATTGGGAGGTGAGGGCTGAGTGATAATCAAGCTGATTATCCAAGAAAGCCAAGAAAATATTTGGTGTCTCTAGGCTACAGTGATGGAAATGTGGCCTACTTTAGGGTACAACCATCTTTTTCATCAGTGCATTTAGCCTTCTTCCATTAAATGTAATACCGTGACCCAGCAATCCAATGCCATTGTTCTGACTGCTCTAAACTCTGTGAAATCTGGTTGCTATTGGTTGCATTATCTAACTCTTTATCATTGCCGTTTTTATAAATGTAACTGCTTACAGCCTTTTGACACCTTTATTGCATTAACTTTAATTCTCAGGAGACACATATCCCGCATGTATATAGCATTAAATAGTACAAGAGTTCCAAATAGTCAGGCCCAGCCAGGATATGTAATTACACATGTAGCGCCCCCTTACTTCCAGTATGGGCACTACGCTAAAGTTAGTGGGGAATGGGAAAGTTATTCTTGCTCCCATTCAATATCTGTCAAATTTGGACTGCTGTCATTCCAGAAATGTCCTGTAGGTCAGCCTGCGCTCCAGGGGTGTTGTTTCCACCCCAGGGCGACAGGTGGCGCTAGAGGGGTTCTGGCAGAACAATTTTTCCCCAGCAGCCAATTAGAGGAGTGTATATATGTGGGGGAGAGTATATCTGTGGCAGACACCATCTTTATTGGTTCTTCACGAGGGTTACAGGTGCGGCATCCACCTTTAGGGTGCGCGCATCCAACGGACCCCGGTGATGGCCTTCCAGGCCGGGGTCAAATGCTACGCAGAGCTCTATGTTGCTGAGAGGGGATCCAGTGACTTACTGGGTCCCCAGTTCTATTGAGAGGATCCCAGGCTGGATGCCATTCGATTGGGGGATCTGCTTGAGGAGAACCCGGAGGCAGGTTGTCCAACAGGGCTTGAACGAACCAATCGGGGATCTGCTGAACGGAATGCTGACAGGTACGCTTTGCTGTCATCCGGTGACCTATGCTAAAACCTACTGGGAGGATTCGCTCAATTCGTCCATTTAGCTCATTCAAGTAATTGGCCTGTGGCAGAGGCCTAGAGCCAGGTCTGTGAGAGAGATCTGTTCCTCCCAGCAATCTAAAGTGACACTTCAGCTGCCAGGCTTGTGACAGGAGTCTGTCCGGGGGCACTTCACCCACTCTGGCTAGAGTGGCGACGAACTGTAATTTGGTACTACTGAGAGCAGGATTGGTCGGTTCTTATCCAGGCCTGATACTGCAAAGTTCTCCCTCTTTTTTCATCAACCTTTCCTTCCTATTTGATGTTGATGTTGGCCGTGTTGGCCTGGAAATAAAGCATTGGAAAACCTCTATTCCTTGTCTGGACATTCGCTCAATACTCTGTTCTCCAACTACACCCCTAGACAGCACTAAGGTAACTTAATACGCCGATACCAACAACAAATCAGCGGCTCCTTTGGGGGTAGCGCTACACACATTAGCCACATTGATGTACTAAGCTGTATAGAAGTGTGTTCCAGCACAGGTGGGTGTAATTCCGCGTACAAACAATTGGAAATCCTGAAAAGAAAACCGGGAAATCTTGTTGGAAACTCTGACCGTTAAGTACATTTTCCATATTTTGTCAGTAAAAAATGCCACTAGAGGTTGGCACCACTGGTTGCATTGCTCTGTCCTTATTCAATACCTTGTGCTACAGATCAGAACAGACATGTTACAAATGAGTGTCTGATTCAAGGACAAGGAGAAAGTGTTGAAACAAAAGCATCAGCATGACAGTCAGGGAACTAAAATGTGCAATGACAGCCTACATAATTCTATCATGACAGGTGTACTTTAAAAATGTTCTGCTTTTTTTTTCAAACTTTATGTTCACAAACACTGTGGGGTGATTTACTAAAACTGGAGTGTGCAAAATCTGGTGCACCTCTGCATATAAACCAATCAGCTTCTTAAGGACTTTTATATATGGATTTATTATATGGTCCTATTTAAATGGTTTATGATGCGTGTTTAACTTATGTATGCTCACATTTTGACATAGCGCCAAACTTTTATTATTTCTTTAATTGTTTGGGTGATGTATGCACCTGAGAGAGGGGCAACTTTGTATTACACTATTTACATAGTCTGCCACCATCACTTGTTTAACTATATCTATATTCCAGTTTTTATTGTCAAAGCTTAAATGGATTGTAAAGTCTTTTTTTTTTAAATAACAAACATGTTATACTTACCTGCCCTATGTAACGGTTTTCCACAGAGCAGCCTGGATCCTCCTCTTCCTGTGTCGCTCCTTGCTGCTCCTGGCCCCTCCCTCCTGTCAAGTCGCCACACAGCAAGCAGCTTGCTATGGGGGTACCCAAACCGAGCTGCAGCTCTGTGTGTCCACTCAGATAGAGCTGCCATTCAGACACACCCCCTCTCTCTCCTGATTGGGTAACTGGCTTTGATTGACAGCAGCAGGAGCCAATGCTGTCACTGCTGTGTCTCAGCCAATTAGGAGGGAGAGTCTCTGTTGGTCGAGGGACTGGTGGACGTCGCTGGATAAAAATGGGGTTTAAGTAAGTATTAGGGGGCTGCTGCACACAGAAGGCTCTTTAACCTAATGCATAAAGATAAAACAAACTTCTGACTTTGCATCTCCTTTAAAACCACTTCAATGCCAGGCACTTGCACCCCCTTCCTGCCCAAGCCAATTTTCAGCTTTCAGCGCTTTCGCACTTTGAATGACAATTGCGCGGTCATGCTACACTGTACCCAAAATTTTTGTTTCTAATTTTGTTCCCACAAATAGAGATTTATTTTGGTGCCATTTGATCACTGCTGGGGTTTTTTTTTTTTGTGCAACAAATAAAAAAAAATGAAATTTAAAAAAAAAGTTTTTCTTTGTTTCTGTTATACAATTTTGTAGATAAGTAAGTTTTCTCCTTCACTGATGGGAACTGATGAGGCTGCACTGACTGACACTGACAGGGTGGCACTAATGAGGTGGCACCAATGAGGTGACACTGATGATGGACACGGATAGACAGCACTGATAGGTTGCACTTGTATGCAGCACTGATAGGCATTGATAGGCTGCACTGATGGACACTGATAGAAGGCACTGATGGGCATCCCTGATAGGGAGAAATCTAGCAGACATTGGTAATGGGCACTGACTGGCACTATTTGTGGGCACTGATTGGCATATTTTGGGCACTGTCATCCCTGCTGATCATGGGTGGCATACCTGGCCATCCATCTGTTGTGTGCCATCCCTGGTGGTCCAGTGTGGGTATCCATGAGAGGGCTGCGCTGATAATGAATCAGCGCAAACACCCCTGTCAGGAGAGCAGCCGATCGTCTCTCCTAATGTCTGCCAGACGCGAGTGAGGAAAAGCCGATACACAGATTTTCCTGTTTACACTGTGATCAGCCGTGATTGGACACGGCTGAACACATGGTAAAGCGCCTCCATTGAGATCAGTGTATCAGTCTGATGGGACACCAGCAACTGCCACAGCAGTTATCCTGGCCGCAAGTGGTTAATTGAACAAGCTGAAGCTGGAAGCTGATTGGCTACTATTATACACAGCTGCACCAGATTCTGAGTGCTCAAGTTTTAGTAAATTTGCCCCAAGTTTAAACTAAATTTCTGTTTCCTCTATTCCTGCTATACAGTAGAGTATTGATTACAGCTAGGCTGTCTCCCTCTGTCTTTTCATAGTCAGAACTGATGTGAATGACTAGAATTCCCCGATCTTTTCCCTTGGAGATAGTTGCCATGTTTACACCACGCTGCATTGTTCAGCTGCTTTCCAGGCATTCTCTAGCTGTTCTGCATACCAGAAACTCCTCCTGTACACATTTAGCACTAATATAAATCACAACTCATTACGTAACTGCTGCAAGTGTTCACTCCAAGTCAAAAGTTAATCAGAAACCTTTAGCCAAATGTTGCAAATTGCAAAAGAGAAAATGTCCTACAAGTAGCTAAATCTCATTTACATCAAAGGACATCACAGCAAAGGACTGCAAATTGATTTATGCTGTACGTTTCTCTTAAAATATAGAGTGATTTACATAAATCAAGGTAGATGTGCTGTATATGTTTCTCCTGTGTGTTTTTTTTTTCCTCCATTTTTCATCAGTGGATTAAACTCATTCTGCCACTACCAGGTATGTTTCTGCTTGTCCTTCTTAAAAATTGCAGCAAGGTGGCAGTTTGACTATTTCATTTTCATGTTGTAGTATTTAGACCATTAGAATAAAAACTGCATTTATGATTTTATTTTGATAGGAATTTGCTTTAAATATGTTTTTCTTACTTTAATGGAAGAACTCGACGAATGAAAAGATTAATGTGTAATAAAAAAACAAGTACATTTTTAACAACTTTTGAGATACAAATTAACAAATGGATTCAACATATTATACTTTAAAGCAACCTGTACCATTGAAAACATTTTACTAAGTAATTTTGCACATACCCTGTGTCTGTTTTATTTTAAAATGCAATGTAAAGCAAATATTGCCCCAACGACTTTTTAGTATTAAGCCTCCAGTTAAATGAATGCTTCTCCACTGAGTATGGGTGATCATGGTAAGCATGCACCAACTGCTACCTTTTAGGATTTGTATGCAAAATATATATAAAATAAACAAGAATTAGGAAAAAAATATTGCTAAAGTATTTTTGCAGTATAAGTTAAATTATAACCACTATAAGTGAAAAAAAATATATATATATATATATATATATATATATATATATATATATATATATATATATTTTTTTTTCACTTATAGTGGTTATAATTTAACTTATACTGCAAAAATACTTTAGCAATATTTTTTTCCTAATTCTTGTTTATTTTATTATGCACTGCAGGGGGAGCTACTTTATAAGATATACTGTATTTATTGGTGTATAACACTCCCTTTTTTACCCTGAAAATGGAGTGTAAACTGTGCCTGCGTGTTCTATGCAGGGGACTGTAGAAAGTTTTTTTTCCCTGAAATTTCCCTCTTACAGTTAGGGTGCGTGTTATACGCCTATAAATACGTGTAATCTTAATTTAATGCATCTAAAGCGGTTTACAGCATTTTCATGATTTATAGAAATATTGGTTCAGCTATCGCAATTTGTAAATTTCTTAAAGGAATTCGACTTACCAGTTCAACTCTTCCAAATCCTCCGACACCAAGCGTGTCAATGATGTTAAAGTCTGTAAGTTTGAGATTGCCAAAGAACGCTGCCTCCGCTTCATATCTGTATTTTTTGATGAAAAAAAACAAAAGTTTTTTAGAAGACTGAGTATGTGAAGTGAATTTGAGGGGACCAGAAAGGTTTTTCATGATTTCCACATAAGAATGGATAAGTCTAGGTTGATCCATCCACTTGCAGCATCCCATTCAGCCTTTCTTTAGGTGCTCTCATTAACAGTCTAAAACAAGGTTTCATTTCAGAGTTACATGGTGGCCAACCTTCAGAATGCCACTAATTTAGAATTCTTTCAATGAGTGAGTTGAGGCATTTTTGTAAATGAGCTAAAAATGTTGTAAGTGCAAGGTGGGTTTTGATTTGTGCACATACAGTAATGTCAATTACTCCGCTTAAAAACACTTTTTTTTGCATATGTATCCAAATCTGAAAGATGTTTTCATGCAGTCCTCTCTAGCATTATCTGCTTCTTTATGCTGCCACTATGCTGTGGATTCACTTTGTAGCACATACAGCTTCAAGTGCTAACAGCTTGTGTGTCTGTCCCAGAATGACTGCTTCAGCACTAGTCAGTATAAAACTCCTAAAATATCTCAATGAGCAATGTGATATATTTAGTATAACGATAATCTGGTGCCTCCCACCAGCTAACAACACTAACCGTGGTGCTAGTGGTACATATTTCCTTTAAAAGACTTTGATGTATATACATATAGACAGCATATGACCATCAGGAATTCTTTACTGAACATATGGAAAGATCATCACATGACAAGCGTCTAAGAATGAGTACCAGGAATACACATACGTGTTTCCACTAAATGGCTTTTAATTCTTTTTATAGTCCAGCTAATTTCCCCCATTTATTGTTTTTAGTTACAAATTGTCACCCTCGTGGTAGAAAATGCGTACTTTTTTGTAATAATTATCTTTAGCTTATCTAACTAAAAACTATAGGCTCAAATAATGTAAGTAAACCGAAACCAGGCAGATCTGGCAAATGATTATATAATTAGCCTATCCTCAAAATGCATCTACAGTGCATGAAAATAATTAATTGATCCCCTGCAGATTTTGTAAGTTTGCCCACTTACAAAGAAATTAAAGATCTATATATGTTATCATAGGTGTTTTTTAAATGATAGAGACAGAATATCAACCAAAAATCCAGAAAAAAAAACACGATACAAATGTTATAAATTGATTTGCAGTTCAGTGAGTAAAATAAGTATTTTTATCCCCTATCAACTAACAATAATTTTGTCTCCCACAGACTGGCTATAGTACAGCTGTAGATATGCAAAAGAAGAAAGATATGGACAGCCGCACTCCAATTTCTTAAAAAAGACGTGCCCTTTATTGGGTAAAGGAAAAATGCACTACAAGTATCAGCACACAGTGGGAAAAACAGCTGACGCGTTTCGCATTGGATATCAATGCTTAGTCATAGCTACAGTACAGCTGTAGAGTAAACTGTGCGTGTGTATGAGGCTTTGAGGTTTCTTGAAATGACTGATGCATGCGCGGTAGCTTCCAAGGCATAGGTAGGGTGAAGCAAGATGACGGCAATGGCATAAAATGTGACGAGCGCATGCTCGTCGTAGTCGATGACGTCACCGCGTTCGTGCCATTCAAAAGAACGGCGGTTCTTTTGAATCGTACGTCTGCACTCTCGGCCGGCAAGAAAATCTTGCCAGGAATCTCGTCAGGAAAAACAACGTTTTTTTCCTGACGAGAATCCTAGCCGTGTGTACAGGGCTTCAGGGTCAAATATCATCGTCAAAGATCACCAGGCTCAAAGGTCCGGATCAAATGTCGGGATTAAAGGCAAGGGTCAATGCATTTTTGGTAGGATTAAAACATTTTTTTTTTTTTTTATTTAGTAACAGTGTTAGTTTGTGTCAGTGTGTTTTAAAGGGGAGTTCCAGGCTTTTTTTTATGTTTATTAAAAGTCAGCAGCTACAAAAGGTGTAGCTGCTGGCTTTTAATAAACAGACACTCACCTGCTCCACGTTCCAGCGCCGCTCCACTTCGCCCCTCTACCCCCTCTCCGGCCGGCGCCTTCATTCCTAATGTGGGCACCTGGCTGTGACAGCTTTCGGCTTCACGGCCGGGCACTCACTGCGCATGTGCAAGCGGCGCTGCGCTCTATGAGTGTTCAGGCGATCGCCTACAGGGAGGGGCTGCCGTAGGCGATACAACGTATCACCAAAGTGGTCCCTCGGGGGGAAGGAGAAAGTGGGACAGGAAATCCCACTCCTACTGAAGCCCCCACTCCCCCCCAAAAAATGACATGCCAAATGGTTTAAGGTAGGGTAGGGTATGATAATAGCAAGAATTAAACTGCTAAAATTAAAACTATTTTGATACTTTGATAAAAAAAAATCAGTCTATGTCCATTACCAATTTACCACCAAATAAATACTCAAATTATAATTCATCTGGATACACTAAGTCAGAGGTGCCCAACCTTTTCAAGAGCGGGGGCCACTTAAGCGGCTTGGTAACCGATCGCAGGCCACAATGAGTGTAGCGGGTCGATGGCAATCCACTCAAAAGTCCATTTGTCAGCCACTCCTAAGGCCCCATACACACGAGAGGATTTATCCGCGAATACGGTCCAGCGGACCGTTTCCGCGGATAAATCCTCTTGAGGATTTCAGCGGATTTCTCTGCGATGGAGTGTACTCACCATCGCATTGAAATCCGCGCCGAAATCCTCTGGCGATGACGTGTCGCGCCGTCGCCGCGATTATGACGCGGCGACGTGCGCGACGCTGTCATATAAGGAATTCCATGCATGCGTCGAATCATTACGATGCATGCGGGGGATCCCTTCGGACGGATGGATCCGGTGAGTCTATACAGACCAGCGGATCCATCCGTTGGGATGGATTCCAGCAGATAGATTTGTTTAGCATGTCAGCAAATATTCGATCTGCTGGAATCCATCCCAGGGGAGAAATATCCGCGGAAACAGATCCGCTGGAGTGTACACACCATAGGATCCATCCGCTGAAACCCATTTGCTGGGATTTTTCAGCGGATGGATTCTATCGTGTGTATGGGGCCTAAGAGGTGAATAGAGGGTCTGATCGGGTCAGACGGAGCCTTGAGAAAGGGGCCCAAGGCTGCTTTCACACTGATGCTCTGTTTACCAGCACCACGGATTCACCTGTGGCTTTGCTGCAGGTTAGCTGCGCTTTGCCATAGACTTCTATTATATCCTGTAGGTGTGGTGCACTTTCAGAAAGCACACCAAACTCACAGGTAATAGAAGTCTATGACAGGTACCCCACAGGTGCACTGCTCTGCACCTGTTAATCAGTTGAAAGCAGCCCAGTAACCACTGCAGAACACATATGCCCATATATACACTGTGATTTTAGTAATAAACGTACCTATAATAACAGTATTCTATTCTATTCCAGAGCAGGAGGTCGCGGGCCACATCAGAGAGCTCTGCGGGCCTTATGTGGCCCCCGGGCCACTGGTTGGGCACCCCTGCACTAAGTAGTTGTGATGATATGTACAGTTTAACTAATGCGTGTCAAATTGGTAAAAGTGTGTACTGGCGTTCGGATCTGTTTTACCTTTGTCACAAGTGGAAGTCTATGCAAAAATGAAAATCCCTGCATCTATAGACACCAGGGATCTAACACTTACCTCTCTATCCCTGTAAAGAAAAAACAAGTATACATATCTTTTTGTAAGCCGATCTAACCCGCTCTGACCGGATGCCATGCTGAGCTGTAGAGGTGGGTGCAGAGTAGACGGACGACAATGGAATCCCCATAGTAAGTCTATGGGTGACGTCACTTCCCATTCATTTCACAGCCGTTTTCAGCCGTGTCCTCTGCAGAGCTTCCGCCGCTGGAGATAGGGTCAGAGCGGGTCAGATCGGCTTCCAAAAAGGTATGTATACTCATTTATTCTTTACAGGGATAGAGAAGTTAGGCCTCGTACACACGACCGGATCTGTCCGTTGGGATTTATCCATGGATTAGTTCCAGCAGACAAATCCGGTCGTGTGTACGGCCTAGCGGACATTTTTCAGAGGAGATTTCTCCAGCCGACGGTTTTCAAGCGGATAAAAAATTCTTAGCATGCTAAGAAATTTATCCGCTGGAAACCTGTCCGTTGGACTGACCCGGTCGTCTGTACAGACTCACCGGATAAGTCCAAGCGATCCCCATCCCTCGCATGCGTCGAAGTGATTCGACGCATGCGTGGAAGTATTTACCTTCCAGGGTCACGCACGTCGCCGCGTCATCGTCGCGGCGATGGCGCGGCCACGTCACCGCGTATGTTTTCCGCGGGGATTTTGATCTGATGGTGTGTACAGCCATCAGATCAAAATCGGGAGCAGAAATGTCCGCTGGAAACGGACCGGCGGACCGTTTCCAACAGATATCCTCTCGTGTGTACAGGGCCTAAGTGTTAGATCTATGGTGGCTATAGATGCAGGGATTTTAGTTTTTGCATGAAATTCCACTTTAAGGGAAGCTGTGTGCAGAAAAGCAGTGTGAGGAAACCGTGTCATTTTATTAAAATCAATGTCAAGCTTTGTACGTGTCTGTTACACTCTTGCTTGTGGTACAGTCATTAAAGCATATTTTGTGGGTAAAAATATTGTATCATATGTGATTATGTGTGAGGAGTATAGAGGGAGAAGACTCCCGTTCTATTTACTATACCCATTTAAGGTTAGTTTTATGGTTAGAGCAATTTGGCTATACCCACAATTTGGTGCAGCATGCAAAGTGCACTGCTTTTTTCGATCTTACCAAATGTATTTTTGTTTTTTTTTCGGAAAATGCCATTCAGTGATGCATATAAAAAATAAAAAGTTTATTTTTTATTTTTTTTATGCAACAAATAGAAAAACAATAATCCATAAAATGTTGAGCCTGTATCAGTCAATAAAGCCTGTTTCATACAATACCTTTGGGTGTGCTTTGGGTTTTAGAAAAACAAAAATGATTCAATGTACATAATGATTTTGATCCAACTTCTCCCCATCCACTTGTTTTGATTAGAGGACGTTATTGTCAACCTTTCAGAAGTAATTTGCAGCATTTATTGTGGTAGTGGTTTAGCAGGTCCCTGATCAGGGAAAGCAATACCAAGTACATAAAACCTGATAATTATCTTTGCTGTTTTTTTTATATACTTGTTCCTATTTTCTGAGGGAAAGTGAATGATCAAAAACAATTGTGTAAAACTTTTCAACACTGCTGATGATCTTTCAAACAACCCTGTGCTTGATTCATTAATTCTGTGTCCCCCTAAAGGACAGAATACTTGGTTGCAATATTTAATTTTGAATATATTTACATTTTAAACTTGTCTTTGTAAGGACTTTGACTGTCTAAGCAAATGTTCTTTGGCATCAGAATAAATATTTTAGGGAGGTTTCCAGGTCACTGTAAATCAGAAAAGCGTGTCGTAAACGGGAGATTTACTGTTCATGTTAAAATCTTTTTATGATTTTGTATGACCTGTTCATGTGGCCATTACTGGCACAATGTCTCTATTTTTAAATCAGAAATTACCCTTGCTAAGGACCCCTTCTCGTAAAAGTCTCTAGGGAGAGACTGTCTGAAATAACTGGACAACCTTATGCCAGGCAGTCATAAAATGATTATAATTATGGCATGTTGGTAGCGTGTCCTTGATTTAGTAAGTACAGAATATCATGTCTGTAAGACAACCATGATGAGGGTCTGACTATTATCTGAAATCCTGATGTAATACGAAATCCCTGTTACAGACATCTATAAACATTTAATCGGGGCATTTTTCGAAGGCCTATAAGTTGGCCCGCCTTCATCAAGAAAAGCAAAACTGAAGCCTCATTCACACTGGCCCTTGCGATGCAGTATCCAGATCTATAAATCTTGGGATGCAGCACAACTTTGAAGTATGGGTACCTACACACACTGGACAATTTGCAGCATCCAGAGTGTATACACCCTGAACCAGTTACCTTGGACTCTGATGCCGCGTACACATGATCATTTTTCAGCATGAAAAAAAAATGATGTTTTTAAAAACGTAATTTAAAATGATCAAGTGTGGGCTACACATCATTTTTCGGCTTCTGAAAAACGACAAAAATTTTTTGGAAAATGCGGCATTTTTTAACGTCGTTTTAAAAAATGTCGTTTTTCGGGTTGCAAAAAATGATCGTGTATGGGATAAAACGACGTTTTAAATCCGCGCATGCTCAGAAGCACTTGACACTTTGCTGGGCAAGCTTTGTCTACATGGTAACATGGAGAAAAGTTTATAAAGGCATGTAAACTAAACACAGAATTTATTTACTGAATATTATCATTATTGTATTACCTGTGTACAGGTGTGACAATTGAGTATTTTTTTGTCAGTGGTTCTTTAACGATACCTAAATATATACCCCTTTGATACAAGAGACATTAAACTGCTTGTATAAACATCCCACTGAAGACCTGTCACTGATTGAAATGTAACATTTCATTTAATTTGACATCTACTGTAGCTGAAATACTTTCTCCATTTGTTGATCTTATGTGCAGTTCAGGTGATTATACTCCGAGTGGTCAGTAACACTGGAAATACTATACTAAGATGATGTGTTTCTTTAAAAGGCTGTCTTTATATTCAACTGACAAGTATGTTCACGTTTCCATAGAAACAACAGCCCAAAATGCTTTGGTAAAATGAATATTAGCGATGTTCAGTAAACTGATTCCATCTTCATGTTTAATAGACATTGTACAATTTTATGAAACATTGTTGGAGGTAGAATAGATTAAAACAGGGAAAAAAAAAAAATCCCAACGCTAGCCATAGCCATTGACACCCATGCACTATTCAGCTTCTGAACTATTCCTTTGTTGTCTCTCTTATTTTTCCCCTGACTGATGCATTGCCAAGTTAAAACATTTGATGGCAGTGACTCTTTTGTTGTGGAATGCAGACATATTGAGGTTGAGTTGCTAAAAAAAGTAGAGGATACACTTTCACTTAAAAAAATAGTGAAGCAGGTGAAGCTAAATAAAAAATCACTTTACAAAAATATCCAAACGTATGCATAGACAATAAAAAAAAAAAGATTTTTTTTCTTGCACATAATTGGATGATTGAAGACAGCACAGCTTTACCTAATTTAATAAGAGCAAGTCCATACATTAGACATTTTTCTTTTTTGTTTAACCAGCGGGTTGGACACGAAAATGACCATGAAATATAATATTTTACCACTAGGTGTCATCCTATCCCAAGTAAATGTTGAATTGATATATATACTCCAGATACAGTTACAGCATTGTAACCTTAAAGGCAGGACCTACAAATTTTAAGGTAGAAAAGAACTGACATCCTAGCATGACGCCTCTCTTACTAAAAATCAATTTTTATAGGTACCCAATATAGAACAGAGAAATCTGTACATACATATTACAGGGATATTTTTTTTTGCATATAAAGGAGGGTTTAGGTTATTACCAAAGTGTAATTGCTCAATTTAATTATTCTCATTTTGAAAACTGTGTAAGCTGACTATACACTGTGCAAATGTGGTCCCCTGCCCAACATACGTCAAAAAAGTAATTAAAGGAGCTAGGCAGAAAATTGTTGTGTCTGAATCTGATTGGATGTAGTCATTGTTCAGGCATTTTAGCAACTGTGAGCATACAATAGCTGGCAGCAGGGATCCATCCATCTGTGTTGGATGGATACATCTGTTACTCATCTAACAGTGTATGGCCACCCTCACAGACACTACAATATGATTATTGGTCCAAGTACACTCCAGCTGCTAAACAATATTTTCAGTGAAAGAACAGATTAACACCCATGGCTTTCTAGGAAATTAATAGGCTGCTCGAGGAAGGTAACTTTAATTTGAATGTGGTGTCTACTTGTATTTGTTTTCTATTAACAGCTTGAGTATCTGCCTCTGATCCCTCTTCATTACTAGGGACATTTTTCAGTTTCTAGAGCTGTGATAGTTTGACTGACAATTACTCACTCATGTAATACTGCACTATAATGCATTCTATATCATTTTTGATTGAACTTTTTTTGGGTGGAATTAAATAACCACTTTTTATATTTTTTACTATAAAAAGGAAAAAAGACCAACATTTTTTTGCCCTACATTCTGTTATAAAACATATCCATAAAAAAAAAAACAGAACAGTATGAAAACCACCAAAATAAGGGCCCTTTCACACATATGGACAAACGGTCCGTTTACGGACTTGTAATGTATCCCTATGGGATTGCAGACGTTAGCGGATGATGCATCCGCTAACGTCAGCAACCATCCGCGTCCGCAAAGATCCACTTTTGCGGACGGAAGAAAACCCTATTTTTCTTCCGTCCGGCGGAACGGATCGGATAAATACGGACACACGGTCCGTATTCATCCGATTCCCCATAGGGGAGAGCGGAGGAGAGACAGGGCGGTCTCTGCACAGTGTGCAGGGACCGCCCTGTCCGCTGACAGCTCAGCGGGGATTTACGGAGGAATCCCCGCTGAGCCAAACAGGCTAACGGAGCGGATCAATTACGGATCCGCTCCGTGTGAAAGAGCCCTAAGACAAAAGGTGTAATTTTTGTTGCCCAAAATTTTGGGGAAATTAAGAAACATACGGCTATTGAGGTAGTTAACACATGGAGATTGGTAATGGTGCACTATATAAATATTTAATGTAGAGATCATGCGCGGAGGAGTAGGTGAAGGAGGTAATGTGCATATCACCAGCAGCGGTGCGTCCATAGTGGGCACAGGAGCGCCGCCCCCTCTCTCCCCTGTGCCGTCACTCAAGTCTACAATACATAGATTCATGCATTGCATGAAACTTTATATTTTCGACGGCGCCGCCCACTATTCAGATGATCGGCCCCCTGGTGAGCGCCGGCCATCTGAATTACAGCAGTTTGTTGGTTTTTGGAAGTGTCTATCAGAGTCAGCGGCCTGTTGGCACTAATCGGCTTCCAAATAGTTAACCAGGGGGCGGTTTTTGAGGGGGCAAACTGGCGGCAATTGATGGGCACAGTAGCGACAATTGATGGGCACAGTGGTGACAATTGATGGGCACAGTGGCGACAATTGATGGCTTGGCACAGTGGCTGTGTTTGGCATGGCACAGTGGCTGCGTTTGGCACAGTGGCGACAATCGATGGCATGGCACAGTGGCGACAATTGATGGGCACAGTGGTGACAATTGATGGGCACAGTGGCTGCGTTTGATGGCACAGTGGTGACAATTGATGGGCACAGTGGTGACAATTTATGAGCACAGTGGCTGCGTTTGATGGCACAGTGACGACAATTGATGGGCACAGTGGCTGCATTTGATGGGCACAGTGGCTGCATTTGATGGGCACAGTGGCTGTGTTTGATGGGCACAGTGGCTGCGTTTGATGGGCACAGTGGCTGCGTTTGATGGGCACAGTGGCTGCGTTTGATGGGCACAGTGGCTGCGTTTGATGGGCACAGTGGTGGCAATTGATGGGCACAGTAGCTGCGTTTGATGAGCACAGTGAGGCTGCAATTGATGTGGTTTTTTTTTTCGTTTGTTTGAGCCCCCCAAAAATTTTGAGCACCAGCCGTCACTGCATATCACATACAGTGTAACAGGATTTTAGATAACGGGGGTAATGGCATACTTTTTTGGCGGTCATTTTGGTAGAGTGCCACCTCATTTTAGGTCCTAAGTCACTGTATGCAAACATATGGATGAATATCTACTTCCCATACCGGCCGCAGAAGATCTTCCCACTGGAGAAACCACAGCATGCAGTGGGTTAGCAGGCATTGCACACACCTGGAATTGTGGAATACATGCAGAGTGGCATTTCAACAAATGTGCCTCTGGAAAGGTAAGTATAGGTCCTTATTTACTACATGTATTTTTTTACATACAAAGTGACTCTGTGCTAACAGAGTCCCTTTGAGGGCTTGACTGTCTTTGACTTAAACCATTTGCCATCCCTCTATACAGGGCAGAGGAATCACAGTTGGTAGAGAAGTTTTAAAGTGGTGGCCCTATGAACAATGTGAAATTATAGTGGTTATAAAGGCTGAAGTTTTTTTCTTACCTTCATGCATTCTATGCATGAAAATAAAAAACCTTTTGTGTGCAGCATCCCCTCTCTTATTCTTACCTGAGCCCCATCTCCATCCAACGATGTGCACAAGACCAGCGGCTCTCCTGGGTCTCTCCCTCCTCATTGGCTAAGACACAGCAGTGGGAACCATTGGCTTAGGATTAAGCATGCACGATTGCCTCCATAGCCAGCAACTTGCTATGGGACACTCGGCAAGGGGGAGGGGCCAGGAGTGACAATGTGGGACCAAAAAAGAGAGGGCCCTTTCTCATGAAGAAACTTCTGGAATTAAACCCCTATTTAAAATATGACTTTTATGTCTGATGACAGACTTCACAAAAAGTAGCCATCCCAGGCTGTTCGCATAGATTGAAAGACATACTCAAGAGATGCCCGACTAAAAAAAAAATGCCAAGTAGCATGACAAACAAATCAATCCTTGGGACAAAAGATACTAATGATCCCACAGAGCATCTGTCGGGATTCTTAAAAGGTCAATGTTCCGCATATGCCTGAGCCAGTCTAGAGCAATAGGGATAGCCTGAATGCCTACAATCTCAATCCTGAAAAGCAGTTGAGGAATAAATTCAGGAAGGAGAGGAAGGGTATCGTTCAGGGTGTACTGATTCCATTTACCAACCAGAACATCCACTGTTTCTACAAGAGGATCCCTGTACCCAAGGACAAACCTGTCCAGTTTGTTACTGGGTGTGGAAGCATGGAAGTCCATATCAGAAATTCCTCACCTGCAACATCTGGTCCTAGAACACCTCCAGGTGTGACACAAATCCCCCAGGTCCAAGCCCTGCCAGCTAAGGAAATCCACCTGCCATATGTCTACAATGAGGAAGTATACCACGGAAAAGGTGAGACTGTGACATTCTTCCCCGTACAAGCTTAGAAATACCTGTTTTGCCATGGAGAGCCTACTGATGCTTCCCACGTGATTGATATTTGCCACCATCATGGTGATGTCTGGCTAGATACCAATCAGATTTTCCCACAGGATGGTCCAATGCTGCAGAAACAGCCAAATAACCCAAGGTATCAGAATTTTGATCAGTAGATGAGACTTTGTTAGACTAAGCCCCCCCCCCCCTCCCCATCCTCCTACATCCACAAGGTGCCTAGGATACACTTCCTTGCTTTCCTTCTCCAGATTGATAGGCTGAAATCTGTTGTGAGGATCTTCCAGAGGATGGTTAAGATGTAATTTCTCAAATCCAGAGCCATCTTCTTGAGCAAGTTCTTGGTGCCAAACAAATTAATCTATCCAGGGACCCTGAGTGACTTGGTCCTCTATGATAGTAGAGGTCTGGAGTAAAACTGAACAAATATAACTACCAGAAAGGAGGCTACAATCAGGCACAGGACTCTCATGTAAAAGTATAACCTCAGGCGACTCCTGGACTGGAGAGTTCAAATTTGGTATCAGAGGGTATGACATTTCTCCTATGAAAGAAAAACTCTGGCATGGGCTTTGTCCAGGTCTAGGCCCATACTCCAAATAATGAGTTGATTCTAGCAATGATTTCTGAGGTTCAGGATGCCTCCAAACTGCTGCAACTTCTGGACAGTCAAAGAAAATTCCACCTTTGTGTATGGAAACAGTGAACTGTGTGTATGGGAACCGCTGTAGTAAAGTCCCTGAAATTGTTGCACCACAGAAACTGGGGAAAGAGAACTTTGATCAAGAGGATCTGAGATGGCTTGGTGGAGATCAGTTTATCTTTTAGTGACAAAAAGTTGAAGGTAAGAAAGCTGAAGAAAAAGAAGAAAGCAATACTTTTTCTTAACAGCCACAAGCGGGAACACTCAGCAGTCTATTCATTAGGCTTTTTCCGCTGAGAAAGATGGGCGCTTGTGCCGATGGTAGCATCACAGAAAAATAGTGTCTGAGACATTGTACCTCAATGACCATGTGAAATAAATGCTTCTTTACAAGAATACCACAGTACTGCACCTTGAGTGAAGTGCACATGTATGAATACTGACAGGAGAACCATGTGATAACAAAACAGGAAGCTTTTAGCTGCTGAGAAAAAAATGAAATAAAAAACACAGCCTTATGTTTACTTGTATTATGTAAGCAAGGCAGTAGAGTACGACTCTCTATTAGCTAGTTAACCAGCTAACCATAGATTTTTATTTGTACCGTAGTAAAAAACATAAAACTCTGTGGTTAATAAAACCACCAAAAGAAAAATCATTTTGGTAGAGTGTTGCATGATGAGGTAATTGTCAATCAAACTATCAGCACTGAAAATGACCTGTTAATGAGAAGGTATTACAGGCTGGTGGAAAGTCAAGTGGTTAAAGAGTAAAAGCTAATTTGATTTACATCCTTGTGCATTTAGGACTTTATTGCCAGGCTGTTTATTAACTATCAGTGGACCTTAATGGGTTAATGAAGTGGTAAGAAAGCCATGTTAGAGGTCGAGGTTAGAAAAGCCAGTGGGAACCTATAATGATGTTGACATGCTGTGACCCATTATATATAATTATGCTCCTGGTAACACCTCACGGTTTGCTGTAAGGAACTATTTATTACTGCTGTAAAGCATCACAAATTACATTCTGTTTAGTATTGTAATGACACAAATATGCAAGAGGTTTATTTAACAGTTTTACTAACTTTTCTTATTACACATTATCTCTACATTATTATATCCTTCTATTAATTTCCATTTCTGTATTACTTCAAAAAGTGTTTCTTGCCAGTTCAGTTAATACTGACACTCTAATTAAGGCATCTTCTACAGATCACTTTCCAATTATGATTTTTTCTAAGTGCTGATGTGCCTAGCGGGGTGAAGGGATCTACACAGCACAATTAAAACTAAGTGGCTTCAGCACTTAGGATAAAAACTTAAAGAGCAGAATAAGTGATATAGTGAGATAACATAATGGAAAGTGCTCAGAAAGTTAATTCAGGAACACATATCCTTTCTATATATTCTCCTCAACAAATGTGAACATTTTTTATTTATTGTGTATGGCTCTCAAATAGATGGTAATAGTTATCATATCGCCTAATACAATTGTGATAAAATGCCTGTTGTTGACTTATTCTGCTCAAAGTTGGTACATATTACTCAAAATAGGGAATCTGTATTTCTGTTGATACAAAAGCACCATCTTAATGGTGTTCATTTCTGTTTGTAATGCAGCATGCTTCACTCTTCAGATGAGTGACTAGTGTTGGAGGTTTGTGGAGAAAATGCCAATGGTTTGGAACAGGGGTCTCCATACTTTCTAAACAAAGGGCCAGATTACTGTTCTTCAGACTTAACGGGGGCCGGACTGTGGCCATCGGGAGCAGAAAAGGTCCCGATTATCAGTGGGAATAAACAATGCCCATCTTTAGTGTCAGTGGGAGGAATCATGCCCCATCATTGGTGTCATTAAGCCCCATTGCTGGTGTCATTGGGAGAAATTGTGTCCCATTGTTAGTGTTATTGCGAGGAAGTGTGTCCCATCGTTTGTCTCATTGGGAGGAATTGTGCACCATCATTGGTGTCAGTGGGTCGAATTATGTCCCATTGTTGGTATTAGTGTTTGAAAATAGTGTCCCAAGGGCCGGATCAAAGCAAGCAAAGGTTCGCATCTGGCCCCCGGGCCGCAGTTTGGAGACCACTGGTTTGGAAGAACAAGGTAAGGTACACCCTAAAATTAACACTATACACAGAAAGGTGTTGGTTTACTAAAACTGGTGCACTCAGAATCTGGTACAGCTGTGCATGGTAGCCAATCAACTTATAATCTTAGTTAGTTCAAATGAGTTTTGGCAATAAAACCTGAAAGCCGATTGGTTTCTATGCAGAAGTGTGCCTTATTTTACACTCTCCAGCTAAACAAACCCCAAAGTGATAGTGTCTGCGTATACCCCACCCCAAACTATTTGGAACTTGCCTTTTTAGAGTTCCCCCATTGCTCTCTTTTTCATTGCAACAGCCACCAATTTACCCTGTGTTTGCTGGTACTCTGTTGTGTGATATTGTTTGTGCTTAGCAATTGGCCTCTTGACCCAAGCTTTGCATCATGGGAGGAGGTCACATGCTCCCCCACAACCAGAAGCATTGAATATTTCACAGTGGCAGCCATATAAGGAATAGTTGGGAAACACTGGAGAGGTGAGTATAAATTGGTCAGCAGTTGGGCTTTACACTGACCCTGCAAAGCAACAGTTTCTCTTTAGGCATATATGTACCTAATACATTCCATTTATTTGTATGCTACAGAATAAAGATTTAAAAACCATCAGTTTCTAACTTGTGGATTGCTACAAATAAAATTTTAATGGCTCTGAATGCAAATATTGCATGATTGTGAATTAATGATGATCTATTTGGTTTCAGCTTCAAACATGAACATGTTTTATTTTCTCCCAATAGCTGTTTTGGCCAGATTGTTTAAGAGGTTATTTAGGTGACCTTTTAGATCCTTGAATTAATCATTCAAGCATCTCTACCTAATCATTAATTAGGTTGAGAAATATAAAGCTTTCATAATGAAGCCTACACAAGTAAAGTAATTAACCACCAGCTATTTTGATTCTTGCATAAACTTGATCTAAATTTTTTTTGTCAGCTTGTGTCAAGAATGTATAACTTCTTACTGTTGCATCTATTTGAAACCGCCAACCAGCAGCTCAACCAGCCAATTGAAAAATAAAAATTCAATTTCTGTTAAGCACACCATGCCAATGAGTGTCTAATAAAAAACAAAATCTTAGTTAGAAGGATGAGAGTCTGCAGTATATGATATTGTCGGATACTTTTGCAAGACAACGTAGACTTGTTTTCAGCTTACGCTTGGCAAAACATTGACACTTTTTGACCAGCTTGGTTCCACAGGTTATTGCATATCACTGATGTTAAAAATACTTTTACGTCCAATACTGAACCATGCCATCAAATGATATTTACTTACTTTGCTTTAGCCTCTGCATCTTCATATGCCTTGTTGGAGACATCATCTAAACCCCCAATCAAGTGTTTGAAAGAACTGTAAGAAATACAAAGTATAGTTAGCAATACGTATCAATTAAATAATAAACGAAAAATTGCGCTAACCTAAACCAATATTATTATGTGGCAATATTGAACCAGAAGGCTGCAGTAAATGGTGTAGACACACATAAAGTACAAAATAGGAAAAAACTGCGCCAACACAAATCAACTAGCACTCATGCTAGGTAAATGGTGACATAAATAAACATATAAATCAATCATGTGCAAAATGTCCCAATAGGTAATAAATCTTGTTGGTGTCAACATCTGAAACGAACAGCACCCCAGTGAGAACCGCCACCACATGGAAAGCCTCTTACCAGAATGACAAATATAAACAGCCCCAAAGAGTTATGGTCTCCGTCCGTGGGTTAAACACAGGATCCAGAAGCCCCAGGAATGGATCATCCAACGAGGGATCGCTACCTCAAGATGGCAGTGAAAAGCAGGCATATCAATGAATCCATAACATCCAGCGGGATGGCTCCTGGGAATAAAGACAGCTGCAGGTGGAATTTCCAGCCAACCAGCAGTGGGAAACACTGTGTCTCTGATCCAAGATGGAGAGCTGTGCTGTCAGGACTAGCATGGAATCCAGGCAACAAGAAGTGACATCAGAGTGGGCGGGACATGTTTTGGAGCATCGATGTTCCAAAACATGTCCCGCCCACTCTGATGTCACTATCTTTGGGGCTGTTTATATTTGTCATTCCGGTAAGAGGCTTTCCATGTGGTGGCGGTTCTCACGGATGTTATAACGTTCACTGTGGTGCTGTTCGTTTCAGATGTTGAAACCAACAAGATTTATTACCTATTGGGACATTTTGCCCATGATTGATTTATATGTTTATTTATGTCACCATTTACCTAGCATGAGTGCTAGTTGATTTGTGTTGGCACAATTTTTTCCTCTTGCGTATCGATTAAAGCTAAACATACAGCAATGAATCAAGATATATAGGTTATCAGGTATTTATTGTTCATTCTGTTCTAAGCCAACCTGGATATAAAAAGATTTGCAAAACTCTCATGCTACACTAATTAGTTTAGACATGTCTCCAGCATGTTAGTCTATTTGCAAGATATCCAGGAAACAAGTAATTTAACCCGGCAGCACTTGGTGTTGCTTGACTTACATCCTCATTAAATATTTTTATTTTCTTCATTACAATCATACACTTATGACTCTAAATATATATTTTTTACTATAGTCATTTCCAATTCCTATAACTACTTTGGGAAAACAAAAGCATAAATCTGATGAATGTTACTTTCTGTCAGGGCAGACAAGGCAGCAAATGTGATAAGTCACTGCAGACAGTGGCTTCCCAGTAGTATTCATTTAAGCGTATATTGCATTTATAAATTCCTTTTGACAAAATGTCACGGTGTGGTGCGTTTCAATGATCTAAAAGTCCAAATAATGTGAAGTGTTTCATGAAAGGCAAACAGCATGTGTATTAGTCTAAAACAGCGTGCTTCCCATTTCTTTATATGACTCTTCTCTATGCAACATGCCAGTCCGAACACACTAAGAAGCTGGTTTATTAAACAAAGATAAGCCTTAAAGTTAATAATTAATAAAGCTTTTCCACTGCGATAAGTAGTGGAGATGAAGTTCTACACTTCTCAATGCAGCACAGTGAGATACGAATGGCTAATTAGGTGCTTTTATCACATCTTATTAAACTGGCAGTTGGTATTCCATATCTCCACCATCCCTTGCTGTAAAATATCTCCTTCCCTGCATTGCTAGCATAAGGGGGGGGGGGGGGGAGAGAGAAAGAAAAGAAGAGAACCAATGCAAAGTCAAAATTAAGCAAAATTACTTCCTCATTTTCCAGGCTCAGCAAAATACAAAGTACTGTAATTATAAGTGCCCATTCACACCTAGGCGTACATACGCCTGAAGCGCGACGCTCGTGCCGCTGGAGGGGCGAATTTACATTGATGTCTATGAGATGGTTCACATCTCACGCCGAAACGCTGTACGCCTGCCGCCTGAAAACAAGTCCCGGACCCTTTTTTCAGGCGGCGTTCGGCATAGACATCAATGTAAAATGATTTGTAAAAAAAAAAAAAGTTTACAAATCGCGGCAAAATACGCAGCGTACGCCGCATTATAGTGTGAATGCAGCCCAAGGGAGTAGGGACCATGTTTTCCTACTTTTTTTTTTTTTACTGAGAAGTAGATGAGCCCCTGATTTTAGGAGATTACAGGCACCTAACTACATACAGTATGGAATTTTTTAATGAGAATTTTTTTATGAGAATTTTTACATTTAACCACTTCGCATCCAGGCCAATTCTGACACTTCGCTCCTACATGTAAAAATCAATTATTATTTTTTTTCTAGAAAATTACATAGAACCCCCAGACACTATATATGTTTTTTTTAGCAGAGACCCTAGAGAATACAATGGCGGTCATTGCATTTTTATCTTGCACAGTATTTGCGCAGCAATTTTTCATGCTTTAAAAATAAAAGTTAGCCCAATTTTTTTGCATAATGTGAAAGATGAAGTTACACAGAGTAAATAGATACCCAACATGTCATGCTTCAAAATTGCACACGCTCGTGGAATGGCGCCAAACTCCGGTACTTAAAAATCCCCATAGGCGACACTTTAACATTTTTTACTGGTTACATGTTTTGAGTTACAGAGGAGGTCTAGGGCTAGAATGATTGCTCTTGCTCTAATGTTTGCGGCGACACCTCACATGTGTGAACAGACACATTTTCTCACCGCTCCAGGTGAGCCCCGTGAGCAATCAAGGGCTGTTGAACCACCAAGGTGCTGGCAATGCTGATGATAGCACAATAGAAGAACGAAAACTGGATAGCCGCACTCCAAATCACTTAAAAAAGTTGTCTTTATTTTTCAACTGTACACACAGTCACTGCAACCAACAAAACACAGTATGGCCGATGCGTTTCGCACTTACAGTTAGTGCTTAGTCATGGCTAAGCACTAACTGTAAGTGCGAAACGTGTCGGCCATTCTGTGTTTTGTTGGTTGCAGTGACTGTGTGTACAGTTGAAAAATAAAGACAACTTTTTTAAGTGATTTGGAGTGCGGCTATCCAGTTTTCGTTCTTCTATTGTGCTACCTCACATGTGTGGTTTGAACACTGTTTTCATATGTGGGCTGGACCTACGTATTCGTTCGCTTCTGCGTGCGAGCACACAGGGACTGGGGCACTTTAAAAAAAATGATTGTTAATTTTACTTAAACATTTTTATTTTGACACTTTAAAAAAAATGAATCACTTTTATTCCTAATACAAGGAATGTAAACATCCTTGTAATAGGAATATGACATGACCTCTTTACAGTTAAATGTGGGGTCAATAAGACCCCACATCTCACCACTAGGCTGGAAATCCTAAAACAAAAAAGGAGAATATAAGAAGAAAATAATTTACTATACTGTCAGTGGGTTATTCCTGGTAGATTAACAGGTATTCTATAGTATGTGTCAATCAATTTGACCTCTTTACTGTTTTTTCGGGATAAAGGATAGACTTTTATGAGGCAGGTAAACCCCCCCCACACACACACACACACATACTGGTGCTGTGAGACTAAACTATATAGGCTTCTATAAGCTTATTAGGTGTGCCTGGGTATTCCAATATTTCTGTGTTTGCAGTGATTCACTTTTTCATTTAAAAAGATTCTTGTTTAGAAAATAACGGATTATGAGAATGGGACAAAAAATAAGTTGTTTGTGAATAACTTTCAGTTCATTACTGACAGCTTTGCTCTTTGGGTGAATTTTTAATCTTCCTTATCTATATCGAACATACCATTCTACTGTATATCTAACATACAATTGCATAGTTAATTCATTTATCAATTTGTTGGAAATCTTAAATTTTTTTGTGACTGCACTGGTGAAATCTAATGATAAAAAGTTTTTTCATATGCATTGCGCTCTGTATTGTAACTAATTAGGTCATGCATAAGCCACAGGCTTGTATTTATATCTGTTAAGTTATCTAAACAGTCTATTATATTGCAGTGTTTAGAAGCTGTATTAAACCCAAAGGCAAACCTTTATTAATTCGCAGCTCACTAGTTCTTAGGTGTGATGGCTACATTTTTTTTATGCCTTTTTTCTTAAATTTTCTGATCCAGCCAACAAGTCAGTTTGTTTTCAAAACCACAAGCTTTTCAGCAGAATGTATCAGTTTACATGGATTAGACAAACCAATTAACACTAGCAGGGGTGTATAAAACAATTGGCTTGTATTCATTCAGCTATAGCGGATTATAAAGTAAAGCTTGCCTTCAGTTTGTCAGTGTGTTTAAATCTGCTAATACATTTAACACTACTCTCCCCCACCCTGACAATGCTGATATCTTCTGTGCCTATTGTGCTCATTCCTGGAAATAAGATTAGAGATATTTTGGATAGATTCTGGTGTCTCTTCCACATCCTTTGGATAGGAGTAACAGGTGCGAAAAAATTGGTCTTTGGGTGTCGGTGGCGCCTTCACACTGTAACCCTATAAGAGTTACTCTTGATGAAAGCAAAAATTGGCCTTACTGTCAAAAATGTAAATGATATGCACCTATATACAAGTAATGGCTGTGCATTATCAAGGAACAAGTGGCAGATGTGTTCAAATAACTCAGCTGACTCCTCCATGCCTGATGCTGGGGCTATGGCAGAAATAGCTGTGGACAAAGAGGCAAGTTTAGCCACTCTGGCAGCTGCAGTGGACTCTGCACCAGTCTCTGCTTGGGTGACAGAGGATGAGGAAGATGAGGATAGTTAAGTAAGCCAGTCCACCACCTCCTCTGCATGCTGTGGTTGGATAGACTGGGCAATATCACTAAACAGAGGAAATGATGCCCTGGCTGAGGACTGACCACATCCACCTTTGCCTATAGACACATATGCTGCTGTCCCCATCACAGTGCCATGGGAAGGTCTACCTTGGTGTCCTCCCAGACGTGATGGGAAGGGGTGCTTATTAATTTTTTTTTTATATATAGATGTGGAAATGTGTTAGTGGATGCACTTTAATCAATTGAAAGTGGTGTTTGGTGCACTTTAACTTGAGTACTAACGACACAGACACACTCCACTGATACACCATAATATACTGCAGTAAACTGCACTGATGCACTGCAGTATACTGCGTCAAACTTAAAGGAACGCACCGACCTATACTGCATTATACGGAAGGTAACGCACTGCAATATACAATGTTAAACCGTTATTCACGCACTTAACTATATTGCGTTAAATGGAAGATAACGCACCGAAATATATACGACATTAAACTTGCAGTAACGCACTAAAATATACAGTGTTAAGCGTGCAGTAATGCACAGACATGTACTGCGTTAAACGGCATGTAACACACTGAAATATACTGCATTACGCATGCACTAATGCACAGAAATGTACTGCGTTTAATGACACGTAACGCACTGAAACATACAGCATTAAGCGTGCAGTAATGCACTGACATGTAACTTGCAGTAACGCAATTAAATATACTGTGTTAAATGGTCACTACACTCACACTGGCTGAACTCTCCCTACATTCACACAAAAGATACATGGTGGTCGCACTACGCTTACACTGAACTATCCCTAGATTCCCACTAAACTGATATTCTACACTGACAATAGAATCAGAATAGCACACTAACTGTCTAATAGCACTGAAAGTTAGCAGAGCCCTGTTCAATCCAGTGGTGGGCCTTTCTTCTTGGGGGTGGCAAACATCCAGCACAACCCCCTCTGTGGGCAGTGCGGCAATGATGCACCCCCCGCACCAGGGATGGCCACGGGGCTCGCTGCACTGTCAGCCAGCGTCCCCCCTGGGAGGTCCGGCACTCACTATGCGGCGGGCTGTGTGCTCCTTTCCTCTCCTGCTGTGTCCTCCGGGCAGCGGCAGCTGCGGGTCTGGCTCCAGCGTGTCTTCTCTTCCACAGCACTAGGCATCCAATAGGATCGCCTGGCACTTTGGCCATTCAGGAAACCATTGGCCTGCCTCCTGATTGACATGGAGTAAATGTAGTGTGAAAATGGCAAAAATGTATTTGCTATGGTCACACAATTGGGCGCACTCTCTGAATCAATGCACCCAAAGTCCTGAAAGGGGCCAAGCACATTGATGGGGTGGGGGGCGGAAGTGTCAGGGGGGGCAGCTCCCATTGTTCAATCTCTCTCCTTGCCGATTTCACACTGAAAATGGCCGCTATTGAAAGAATACCTTTATAATGTTGGGACCAACAGCCATGATTGGATAGAGTCGTCATGACAGCGTCCAATCATGGCTCTGACAGTGCTCTGTTGGCTGAAGCAATGAAAGCTTTGCCTAATCAGGGCTTTCAACGCACTGAGCGGTGACTCAGTGCATTGTGGTCGTTCAGCGGGCCGAAGAAACGGTCTAACACCCTGATAATTCGTTTGTCCGGCAAACAGCCAATGTTCGACCCGAACTCATGTTCGGGCTGAACCATTCGCCCATCCCTAATTAGAACATTGCCGTGCAGGTTAAAAATAAATAAAAAAATCGCTGACGGTTTACTACTGCTTTAATTATAGTGGCACTGTTTACCCTTTTCCCACCAATATCACTCACTATATGTGATCAGTCATAGCAACTGTTACACTATATAATCCATCACTGACTATTCTCACCAGGGCCATCTTTATTGCAGGGCAAAATGGTCATCTGCCCAGGGCCCTGTCATTGTTCGGGGGACCCCAGGCCCCGCCCCTTATGGCTTGCCCTGCCTGCCGGAGTTCGGCCACCTCCGGTGCTGGTCTAATGCTGGCTGCTTGCCTACTGTCACTTGAAAATAAAGGAGCGCTGCTTCTGTATTTACAAGTGACCGCACTCCTCTCCTGGCAACCACCCAGATCCCTCAGGTGTACACTGATCTCTGAGAGCAGAGGAGGAAAGTGGTCTGGAATCTCCACAGGGAAAGCTGCTTCTTAAGCCTGCACGGACATTGGACATGCTATGAGGGGTGGCAAACATCCAGCACAACCCCCTCTGTGGGCAGTGCGGCAATGATGCACCCCCCGCACCAGGGATGGCCACGGGGCTCGCTGCACTGTCAGCCAGCGTCCCCCCTGGGAGGTCCGGCACTCACTATGCGGCGGGCTGTGTGCTCCTTTCCTCTCCTGCTGTGTCCTCCGGGCAGCGGCAGCTGCGGGTCTGGCTCCAGCGTGTCTTCTCTTCCACAGCACTAGGCATCCAATAGGATCGCCTGGCACTTTGGCCATTCAGGAAACCATTGGCCTGCCTCCTGATTGACATGGAGTAAATGTAGTGTGAAAATGGCAAAAATGTATTTGCTATGGTCACACAATTGGGCGCACTCTCTGAATCAATGCACCCAAAGTCCTGAAAGGGGCCAAGCACATTGATGGGGTGGGGGGCGGAAGTGTCAGGGGGGGCAGCTCCCATTGTTCAATCTCTCTCCTTGCCGATTTCACACTGAAAATGGCCGCTATTGAAAGAATACCTTTATAATGTTGGGACCAACAGCCATGATTGGATAGAGTCGTCATGACAGCGTCCAATCATGGCTCTGACAGTGCTCTGTTGGCTGAAGCAATGAAAGCTTTGCCTAATCAGGGCTTTCAACGCACTGAGCGGTGACTCAGTGCATTGTGGTCGTTCAGCGGGCCGAAGAAACGGTCTAACACCCTGATAATTCGTTTGTCCGGCAAACAGCCAATGTTCGACCCGAACTCATGTTCGGGCTGAACCATTCGCCCATCCCTAATTAGAACATTGCCGTGCAGGTTAAAAATAAATAAAAAAATCGCTGACGGTTTACTACTGCTTTAATTATAGTGGCACTGTTTACCCTTTTCCCACCAATATCACTCACTATATGTGATCAGTCATAGCAACTGTTACACTATATAATCCATCACTGACTATTCTCACCAGGGCCATCTTTATTGCAGGGCAAAATGGTCATCTGCCCAGGGCCCTGTCATTGTTCGGGGGACCCCAGGCCCCGCCCCTTATGGCTTGCCCTGCCTGCCGGAGTTCGGCCACCTCCGGTGCTGGTCTAATGCTGGCTGCTTGCCTACTGTCACTTGAAAATAAAGGAGCGCTGCTTCTGTATTTACAAGTGACCGCACTCCTCTCCTGGCAACCACCCAGATCCCTCAGGTGTACACTGATCTCTGAGAGCAGAGGAGGAAAGTGGTCTGGAATCTCCACAGGGAAAGCTGCTTCTTAAGCCTGCACGGACATTGGACATGCTATGAGGGGTGGCAAACATCCAGCACAACCCCCTCTGTGGGCAGTGCGGCAATGATGCACCCCCCGCACCAGGGATGGCCACGGGGCTCGCTGCACTGTCAGCCAGCGTCCCCCCTGGGAGGTCCGGCACTCACTATGCGGCGGGCTGTGTGCTCCTTTCCTCTCCTGCTGTGTCCTCCGGGCAGCGGCAGCTGCGGGTCTGGCTCCAGCGTGTCTTCTCTTCCACAGCACTAGGCATCCAATAGGATCGCCTGGCACTTTGGCCATTCAGGAAACCATTGGCCTGCCTCCTGATTGACATGGAGTAAATGTAGTGTGAAAATGGCAAAAATGTATTTGCTATGGTCACACAATTGGGCGCACTCTCTGAATCAATGCACCCAAAGTCCTGAAAGGGGCCAAGCACATTGATGGGGTGGGGGGCGGAAGTGTCAGGGGGGGCAGCTCCCATTGTTCAATCTCTCTCCTTGCCGATTTCACACTGAAAATGGCCGCTATTGAAAGAATACCTTTATAATGTTGGGACCAACAGCCATGATTGGATAGAGTCGTCATGACAGCGTCCAATCATGGCTCTGACAGTGCTCTGTTGGCTGAAGCAATGAAAGCTTTGCCTAATCAGGGCTTTCAACGCACTGAGCGGTGACTCAGTGCATTGTGGTCGTTCAGCGGGCCGAAGAAACGGTCTAACACCCTGATAATTCGTTTGTCCGGCAAACAGCCAATGTTCGACCCGAACTCATGTTCGGGCTGAACCATTCGCCCATCCCTAATTAGAACATTGCCGTGCAGGTTAAAAATAAATAAAAAAATCGCTGACGGTTTACTACTGCTTTAATTATAGTGGCACTGTTTACCCTTTTCCCACCAATATCACTCACTATATGTGATCAGTCATAGCAACTGTTACACTATATAATCCATCACTGACTATTCTCACCAGGGCCATCTTTATTGCAGGGCAAAATGGTCATCTGCCCAGGGCCCTGTCATTGTTCGGGGGACCCCAGGCCCCGCCCCTTATGGCTTGCCCTGCCTGCCGGAGTTCGGCCACCTCTGGTGCTGGTCTAATGCTGACTGCTTGCCTACTGTCACTTGAAAATAAAGGAGCGCTGCTTCTGTATTTACAAGTGACCGCACTCCTCTCCTGGCAACCACCCAGATCCCTCAGGTGTACACTGATCTCTGAGAGCAGAGGAGGAAAGCTGCTTCTTAAGCCTGCACGGACATTGGACATGCTATGAGTAGGATTTAGGACAAAAGAAAACTGTGTACTGGAATTGGGAATGGTGTGGGAGGAGAGACTTGTACTTGGAGGGGGAGTGGGGCTCTGTACTGGATTTGGGAGGGGGTGAGAGGGGTGTCAAAAGAGCTCTGTGGACTGGAATAGGGGTGGGAGGGGAGCCGTGCACTTGGGGGAGGGAGTGAAACTCTGTACTAAAATTGGGGGGGGGGCTTGCACCTAGCACACCCCTGCATGCTGCACCTAGTGCACCCCTGTACTCTGCACCTGGCGCACTCCTGCACTCTTCACCTGGCACACCCCTGCACTCTGTACATGGCACACCTCTGCATGCTTCACATGGCACACCCCTGCACTCTGTACATAGCGCACCCCTAAACCCTGCACATAGCACACCCCTTAACATTACAATCTGCCCATAGTGCAACCCTGAACCCACGCACTCTGTACCTAGCGTACCCCTCAATCCTACACTCTGTACATAGCACACCCCTCAACCCTGCACCTTTTTAACTAGGCACGATTTATGTAGTGTGCCCTTCAACCCTGCACATAAAGCGCCCCTCAATATTAGTATAGTTTGGCAACATCCACAATTTGATGCAGAGGTAATGATGTACAGTAACCTCGCAACCAATCAGTGAGCAATAAAGATTTGCAGTAATCCCTAAAAAACAATCAGTGAGCAGTAATGATGTTCTGTAACCTCCAGCAACAAATCAGTGAGCAGTAATGATGTGCTGTAACCTCTAGCAACTAATGGAGCGGTAATGATGTACTGTAACCTCTAGCAACCAGTCAGTGAGTGGTAATGATATGCTGTAACCTCTGGCAACCAATCAGAATCGCTGCAAGATCTAGTTGCTAATTACTTTATGTCTCAGAGTGTGGGGGGAGGGGGGTCCAAGAAAATGTTTGCCCAAGGTCCAATCAATATTAAAGACGGCCCTGAATATCTCTCACTGAATATAATTGGTTTTAATATTGTCAATATATATAAACTTTTACAAACTGACTAATTTCCCCATCAGTGCCAAACTGAATATCATCACTATATATCACTACTCACTGACTAATATCAAAATCCACTATATATGATACCAAACCAATTTATTATTATTATTATTTAGGTACTTTATATAGCGCTGTCAATTTTAGGCAGCAATTTAAATATATGTACATTCACATCACTCCCTACCCTGAAGGAGCTTACAACCTAAGGTCCCTAACTCACATTCATATACTAGGGCCGTGTGGGAGGAAACCGGAGTACCCGGAGGAAACCCACGCAGGCACAGGGAGAACATGCAAACTCCAGGCAGGTAGTGTTCATGACATTGTGTAGTGATCTGTCACCATCTACTATAGCCACCTATATCACAATATATAATTTGTCCCTAACAAACCAAGTTGTGTCACTATATTATTTGCCACTTCTTGGAAACAAAGTGTGGAAGGAAACCTCATTGAGAACCTCATTAAAAGACTTTTCCAGTGTACATTCAGGTGTAGTTCCCTGCCCAGAAGGGACCAGTGAATTGTACAGTTGTGTACAACCAGCCTGTACAAATCATTGACAGGTTGACTGCAGCCATATCGGCACACGCAGCTGTACAATATACCAGTCAATCCTGGGCAGAGAAATACGCCCAAATATACACTATATGACCCACCTATAACTGGGTGGAAATAGACCATCCCAGTGAAAACTGTCAAATTTTGAATCTATCACTTTCTGTCTTGTAACAATGGTCACCAATACCTAGTCTTTACAATCTGTTGATCAACCTGTTGCCAACCCCCTACTATACTGTAGATATATGGCAATTTATCAGACCTTTACAAAATATAGGGCACAACAAACTCTACATCTGCAAGCAATGTTCATTTAAAAAGACACACATTTTAATAAAGGTAAAATGAACAATGATAAATGACTTCAAAGTAAAGAAATATTCCGCGTTAAATGACTAGGCGAAAACATTTGTGACAACGTCTAAGAAAAATGGAAATGATTACATGCAAATTGCCATTTCAGTGAAAAATAATGTGGTTTGAGGAGATGAATTATTTGTAGTAAGCATTGTTTTGTCTCCTGCTAAGATGATAGCTGCCAATATAAAGCGTTGAGAAAATGTGAATGTTGCAGGGATAAAAACTTAAGCACATAAGAGGCAATGTCTAATTATTGATATAAACAAGTTTGTTTATACAGGTATTTCATACTCTATAATAAAGGAACATTTTTGTATTATTTCAAATCATTTATTGCCAGCTTTATATAGGGAATTTCAGTCAAAATGACACATTTTACTATTAAAAACCACAGTTGTAGAACATTCCATAAAATTACATAAAATATATATCTAATGAACATAGCAATAAGAGAAGAAAACAAAGTATAAACTCCAATAAGACATCAATATCAATAAAGACACTACTGTGGGGATAATATACAGAATTGTACCAAAGTAAATTGGCCAAACGGGAGCAATTACCAGAAACCACTTAGGTTTATTATTTCACAGGTAATAATAAATCTGGTAGGATTTAATGAGGAAAATGTGCTTGTTTATTGAATAAATTTAAGTGGTTATAAAGTCAAAATGTTTTTTACCTTAATGCATTTCCTGCATTACAGTAAAAACTTACCACTACTCTTTTTGCCCCCCCCCCGCTCACCTAATTGGCTCCTCTAATGGTCCAGTACTTTACCTGGCTGCATTGCTGCTGTCCTCTCTTCCTGGTCTCACAGGAGACACTGAGATCAGTTGGAGCCACTAGCCCTGTGAGGGAGGGGGTGTGGCTGAGCCATGCTGTGTGTGTTTATGGATGCACACATCCTTGTTTGGGAGTGTGTCCAGATGGGTGCAAATGGGGGGGGGGGCGCCAAACAAGTAACGGCCTTCTCTGCGCACAATTGTTGCACAATGAGGGAAAGTATAACATGTTAGAAAATGCTATACATTGGGTCATGTATAGGTGGCAGCATGATTGTAGGAGAAATGCACTTAAAAATTCTAAAAAGTATCAGTACTAACATATTGGTGATTAGGCATTTGAGCGCAGGAAAGAAGCAATTATTAAGGATGAATAGAACCCACACTGGGCCAATTTTTAACAAATATCTTTTCAATGAACATCTAGACCAGTGGTTCTCAACCTGGGGGTTTGGACCCCCTCAAGGGTCGAATGACAATTTGCCAGGGGTCACCGAATCCTGGGCTGTTCCTGAAACCCACACCGCTCTCCCAGCCTTTTTGTGGCCGCCCAGCAGGGCTGTCCTTGGAGCCTCCCACTCTTTGCAGCCGCCCATTCAGTTCACAGCATAGAGGTCAGCTGACTGGTGAGGAATGTGAAGTGGGAGGGGCTGGAGGAGACCCTATCTCCTGATTTTGGCATACGTGTCACTGCTGCAAGACACCACAGAGGTGGCGAAAGAGAGTGAAGTCGGAGACACAGTGAGTAACACTACCTGTGGCTAGAGTTGCCATTAAAAGTCCCCACTACAGTTCTCAGATCAGCAGATGACCTTGGCTGATCAGAACTTTCCCCAGCACTGCCACTCATCCCAACTCCCCACCAACACTTCCACTCATCCCAACTCCCCACCCCTCACCAAGGAGTAAGAGAAGCAAAAAAAATAGAGAATACGTAGAATGGAGATGAAAAGGGGAGAGAAAGAATTAGAGAAAGAACAAGAAAGAAGACTAGAAAGAGGGCTGTGTTGAAAAAAAAATAGGATAGAGAGAGATAATAGGGAAAGAAAGGAGAACAAAGAGATGGTGGTACATCCTAAAATGTACCATAAGGGGTTTTAATACTCTACGAGTGGAAGGGACTCAGGGAGCAATAAATGTCTGTGGGTTAGGGTCACAAATTACTTGTCTTGCCTTGGGTGCTGACAACCCATGCTACAAAAATAATTTTACTGTTAGGGGTCCTCACAACTTGGCAAATTTTAGCAAGGGGTCATGACACTAGAAAGGTTGAGAGCCACTGATTTAGACCAACTTTCCAAAAGTGACAACAGGACCTTGGACTATGTCTGTGCAAGAGTGAGTTGACATGTCAGCATATAGTGACCAACAAGGGCGCATGTGATGGAGTGACAACACGTACCTGTAAGCAAAATTGGAAGACATAACTCCCCATGACAGCAAGTGCCTGAACAAGAACAATTATAGTAGGCTTTCATGAAAGCTGCATATTTAAACAAGTGGAAGACAGCTTTTGAAATGACCTTAACATACATGAGATTTTAATAAGTTTAGATCTACTTTAATCCTCCAGTTCTCTATTGTACTGTTTTGGATACTAAACAAGCCCAACTCTAAGGTAGTTACAGGTAAGTCATAGTTGCACTCCACACACATTTTGTTGCCTTCTTCTCAAAGCAATTAATTGGTGTTACCTCTTTAGTGTCACCTAGTTTTAATAAATCATCCTAATAAATAGCCTTGTCACTAACCTGCCATTTCCAAAATAAATAACTGTCTGTATACATAGTATAGTGAAATAGTACTTACTCTCTGTCGATCACAAGACAAGTCACAGGCTCAGCAGCAATCACATTTGCTGTTCGAACATCCTCCCTGCAAAAGAAAATAACTCTAAGTCTTTGTTTTATACACACACACACACACACACACACACACATATATACATATACATACACATTATATTTGTGATTATTTAAAGTGCATTTATAGCCAAAACGTTTTTTTCTAGCTTGCATTGGAGTGTCAAAAGGTTAGAACCCCTGTCACATTTTATTTCTATCTGACTTCCTGTTCTGGTGACACCTTTTTTAACCAGACAGGAAGTGAGGGAAAATCCGAAACGGGGAAAAAGTCAACAATAAAAAGCTGCCCAGGGGATCTAGCAATCCCTTACCTAAAGTGGAACTTTACCTTTAACAAGTTGATAAAATAAATGTTCTTTAGCAAGGAACATGCATTCCGCAATCATAAATATACGAACAAAATTAGTGTGTGCTGTGAATTGCCTCCAGCATTGTTACTGTTTCTGCTTGCTGAAGGCTGTCATTTTGCTGAGGCCCAGAGCTCCCGAACAGCAATAAATCTATAGGCTTTCATCAGAGTTTTGCTGGATTTAAACTATATAGTCACCTATTTTTAATGTTTTACATAGCTATACATGCAAAAGGGTCCAGCCTGATGTGATCTAGCAGGACTTAATTTTCTGACTAAAGTTCCACAAAAAAAAAAAAAAAAAACACTTTTGTCTGTATTGCTGTTAGAGAGTTTTCCTCATTTTATATAACTATATTTTCAATCACATTTCTGTCCAAATATGTAGAACAGTAATGGGAATAAACTTGTAGTAACACTGCAGTATTCATATTACTGAGTGAGCATCACCACAGACAAACGAGGCAATCTTGTTCCAATGAAAAATTATAGTTTTGGGTGAACAAAATATATTTTATTAGCACTTAGTTGCATTTTGGTAATATCCTGAACAAAATGGAAGTTACTAATAAAGTAAAAAAAAAAAAAAAAACTAAATCTTTTATTATATCATTTAGAACTGCTAGTAATTAATCTATTAGCATTGTACAAAGGTATATGCAGAGATATATAGGGGTTGATTTACTAAAGGCAAATGGACTGTGCAGGAAGTGCAGTTGCCATCTGCAAGTGCAGTTGTTTCAGAGCTTAGTAAATGAGGTAAAGCTTCCCTTTGCAAATACCCAATCACATCAAGGAAAAGTAAAACAAAAATGCATTTTTGCTTGCATATGATTGGATGATGGATGTCAGCGGGCAACTGCCTTAGTACAATTCTAATAGATTATTTACTAGAAGTTTTAAATGATTTAAAATATATATTGTTTTTACTTAGTAACTTTGCAAAGTGCACAGTCTTTTTTTCCCTTTATTAAATCAACTCCATAGTGTTCAATCAATCAAAGTGCAACTTTTTTTTTTAGCTTTGGATAGACTATGGAAGAGTTAGAACTACTCTGAGGATTTACCACTATGTGTGGCTTTTTTAGAGAGATTTCCCCTAATTTCTGTACTGTGGACAGAATTTTACCAGACATGAAGTGAGGAAAAAACCTGCAGCAGACAGCAATAAAGTGCTGACAGTGATTGCCTACTTAAAGGGGTTGTAAAGGTAATTTTTTCCCCCTAAATAGCTTCCTAGTGCAGTCCTCCTTCACTTACCTCATCCTTCGATTTTGCTTTTAAATGTCCTTATTTCTTCTGAGAAATCCTCACTTCCTGTTCTTCTGTCTGTAACTCCACACAGTAATGCAAGGCTTTCTCCCTGGTGTGGAGAAAGCCTCTTGAGGGGGAAGGGGGCAAGCAGGAGTGTCAGGACGCCCACTAACACACAGCTCCTTTCTCTATCTGCAAAGTAGAGAGTGTCCTGACTTGCCTGATCGCCCCCTTAAGAGTCTTTCTCCACACCAGGGAGAAAGCCTTGCATTACTGTGTGTAGTTACAGACAGAAGAACAGGAAGTGAGGATTTCTCAGAAGAAATAAGGACATTTAAAAGCAAAATCGAAGGATGAGGTAAGTGAAGGAGGACTGCACTAAGGTAAAGGAAGCTATTTAGGGGATTTTTTTTTTCCTTTACAACCCCTTTAACCATTTCAAAACTGGGCCAATGTTGATATTTTTCATGTACTTTTTTTAGAACCCCCAAACATTATATCTTTTTTTGAAAGCAGAGACCCTGAATTTTTTTTTTTATGTTGCTTGATATTTACGCAGCCATTTTTAAAACACAAATTTTGGGGAAAAAACACACTTGTGAATTGTAGTGCACACAAACACAATATACTATCCAGTTTTTTTCTAAAATATAAAATTTGATGTTATACTGAGTCAATATTAGCCAAACATGTCAGATTATTTTTAGAGTGAATTTTATATTTTAAAATGTACCATGCATTTTAGCAGGCGTGAATGTATGTGCATTTGCTAGATGTGCACTGGTGACATTAAGAATTCAGGGCACCTGCGCACATCTGCAAAAGGCAGCACATTTTTGTGATGTGCAGGAAAGCCTGCAATTTTTGCGATGTGTACGGAAAAAAAAGTAGTCCATGAAGCAGAGTCAAGTGGTCTGTAAATATCCTCAAAGTCCTCATTCCTAGCACAACCCCCAGCTCTGAAATCAACCTCCCAGCACAAACCCCCTCCCTCCAATCCCCCCTCCTAGCAAAACCCACTTCTTACTCCCAATTTCCCCTACTTCTAACACAACTTCCCAGGGTACCAAATCCCCCTCCTAGCACAATTCCCCACCTCGTACTCTTGCTGACAAAACCAAAAGCTGTGCAGGCCGCTTAAAATGTCCTTAGCCACAGCTTTAAAGTGTAAGGAAAAACTCCCAATGTGCGTTTTTTACCTATAAATAAGCCTATAATAAGGCTTACCTATAGGTACAGTAAATATCTCCTAAATGTGCACCATTTAGAAAATACTCACTTTAAATGCACGTCAATGGTGCATGCCCTCTGAAGGAACTGCATACCCATGTTGTTACTACAGAGCCCTGCCGTAAACAGAGATTCTCGCACATATGCACGGGATTGATGTCATCACCGGCTCGGCCATTCACATCCCCAAAGCCTGCAAACCTGGGAAGGACACCGGGTGAAGATGGAAGCGCCTTCAGCGGTGACAGGGCGCCACTGGAGGGCTTTATTGTCAGGTAAGTCTGTCTTAATGTGTTAGCAATGCCTACTTGCACTGCCTGGTACCTATAATTTATTAAATTTTTTATGCGGTTTGCTACCACTTTCAGGACGGCCTGCACAGTTTTCCATTTTGCTAGCAAGAAGGCAGCAGGGAGGAGGAGAGAGCCAAAAGGAGATGCGGGCTGTGCTTTCTCTTTCCTCTCTTTATACAGGAGTTAACATAGGATTATGTTCTGTGTTAGCTCAGCTCAAATTGCATTGGGTTGGGACAGTTTTTTGTAATTTTCCCACGACATGCTAGTTAAGAAACACTGCAATATACCCCAAATTTCTCCTCCTGCTCTCAAAAGCTGATCAAACCAATATCAGACATGATGAAATCCTCATCGCTTTTGGTTTCTTACATCATAGAGGGCAGGCAGGTATAGATGTACCTTCTTCCCCTTTCGGTTCAGTAAGGCACAAAACGTTGGTGGTCCTGCCCCCCCCCATTGCATAGGAGAGCCCAGTGAGGGTGGCAGGCAGGACCCCCTTCCACACCCTGTAGAAGTGGTTGGGCGCCAGTGGAGCCGTTCAGACCACTTCTAAATTAAGTCCCATCAACAGCTGGAAATGTTGGCACCAGGATCATGGCTACAGCTGCCAAGGGCATGAAGTGGTTAAAAAAAAAATACTTCTGTTTGTGGTGCTGTTGCAGAAATTTCCCCTCATTTTCTATTTTAGGGAACAACCTTTTTTAACCAGATAGCAAGTGAAAGCATCTCTCCAATTACAGTAAAACCTTACAGGAGTTCTAATCGTTCTTTGCTTTATAAATATTTGACTCATAGGGTAGATTTCCTAAAGGCAAATTGACTGTTCACTTTGCAAGGGAATTCCCCTTAGCTTAGTAAATGTACTAAAAATTCACTGTGCAAAAAATAGCCAACCCCATGCAAGGAAAATATAACAAAAAACATAGTTGGACATTGATATTTTACTTATAGGTCACCTCTCAATAATATCAATTTGTAATGTATATGTATTATTATAACAAAGCAGTTCAATTACTTAATCTTAGACACTTGCAGAGTATCACACTTAATAGAAGTGTGAATTTGTATTATTTGAACTACCCTTACACATTATAGAGTATTTTAAAGCTGATCTCCAGCTTTAGTTTCAGTTTAAATAGTTTGCTTGGGCCAAGACGGCCCAGAAGAAAATGGTGTCAGGCCCTGTACACACGACCAGTTTTTACGGCAGAATTCAGCCAGAAACTCGATGGGAGACGTATTCTGCCGAGAAAACCGGTCATGTGTACACTTTTCGCCGAGGAAACCGACAAGGATCTCGTCGGGCCAAAAAGAGAACATGTTCTCTATTTCCTCGTTAGTCAATGGGAAAAGTTGGCTCGCCGAGATCCTCGGCGGCTTCACAAGGAACTCGACGAGCAAAACGATGTGTTTTGCCCGTCGAGTTTCTCGGACGTGTGTACGGGGCCTTAGTCTGAGCAGGATTCAGCCATTCAGAAGCAGCTTTGTATTCCGTCAATGAATCTTAAGACCATTTTCCTTGAACTGTATGAACTAATCAAGTCTGAAGTCAACCTCAGACAAGGCATGTTATTTAGTGACATGGGCTAGCCTGTAAAGTTAATGCATTAGTCATACAGTAAGCACATTGAAATACATTTAGAAACTACATTGTTTTTCATTTATAGAATACCATTACCAATGTTTTTAAGGGTGGCTTTGTGGCCCAATATTGGCAAGCAGTATTTGCATTATTTTTCAATCTTAAAACTGACATAGTAAGTAGTCAAAAGAGACACAGAGACACAGAGATGTCTCAGTATGTAGTACTTCTATGGGTAAATCTCTTTAAACACTAATGCCCTGTACACACAATCGGAATTTCCGATGGAAAAAGTCTGACTGATTTTTTCCATCGGAAATTCCGACCGTGTGTATGCCCCATCGGAGTAATTCCATCTGAGAATTCCATCGGAGTTCTCCTTTCCTCCGATGGAATTCCGTCGAAATTCCGATGTGAATTTGGTTGGACAAAGGTCCGATCATGTGTACGGGGCTTTAGAGATCATTTAATTTCTCTAAAGAAGTTATAACAGCTCATACACTCATTACACCTATTAATTTGAACTCCAATTACCATTTTTAACTGTGAACATCTAATTATTGAAAATATGAGAATGATAATAAAAAAAGGGTATAATTCCATAATGATCATAAAGTGTGCTAGTGGTGTGGTTGGACCTTGAATTATACATGGTAGCATTGGCCCATGCACACATTATCGCAATGGGGTTTATTTACTAAAGCACAATCCATCACACTTCAGCAGAGACTCCAATCAGCTTCTAACCTCAGCTTGTTCAATTAAGCTTTGGCAATAAAACCTGGAAGTTGATTGGTTTCTATGCAAAAGTGAGGCTGATTTTGCACTCTCAAACTTTAGTAAATAAACCCCATTATCTTACTTTGACAAGTCTCACACTTAACAAAGATTGTATTGAATAGAAGTATCCATTTCCTTTTATAATGTAGAAGGCAATTTGTAGCGCTATGAAAACAAGGCAATATATTTCTCTAGCGCATAAATGTGTTATTTGATTTCTTTTGTAGATAATACTGTTTGTGCCCAGCAGCAAATAGGAAAGAAATAATGAGTGCTCATTTTATTCTACGTATTATAGGATAGCTCATTTATAGGTGAAGAGCTGAATTTCCACATGTATAAGTAAGGCATAACGTATTTTCTAGCCAGGGTTACCCAGGTTGATATTTTAACCAACTTTCTGAACCAGCATTTTTTGAAATAGCTGATGGTTCTTTAATATTTTAGTCACAATCAGTTTTCAGATCTTGATTTTTTTTGGTCTTTCTTATATGCCATATTATTCCCTACCAATGATTTCCGTGATTGTTCGTTTGTGAAGGTTATTGTGTCTAGGGAACATCTAAAGGGTTTTTTGCATGTGTTATGTAAGGATAAAATATATTCTAAATACAGCTAGTTTAAACGCTTAAAGGGGTTGTAAAGGTTAGTTTTTTTATTTTCTAAATAGGTTACTTTAAGCTAGTGCATTGTTGGTTCACTTACCCTTTCCTTCAATTTAACTTCTAAATGTTTTTTTTTTCTTTGTTTTCTTTGTCTGAATTTCTCACTTCCTGTTCCTCCTCAGTAAGCTGTTCTGGATGACTAACCACCGCTCGGATGATGGTGGAAAGCTTACTGAAGAGAAACAGGAAGTGAGAAATTCAGACAAAGAAAAAAACATTTAAAAGGCAAATTGAAGAAAAAGGTAAGTGAAACAACAATGCACTAGCTTAAAGGAACCTATTTAGAAAATAACAAACAAACCTTTACAACCCCTTTAAAGGGATTGTAAAGCTTTTATTTTTTTTAAATAACAAACAAGTTATCTCTTTGGCGGCTCTCACAGCTCCGCCCCAGATAGTATAACCCCCAGGGGAAGCGCTATCCTGGGGGGGGTTAGCTTGCAGGCGCGCTCCCAAGTCCATCATTCGACCTGAATGTAGAACTCGGCCCCGCCCCCCAGGTGCCCGCATCATTGGATTTAATTGACAGCAGTGGGAGAAAATGGCTGCGCTGCTATCAATCTATCCAATCAAGAGCCAAGAACCCTGGGCAGAGGGACAGCGCGTCTCTGCCGTGGTAAATTCCAGGGCTCGGGTAAGTAAAATGGCAGGGGGCTGGGGGGCCGGTCACTGGCAGGTGTTTTTTTACCTTCATGCACAGGATGCATTAAGGTGAAAAAACATGAGGGTTTACAACCCCTTTAAGGGTTTTTGCACATGGTACTGATGTATGAAAGCAGGATCTTCCTGGCAAAAAATTTGAGTATGGTCCGCGTAGTGTTTGCATCTACATGTTTATATGCACTTATATGTACATAAAAATTCTTCTAGCTATAAATAATCTACTATTCAAGGTGGGAGGTGTGATTGATGCATGCACTTGCGTGCATCTGTATAAAATACTGAGCAGTAGCCCAGATTTGGGGATTTTACTGAAATTTAACACCTGTGTGTACTGGCCCATTAAAACAAAAAAATGCCTGAACTCCTGAAAACCTGGTGTTTTGGCACCTGTGTGCATAAGCCCTTAGGCCTTGTTTACACTAGCAGTATTCTCTGAAGATTAATCTGTGTTCAGATTGCTCTTTAATAAGTCATGAGGTGGTGTTCTATTGTCATCTCACCACTTGCTTTAACCTCTTGAAACCCGCACTAGCAATGCAGTAGCAGTTCACTCCCATTCAGTAGAATGGGTCACGTTGAGCCCACACAATGTGACAGAGGGGATCGTTTTTGCCATGCTGTGATACAAAGCATCGCTGCCCTGACATGTGTACACCCCTAGCCACTGCCATTATAGCTTAATGGGGAGCGGATGAGGGGGACAGTGGAAAATGTGGCTCAATCATGTTTTACCACCACCCCCTGACTGCCGGTGTAAATGAGGCCTTAATATGTCTTATTGGCTGTTATTTGCCCACACAGCACCACCCACAGAGAGATAAGCAGCCGGCTGTGTAAACCCGTCAACATAGTCATTGTTTATGATTTCTGGATGGATAAGGGAGGAAGGAGTTGTGATGTGTAGGACATACATGTGGGGCATATAACTGAGATCCATGAACTCAGATTTTTTTATTCTGGCAGATCTGTGCTAAAATTATGCAGACAACCATAAGGGGGATTTTATACAGATACAACCATAATCATTGATGTGTAAAGTACCTCATTACATATACGATCTTGTATCTGCCAATCAGAAAAATACATGTATATGCTCAGTCTAATAAAACATGAGTTTAGATTAGACTGAACAGGTTCTCTAGTTTTAATTAGCTTAGTGGTTTAGTATGAATTGAATATAAAAAAAAAATTCACGCCTGGAATGTAATAGATGAGGCTTTTAATGACATTAGGACCGACAAAACATGTCATTGAATTTTTAATAGAATAACCTGTAACAACTGTAGAGGTTTTGCTCTCTGATCATACACTTATAGTAAAAACGTGTGTATAAACTGAAAGGTTCTTATTTCACAGTAAGCATCGGAAAAAGAAATGGTTGCATTTAAGTGGAACTAAACTGTATCTAAGCACCACAGACTGAAAATGCTATATAATCCATGTTTAATATTCAAACCAAACTCACCCATCCATCCATGTCTCTATGCTTTATTTTGTCAAAAAATCACTTTGAAAATACCTCTCTAATATTTCTAGTCATGACCATCTTGAGCAAGGGTAGATGATTAATTTAGCTGAAAAAAACCTCCTGAAGACTTCTGGGATTAATGACATAATTTTGACCTAGGCTAGAAACCAGGAAACAACTGAACAAATGCAAAAATAATATATAATCTTTCTTCCTATTTATGAATGCTAGCAGCAAATGGATTACAATTGTTAATGTTGATTGAAAGAATTTCTTTCCGCTTTAAGATTCATTATGTGCTCGACCTTACATTGCTAGCAAAATCTAGCAGGCTACTTTTTTTAATAATATTGAGGGCTACATAGCATGATGAGGATTTTGAAATGCTTCATTTGCTGTAACCTACACCCAGGGCTGTCTTTAACACAAGGCAAAAGGGAAAGCTGCCCCAGGCCCAGTCATTGTTGTGGGGCCCAAGGCAGCTTCCCCTTGAGCCCGCACTGGCCGTAAATAGTTGATAAGTGGATTCAGGAGGGCCCAAGAAAATGTTTGCCCGGAGGTTCAATCAGTATTAAAGATGGCCGTGCTTACACTCCTCAGTCTACCCTACACTTTTGTCTACCAATGTTCTGGCCTGTTTGTACTTATCCAAGGCTTGTCCTTTAACCTGAGAGCTTAGATCTGTGGACTGACTGTGAAGCACAGACAATGGGAATCCTGAGGCATAATACAAATATTTAATTGGTGGGTGCACACGATCAGAACTGCATGATCTACCTGCAAGAGACCCACGTTGGTCATTTAACCACTTGCCTACAGCGCACGTTCACCCCCTTCCTGCCCAGGCCAATTTTCATCTTTCAGCGCTGTCACACTTTGAATGACAATTGTGCGGTCACGCTACACTGTACCCATATAAAATGTTATAATTTTTTTCACAACAATAGAGCTTTCTCTTGGTGGTATTTAATCATTACTGGGGTTTTTATTTTTTGCCAAAGAAACAAATAAATCCAGACATTTTGAAAAAAAATAAACTGTTGTCATAATTTGTTGTAACATTTTGCAAACAGGTAATTTTTCTCCTTCACTGATGTGTGCTGATGAGGCTGCACTAATAAGGCAGCACTGATGGGCACTGATAAGTGGCTCTAATAAGTGGCACTGAAGCACACTGATGGGTGGCACTGATAGGCAGCACTGATGAGGCACTGATGGGCACTGTTTGGCAGCACTGATCGGCACTGATAGGTGACACTGGTGGGCATTAAGTGGCACTGATTTGCACTGGTAGGTGGCACTGGTGGGCACAGATAAGGCGGTGGCTCTCTATGTTCAGGACCGATGTCCCTCTGACAGAAGCCGTTGATCAGGTTTTTTTTTCTCTTCACGCTGATGGCATGGGGAAAAAAATAGCAGATTACTGGCTCTGTTTACATCACGTGATCAACTGTCATTGGCTGACAGCTAATCACTTGGTAAGGGGTCAGGATCAGCCCCCTTACTCCGATCTATGATCAGCTGAGTCACATTGATTCACTGTGTACAGAGTGCACCGTGTACTGTACATAGATGCCCTCCCAGCAATGTAGACCTATCTAGCCGCCTTTGGCTATAGCACGTGCGCGAAGAGGGTAAAACAATAAAGATGCCTCAGTCCTGAAACTTGAAGTGAGCTTCTTTGTCATGTATATGCAGTAGAGATTGGTTTCACAATGCAGAAATTGAGGAGATAAAGACTTCTCCCTTATTATTCACAAAGAGAGACACACACCTCTTTTCAATTGCTTTGTGCAAAAAAAAATCCAAAAGGTGACCACAGCATTGTGGCCTTAAAGTGTTACTAAACCCAGGACACTGCATTCACTAGATCTGAATGAATAAAGAACTCTGCGCTATGGAAATAAAAATATAAATATATTAAAGAAGCTGCTCCCCTAAAGTGGTGTGAAAACAACTTTGACAATGTGAGGGGTGTATAATAATAAGGGGGGGATAATAGTAAGTCATAAATAAATTCCAAATTCTAGCTTGAAACAATATATTAACTATAAGGTCAACAATATAATGGTGATTTAAAGTGCAAGTGCTTATATAATGAGAACATCAAAAAATAGGTGCAAACAGGTCCAAAAAATGCAGCAATGGTCACTAAATGATAAGCATTGGTAAGTCAATGCATCAAATGGTTGACTTGAGAGTAGACACCATCACCACGGAACCGATATCAAACTGGCGACACCCGGTGAAAGATAGAGGTTCAATCAGTATTAAAGATGGAATTCTGAGGCATAATACAAATATTTAATTGGTGGGTGCACACGATCAGAACTGCATGAAACGTACGTCGAGGCACTCCTGGTCACGTTCAGCCACTTCCAGATTTGGCACAGAGGGGCGGTGGAACGCACGCTACACCTACCCATGAGAGTAAGACACAGTGCAGCTGGTGCTCCACGTCACATCTAGCTGCAATACGCTTGATTCCTTAGTGCCAAGGTCTCGGCACTTGCACAAGATCATTTCTGGCCAGTCCCATCCAGGTACCAGTACAGACCTTAGGCCACCAACTGTACTAAAGCTCCGCCTGATCCTTTTTTCATACAAAGGGTCATGGTGGTCTGGTAAGTAGGCACTTACCTCTATGTTTCACTGGGTGTCGCCAGTTTGATATCTGTTCCGTGGTGATGGTGTCTACTCTCAAGTCAACCATTTGATGCATGGACTTAAATTGCACTTTAAATCACCATTATATTGTTGACCTTATAGTTAATATATTGTTTCAAGCTAGAATTTGGAATTTATTTATCACTTACTATTAGCGCCCCCTTATTATTATACACCCCCCACATTCATTAGATCTGGTCTCCCATAATGCATATAACATGGAAATGCAATTATTTGAGTAAATATAAACTGCTAAATACCTTTTCTCATTAGCAGTATATAGCAGTCTTGTGCTTTCTATTAGTTCCTGGTGATGCTTGTAGGAGTTTTCATACTGTATTGAGCTTTCTTTTGAGGCTGATCCTCTGTCTGGACATGTTTGGACAGTGGTGATTGGCCCTGTGATAATCACATGCGCTCTCCCAAGAAAAGAAAAAAACTCTCTAGCAATTCACACCAAACTGAGCATGTGCAGCCTGACTCCAAAGGCTTATCCGAACCTGTCCAGGGGAACAGTGCAGGGAGGGGAAGATCTGTTCATACAAGATCAAGCAGCTTTTTTACACAATGCAGATGATTAACCCCTAAGGTTCCACAGTGTATATAACAAGCATGCTTTACTGCATATACAGACTGATTTTTCTGATGTGGGTTTAGTAACACTTTAAGTATCAGCATATAAATAGCTCTGTTATTCAATGTACAAAACTGGCAGTATGGAAATTAGAACCTTCTCTTTTCTAGCTCTTAAATTACTCTTTCTCAAGTATGAGTACTTCCCTCTTACAGACAGTTAGATTTTATGAAGAAAACTCTTATTAGAATGCCAATTTATCAGAAACTATGACTCTTAGCAGTAAGTCACAGCCTACCTTCATTTGTCGCTGCTCTGGCTCACGGCTCTGGCCAATCACAGCGCTGGAGCCCACGAACCCGGAAGTAACTCTGGGAAAGATGTCGGCCCTGTCAGCGATGTGCCAATGCTGATTCAGGGCATTGTTCTAAGGTAAGTCATTAAAAATGACCTAGTGGGGCGTGGCTGGACGAGGATGGCGCAGGACGTTCTTGAGATGAGCTCCGTCTGACCTAATAGAATCGGTAGCCATCTGATTCCTATTCTACCGATACAGTGCCCCAAATCTATCATCCGGTACCCGGGACTCTCCCTGTACGGCTCCTTACCTTTTTGGGTGTCCGGGGTGTCCGCATTCTCTGGGGATTGAACCGAGGCCTAATCCAGCACTGGGACTCCGACGCCATCTTGAGGCCTGGGAAGCTGCGGAAGACGCCGCGATCGAGTGGGACAGGGAGGGCGGACGAATCGGTCGCTGACTCACTCCCGCCTGCTACACTAAGCCCTGCTGAGGGTGCCCGGAGCAAACCTCCGTAAGGTGATTAGAAGAGGCGCCCGTCCTCATTACCGGAGGCCCTCTGACGCAGTATGTAATATAATACAACTGCTGAGGTGACACCGCCATCTTGTGGCCTGCAGGTCTATTACAGTAGGAATCATATACTGTGACATATACTGCTGGAATTGTCCTTTTTACACATTAAATCATCCTCTGGAAAATAACATTAAGAGAGGGATATATAGAAGGCTAATTGAGTGACTGAAAATCTACAAAGGCCTGACAGTATCTCAATAGGCCTTCTCCTCACGGTCCCAAGCACATCCTGGACTCTGCAATTTCTATATTACCTCACTCACTGTAAAAGGCGTTGAGATTATATAATGCAAGCCGCCATCTAACAGCCTGCATATTTCTTACTAATTTGAAAAATATTATAGACACTTTTCTGTGGCAAAACTACTGAGATTAACCACTTTTCTCTCTTATTCCGCCTCAGTGATTTAAACTCAGAGTGTAGTGAATTGTGACCATTATACTGTGGAATTTCTATAAGGATCTGATAGTATATGGATGAATTTTATGCACAGGTCACCGTGACATCCTGAAACATACATAATCCACTGTATCATACTATTTGGAGTTATTATTATATTTATTTTTTTATCTAAACTGAGGTAATTCTTAGTTCACTGGTTACCTGACTGCAATGATTATCTAATAACAGTAGTCGAAGGTTGGTTACCAACTGAATACGATGCCCAGGGTCTGTGTTTTACAGTGTGGAATTATCCTATGATTGTCCCTGCTATGGAAACTTGCTGAGGTATTCCTACACACCGTCCGATGTTAGTCGACAAAAGCTACAAACCAATCCGCTAATATAACACCTGCATGATATGTAATTTGAGGCATTTTTATGATGCTGATCTTTTCACAATACTTACTGTAAAGGCTCAAATCTGGGCCTGGTCTGTTCACATAAGTAATACCTACTGTAAGATGGTGGTTATAAGACTGTTATGCCTATAGGAACTGATATAGGAGTGAACTGTTGATTTTACGATATAGAGCAACTCTACCCCTGCTGATAAGAATTCACTATAACACTTATTATATATGAAGGGGAAACAGGGCAAAAAAAATAAGAACTCAATTATCAAGGAGAGTCTTTTTAATATGGACACACCTCCTCATACAAGTCCTCAGGTGCCTGTGGTGGATCCTAAGTTTACTGAACATTTCTCGTCTCATGTGACACCCTCCTCATCACCTCCTCCCTTAAGTTCTACTACATCTTCAGCTTTATTTTCATCTGTAGTAAGGGAGGGTATAATACCTATAATGGCTGATCACGGGATTCCTATGGTTTCTCCCTCACATGACCCTATACAAGTAACTGCTAACGTTGAAACTGCCCCAGAAGTTTCTTTCAATGTTGCTGATCTCTATAACAGGATTTCTGAAATGCTGGAAAGGGGTTTAGCTCACACGGCTGAGAAAATTACTAAAGATATTAGGGCAGACTTCCAATGTCTTGGCAACAGGATTGATTCAGTTGAGCATAAATTGGACACTAACGTTTCTAAAACTGACCAACATGATGATCATATCCATTTCCTACAAGAACAACTGAAGGCCGCTCAGGCTAAGATTGACGATTTGGAAAACAGGTCAAGAAGAGAAAACTTCAGGGTTAGGGGTCTTCCTGAATCCATTATGGACATTCATTCAGCAATACGAGACATTATGAGAATCCTCCTTCCATCTGCACCTGATATAAAATTGGAAATTGATAGGGCTCATAGATCATTAGGTCCACTGAGAAGAGATGGTTTGCCCAGGGATGTGGTGGTCAAGCCTCATTATTTCTCCACCAAAGAAGACATTATGAAACGGTCCAGACAACAGGAGAATCTTCAATACCAAGGTACTAATATACAAATATTTTCTGACATTTCACCATATACCATTCAGAAAAGAAGAGCAATGAAACCGTTATTGTCTGCCCTCATCAACAAAGACATCAAGTATAAATGGGCTTTCCCCTTTGCCTTAAAATTCAATTATAATGGTAGAAACCATATAATACATAATTTCCAAGAAGGTGAATGACTTCTGTCTGATCTGAAAATTATATCTCTTGATCCTGTCATGGACACTAATCCGCCTCAACTTCCATCTGCCAAGAGGAACACACCTACTAGTCCGACTCAAAATCCTTGGAACAAGGTCAAGTACAGGAAAATTGGAGGTGACCAAGCACCCTGATATTGAATAGACTTACCCAGGACGTATCTCTTAATCTTTAATTCAGATGAATTTTTATCCCGGAAGCTTTCTAAAAAAAGAAGACTCCGGGATTACATGTCTAGTTTAATGCCGTTTTTCTTTAGATTATTCTCCTATTGTTTTTTGGTCATCCTATGATTCACATGCCTTTTTTCTTAAACTTGTTTTAAGGTGTGATGTTTAATCTGTCGGCAACTGACGACGGTGAGGTATTGAACCTCAACTTACCTCTTGTGTCGACACTTTGTCGACCCAATGGGTAAGAATATAGTCCTTTTCTGGGACTATGCAAAAATTTCTTGTTTGAATGAGGGAAGGAGAATCATTCTCTTCCCCCATTCTGGGTCACGAATTGACCTTGCACGATCTAATAGTTTATTGTGCTATATGTTTTTTTATTTTTCTCTTCTTATCTCTCCTTTTCATTTCTTTTTCTTTCTTCTTCATACTCTCTTCGTTTCTTCAGCCTGCCTGCCATTGTTCGTATTTGCGAGACTATTGATGATATCTGTACGGTCCTGCATGTTCATAGATGTCGACAAGACTTATGGCTGGATCGAATGATGTATCTAAACCCCTTAGTGTTGTTACTCACAACACTCAGGGGTTGAATTCTCCTGTTAAGAGGCGCAAAGCTTTTCAAGTATACAAGTCTCTCCGTGTAGATGTGGTTTTCCTTCAAGAAACCCACTTTCCTAAACGATACAACCCTTCCTTTATGCATGCCCACTTTCCATTGTTTTACCTAGCTAAAGCAGAAAACAAAACTAAGGGTGTGGCCATTTTGTTTTCTAGGTATTGTAATTTTAACCTGACTAAAGAATTTGGAGATCCGGAAGGTAGGTTTCTATTGTTACAAGGTACCCTTGATGGCAGACTATACACATTTATTTCTTATTATGCTCCTAACAGAGGTCAGAAAAAGTTTTTCTCTCAGATGCTTGATACCCTCCGACCATTTATGGAGGGGATCATTCTTATGGGTGGAGACTCTAACCTAGCTTTTGACACGGGATTGGATAAGTCCAAACCTTCTGTCAATGGAATCGTCAGACCGACTAAACTTAGTCTACAAGTAGCACGCATTCTACATCAGTCTAGATTAACTGACATCTGGAGGGAGTTGAACCCCAAAATTAAGGACTATACTCACTATTCTAACCCTCACCATTCTTATTCGCGTATAGATCATATATTAATCTCTAACCATCACGTCCCAGCTGCCATTAAGTCTCACATAGTTGATGTTTCTTGGTCAGATCACTCGATGGTTCTATTGTCACTGAGGAGAGAGGACACTTCTCCTAAAGTGTCTCATTGGACACTAAATAAGTCTATTTTGAAGGACCCTGCCCTAATGAAGGATATTGAGCAATCTCTTCTAGAATACTTTAAGCATAATGATACAGGAGATGTGTCCCCTGAAACTCTGTGGGCTGCCCACAAGGCTTCTATCAGAGGCAAAATTATACAAGTGGCCGCTGGCCTCAAGAAACAAAGAAACATAGACATAAGGAAGCTGGAAAACAACTATATAGAGCTCCGTAAAAAACATAAATCTGATCCTCTTAACTTTCCTATTCAGGCACTTGATGCAGCTAGATCTGCCCTAAACTTGGTACTTACCACTAAAGCTGGGGAAGATATGAAATGGACTGGAGCTAATTTCTATAAATTTAAAGATAAAATAGGCCCGATGCTAGCTCATAAACTCTCACCCAGATTTCAATCACGGTCTCTCCCTAAAATAAGGATGACTGATGGTTCTCTTACCCTGAATCCTAGGAAGATAATGGAGGCCTTTCATGATTTTTTTTCTAAGCTTTATGCATCCACTGATGATTCTTCTTCAGAGGGAATGGATTATTTTCTAGACAATTTGAATCTACCTCAATTGACTGAAATACATAGAGAAATGATGGAGTCTCCCATATCAGCTGAAGAAGTATTGTTAGTAATTAAAAACCTAAAATTAGATAAAGCCCCGGGCCCTGATGGGTTTTCAAGTGCTTATTATAAAACATATTCAAGCATTTTAACACCCTACATGGTTAAATTTTTCAACCACATGACCGGTGGAGTTCCCATAGACAGGCAACTTAATTTGGCTTATATTTCGGTTATCCCAAAGCCAGAAAAAGACCATAGCCTGGTGGAAAACTATAGACCTATATCCCTCATTAACAACGATCTTAAGATACTCACTAAGGTAATGGCCAATAGAATGTCCTCTTTCATTGGCCAGTATGTTAGTAAAGATCAAGTAGGCTTCATCGCTGGAAGGCAAGGTCCTGATCAGGTTAGGAGGGCTGTGGATCTGATCTCCATTTTGAACTCGGGTTGGACTGGTGATACTAATCAAAGGGGAATGCTTCTTTCTATTGATCTACAGAAAGCATTTGACTCAGTATCATGGCCATTCATGTTAGAAGTGATGAAACGTTGGGGGTTTGGCACGAAATTTCTTGGAGTCTTATCTGCACTTTATTCTTATCCTAAAGCTAATATACGCTTTCAGGGTATTTTTTCGGAACCTATTGAGATTCCTAGGGGTACTAGGCAGGGTTGTCCTCTGTCTCCCCTGGTGTTTGCAATAGTTATGGAATCCCTGGCTATAGCTATTCGTGAAAACACAAACATCAGGGGAGTTAGATGTGCCAAAATGGAGCATAAATGTGCCTTATTTGCAGATGACCTTTTACTGTTTTTGACCGCTCCAGATACATCCCTACCGGAATTATATTCTCTTTTAGACAAATTTTCTATGGTTTCAGGTCTAACTGTGAATATGGCCAAGTCTAGGGCCCTCAATGTTTCTCTCTCTGAATCCACGGTTTCTCTACTGAAGGAAAATTATGGATTCAAATGGGACACCTCTTATATCAAATACCTGGGTATCTATTTGACCCCCAACATCCAAAACTTGTATTTGGCCAATTATCCACCTATGTATAGAAAACTTGAGAAAGATTTGAGAGATTGGGGGACTCAGAATATAGGTTGGATTGGTAGAATTAACTCGGTTAAGATGACTCTTCTCCCTAGGCTTTTGTATCTTTTTAGATCATTACCCATACCGATAATTAAAAGTCATCTAAAATCCTTTCAAGGAAAGATTATCAAGTTTATTTGGAACAATAAGGGTCCACGCCTTCCATCTCGCACTCTCTATAACTTGCCTGAACAGGGGGGTTTGGGGGTACCCAACTTATTATGGTACTATCAATCAGCAAGATTGGCACAGTTATCGGAAACTTTTCTTAAACATGAACGCCCTGACTGGTTAGATATAGAAGAGCAGGCGACCCCGAATCTAACGATAGAGGAGTTAATGTGGAGTCCTACCAAGAATAGGCCTTCTATTTTATCTCCGACTCTTTCTCAAACCTTTGTTTTATGGGATTCACTTAAAAACAATCCCTCTCTAATTTCTAAAGGCAGACCTTTATTGAGTGTTTTTCTAGACCCACTCTTTGTTTCTAAAATTGAAGTAGATTCGTTCAAATGGTGGCATGACAAAGGGTTGTATCGTATAGGCCGTTTTTTTTCGCGCTCGGGTCCACTTCCTGAACAACACTTCATTGACAAGCTAGGTCTTCCTGTCTCAGAAAAATTAAGATTTTCTCAACTACATGACTATGCACAAAGCCTATGGGATAGTGGCTCGATCTCTGGACTATTGACACCTTATGAAAGTAATTGTGATCAGGGTTTGATCAGGAAGGGGAATATTTCAATCATATATCAATCGCTTGCTAATAACTGCACCAAATTACCTCATATGCTGGCCTGGGAAAGGGAACTTAATAACAACTGGGATTTATCTGACTGGTGTAGTAATTATATTAGATCCATTAAAGGATATGTGAATATATCCCTTGTAGAGGCTAATGTAAAAATTTATACTAGGTGGTATTTAGTTCCCGTTAAACTGGCTTCCATGTATCCGTCAACTTCGCCCCTTTGCTTCAGAGGTTGTCAGGGATTGGGGTCTATGGTACATATATGGTGGGAATGTCCCAAAATACGTGGATACTGGAATAAGGTGTTCAACATAATAAGACGTGTCACAGGCTGTAATTTGCATCAATCCCCCACTATCGCTTTACTTCACGGGATGTTACCCCAAACCTCCAAGGTTACTAGAAAACTCATCCTATACATTCTGACAGGTGCCAGGATCACAATTGCAGCTGCGTGGAAAAAATCTACTGTCTCCATCCGGTATATGAAACAAAAGGTTACATGGATTATGGAACAAGAAAAGAGGGTCTGTTCCATGTTGGATATGTCTACTCTTTTCCATGAAATATGGGAACCGTGGATGAAATTTATGGGAATATCTTTTACCCCATAAAGGCTGTGGTGATATTTATATCCTTAGGACGATGTTGTTCGTTGGCAGGCAGGCTGCCATTTCTTTTTCCTTTTACTTTCCCCTGATCTTCTTCGTACTTTCTTTTTTGCTCATCTTTTTGTCTTCTGTTTTTTTTTTTTTTTTTCTCTTTTTCTCTTCTTTTCATTGATTGTTCTTTGATTTGATAATTTTGTTTTTTATACGAGGATAAAATCCTTGTTATTTCTCATTCTCAGAGTGTTATGTTTAGAAAAAAAAAAAAAAAAAAGATATATATAAACATTTGTATTAGCCTATGTTTAGGTTGTCAAAAGATTCCACCAAATTTTTGGGGATGTTAGGTATGTTAAGGGTTTTGAGAATATATATTTACAGATACTGGTGGGTATTGGTGATAATTATTGGAGGGAGGGAAGGGGGATTGAAAGGTTTGCTTAACCTCTTGGACACAGACAGTTCCCAGTGGGGGTGTCAGAGAGGTCATTGTTATCCAGAAATCCTGTCCTTTATTCGTTCCATGAAATTAGATCCAGTACACACATGGGGTTTTTTATTGTGTGACAACAATAAGCCTAAGGAATTGTATAGTATATGGAAATATCCTTTTATTTATTTAATTATAAATTATTGGTTAAACCTAGCTTTTCTTCTTAGCTATTACAAACTGTTATACTCTCACCGTATGATGATAGCATATGATATGGCTGTATATGATAGACAGTTTCTACGACAAGACCATCTACTATGTAAAGCAATGCATTTGATTTATTATTTTCTGTGTATTACTGACTTGTATACTGCTGTTATAGTACAAATGTATGTACTTTTATTGAAAATAAACTTAAATTTGAATGAAAAAATAAATAAAAATGACCTAGTATGCAATGCATACTAGCTCATTATGCCTTTGTCTTGCAGGTTTCTTTTTATTATTATTATTTGGGGTTTACAACCTCTTAAAGTCAAGCAGAGAGAAACACAAACATTTGAAAGAACACCTACCCACCCCATATGAGAGGAGATCTCTGGAAACGAATTATAATGGATAAGGCAAACCTCTGAATGTGGTAGATTGAGTACAATTCCTGATTTTAGCACAGTTGCAGGGTTTCCTGGGTAACAGTAGCAGTTAACTGGCTGGTCTGACTTTTTGCCTAGAATTGCTCTTTATTCAGGGCTAATATGTATATGGAAAGACATAACCCTTTCTCTGTAAAACACGCCATTGTTAGAGCTGTCTTCAACTTTAAATGAATCTAACATAATAAAAATGAATTTCATTTCGTTCAGCTCTGTGCTTTCATACTTTGTTCAAAACTTACATCTGGAACACTTGTCAGAATTATGAGAACCTCATTTTTCACCTGTTTATGTGCTACAATTAGGCATAATCAGAGGGCACACACATAATGCCCTATTCATGCCACAAAATGGCACCCTTCTTTTACAAAAAAAGATGGCAAGATTACCATTTAATAGATCACAACACTTTCCTCATTATAACAGATGGGGAACAGTGACACGGGGAAGATAACAGCTGTGACATGTTTGATGAATGCTCTGAAAGGATTGTAAACCATGAAAACAAACATAATACTTGTTCCCATTCCACTGTTCCCTGCTGTCTTATGGCAGTGGCACAGAAGCCAAGTATAACATTTCTTGCTAGTCTATCCTGACTTTCACCTGTCAGATTAAAGTGTCATGTTACAGCAAGACTGATACAGTGCTGTACTAAGAAGAGGAATATGATTCCATTCTCCTTTCAGATGGAGGTCCTGGCATCATCCGAGAGTAATGCAAAAATTTCCATTTCAATTGTGTAAGCAAAAAATGTATGCAGGCTGCTAAGAATAATAAATACTGGTATTGCTGCTATGAATCTTCTTTTTTGTCTATTGTATAAACACTAGGGCTGGGGAAATTAAAGATTAATTCGTCGATTAATCTTTAATTCTTTTGATCGATCAAAATTCTTGACATCACCGGACAGCCTGGACAGTGAGACTTACCCTGCTGGATGCGAGCAAACTGCACCCATTGGATTGAGGTACCTCTGCATCTGTGGAGCAGGAGGATGCATCAGGCTCCATCAGGGGAAGGGGGCAAAAATAACCATTGTTTTCCTGTCCTAAACAGTTTTGTGCAGACAATTCTTTGTGTGTGTATCGACAACATCTGTTCCGTGTGAAAAGACTGATCAGTTCTTCAGGGTATATTGTCAATAAAATGCGATCATATCTGCTTCCAGAAAATGTATACAATCTGGTATGTCTGCGTGACTGGCTAAAGTGATGCCTTCTTGCCTACTATAAAGTGACTGACAGTGAATATACTAGATAAGTTTTATAATTAAAGTTAAATTAACTTTCTACGTTTTTCTTAAAGTTTAATAATAAAAAATTACTTACGTCCGTGCTACAGTTTGAATTTAAAACTTATTTGTGTGAACTGTGAAGTTAAGTTATGGATTGTGGAAACTAACTAATGTCAGGTGATTGTATATAGTGTATACCACATTACCACTGACTAATGCAGAGTTGCAATGCAAGGAGATCAGCTAAAAGTAGTTGGATCTGTAAGTGCGTTATAATTAATCGAAATTAGTCGATTAATCGAACACGAAAATTTTAATCAGTAACAGCCCTAATAAACACTGCTAAGAGTTTCACTGAGCAAGTCGGCAGTCTTATGCCACGTACACACCATCACTTTATGTGATGAAAAAAAACGACGTTTTTAAAAACGTCAATCTAAATGACCGTGTGTGGGGGAAAACGTTGTTTTAGGTCTTGTGAAAAACGACAAAAACAAATTGAAGCATGCTTCAATTTTATGTGTCGTTTTTCAAAATGTCGTTTTTTACTTCACAGAAATTGACCGTGTGCAGCAAAAAACGACGTTTAAAACTACGTTTTTAAACCCGCGCATGCCCAGAAGCTAGTTATGAAGCGAGCTTCAATGGAAAAAAGTGGTGAACGTAACCTCGCTTTGCTAGAGCATTGTGAAAAAACGATGGTGTGTAGGCAACGTCGTTTTTTAAAATTGAAGTTTCAAAAACGTTGTTTTTTACGTTGTTTTTTACTTTACAGAAATGTCGTTTTTTTTCATCACATAAAGTGATGGTGTGTACTGCGTTGCTGAAAATTCATATTGTTAGGGATTACATAAAAAGGATATTACCGTTACCGTTCATGAAACAAACGTTCATATACACTACTGTGTAATAGATGTAGGCTGGTGTGAAAATAATGCTGTAAATTAAGAATGCTTTTGGAAATAGAAGTGTTAAAAGTTTTATTTTTATCAATCAACAAAATGAAAAGTAAATGAGCAGAAGAGAAATCCAAATTTAAATCAATATTTGGTGTGACCACCCTTTGCCTTCGAAATGCATACTCGACGCAGAATTTGACGGAAACACCACGTAGCGGCCGCCGAAAAATTGCAGCTTAGATCCGCCTGTCGGATCTAGCCGAGAAGCCGTCGTATCTTGTTTTGAAGATACAAAACAAAGATACGACGCGCAAAATTTGAAATTATTGAAATCTTGATACGCCGGCGTAATACTTTTGTGGATCTGCCCCATAGTCTACCTGTAGTCAGGTAAAACATACTTAAGTCATTTTAAGCATCTAATAGCAACACAAAGCAAAACCTTTCTTTGTAAAGATAAGTAATAAACAATCCTTTCCGCTGTGATCACTAGATGAAGATGCAAAGTCTTTTCAAGTGGATCTAAACCTGATTCATGTAATTCAACCTAAGCACATATATCTTTAGTGTTTTCTTATTTCTCTGTAAAGCACAAAGTCCAGTGTCTTTCTGCTGTTTCGTTGCTCTGTTATCAGCATTAGAACTTCTGACAAGTTCCCCGTCAACTACAATAAAACCAGCCTGAAATTTGTCAAGGGAGGTTGCTATAAATAGATTAGCAGAGAGTTTGTCTTGTCACAGCACAGCTCTGCACATTCCTTCCTTCTTTTGCCTATGTGGAGTGGGGGTGTGTGCCTTTACTCCAATCAGCTGTCTTGGCTGTATGCTAAGAATCCATTCCCAGTGCTGAACAGGAAGAGAAAATCTCTAACACGATGTGCACTAATATAAGAATATATATTCTTATATTAGTGCACATCTTTATATAAGAATATATAAAGCTGAAGAGAGCAGATATGCATGTAAAACTTACATAGGGAGATTTGTTTCATCCCTGTGTATCATCTAAGCTTGCTCACTTCACTTATGCCACATACACACGACCATTTTTAATGGTCTAGATAAAACGTAATTTTTTTCAACCCGATTATTGTTAAGCCGGCCTTGCCTACACACGAGTGAAAAAAAAATGCTCTAGCAAAGCGTGGTGACGTACAACGCGTACAACGGCACTATAAAGGGGAAGTTCCATTCGGATGGCGCCACCCTTGGGGCTGCTTTTGCTGATTTCATGTTAGTAAAAGTTTGGTGAGAGACGATTCGCGCTTTTCAGTCTTCGTGCTTTTCAGTCTGTTACAGTGTGATGAATGTGCTATCTCCATTACGAATGCTAGTTTTTCCAGAACGAGCGCTCCCATCTCATAACTTGCTTCTGAGCATGCACGTTTTTTTCACGTCGTTAAAGCCCACACACGACCATTTTTTACGACGTTACGAACGACAACGTTAAAAACGACGTGAAAATTTAGAGCATTTTTTACACATTTTTAATGGCCATTATTTACGTTGTGAAAAATGCTCTGGAGCCCACACACGATCATTTTTAATGACATTAAAAAAAAAAAACATTTTTTACATCCCTAAAAATGGTCGTGTGTACGCGGCATTAGGATTTACATCCACTTTAATGTAGACCTAGACTATTACAAGTCCTGCAGTATATTGCATTATTACTAAATTTAACATTTATGAACAAAATTGCAATGCATTATTTATACCTATATACTATATCTAAAGTAAATTATGTGTATGCCGTGCTTATGATAGTCATACACGTGGCAAAATTCTAAAATGTTGGAGCTCAGCACATCATGTCAATGGGAGGAAAACACAAATAGAATGACCTTTATTTCCTGAAAATCTCAAAGCAAGGTGGACAGCAGTTTTGTCTGGTGCCTGGTTGAAAGCAAATCTGTACTTTGTCTGTATTGTTTCCATGCACAGGGCAAAGCAGCACATAAACATCTTTCCTCTGCATTTACCAGCCTTCTACTGCTAGGAATAAAGGAAATGCCCTGAGTATGAAGGAACATTCATATGACTGTTCTAAGCTTATCACACGACACCAGAGTTGGTACATGGGGAGAGTCTACAGCCCTGTGTAAGGCACATTTTGAGAAACTCATAAATTACACAAGGTGGATTCTTGTGCTCCCAGAAGAGAGAGCACATGCCACTTGGGGAGGTGGGATTAAATTAAACCTGCTGATTTGCTCTCCATGGGAAGATCACAGGTTTACTTTAAGACATTTTTTATTTAACGAAGGCTTCAGCTTTAACGAACGCCACTCTTACCAAAATGTTATGTTTAGAGTTATAAACACCTGCCATTAGGAGCTATAGAAAAGAATTTGGTAAGAAATTAGTTATTGAAAAACTGGTTAAAAATGTATGAACACATAGAAGATAATGTATCTACTGTATATCATTATATCCTCTCATATTTTCAGAAAAGTTGCACTTACTGCTAATAGATGCTTTACTTTAAATGGCCAACTAATATTTTTTCCAAACAGCAAATCTGTATATTCTAATCTCATAAAAAATATAAACATAAAAAATATATAAATGAGTACAAAAAAACGCAAGTTTTCCTCTGCTAACTTAGCAACATTTGCTTACTCGCCATCACTTTCTTCACTGCTCCACCCCGAGGAAGGGCGTAGGGTGAAAGAAGAGTCAGAATCATATCCAGCATAATCCATTTAAGGAGGTTGTTGTATTGTGTGGCTTCTCCATGTATGTATCTAGCTCCTGTGCTGTGTGTGCGTTTCTCTCACACTCTCCCTAGACTATAAATGTAAACGCCTTTCAAACTTCATGCTTGCAAGGTCACTGATAATCAGATGGCATCTTCTGTGTTATATTTCACTATAGTGTAGTAAACACCAAGCATACAGTATTTCACTGTCAAATTGAGACAACTTTTTATTTTTTTTATGGGAAATGGCTTTTACTTACAATATAAACCATGCCTTGTTTTAAAAGGTCACTAGGTACTAACATTTGATCATCTCCATTATGATGAAATCCTTCACTTAGTTTTCCTAAACATTTTGGCAATAAATACAGTGGCGGTGGAGGATAATTTCCACAACAGTTGTCACTGGCAGCAAGGGAAAGTTAGATGTTTTTAGGAGTTTTGGGGATTCCTGGGGCAAAGGTACCTGAGGCTAGGAGCATAGTGGTAATAAAAGTGAAGCTGGCAGACAAAAGTCTGACCACAATGCAGACAAACTTGAAAACAGATCAGAGGGAAGACCAAGGGTTGGACATTTACAGTGTGACTGTGCTGTCTGTTGATGGAGATCATCTATCGACAAAATAAAGGGACTAGGAGCGAGATGTTAAATGTAGTAGGAAATGTTAAATGTAGTAGGAAAACTCCCAGAATGGGATCATCAGGATTAGTGATGAACCAAACTACCCTGAAATTGGTTAAGCAGGTGTTATGCGAACTTCAAAGAAGTTAAACTTTATTGAAAGCCAAATCTGTCAAAGTAAAAATGCTAATTTTCTGAGCTAATAGGCAAGGGAATGTCAAAATATAGTATGGCGGGTGGGCACCACCCTGGAGAACATGTACCAATCAAAAAATAAATAAAAATCATACAGCCAGGATCAGAGATTTTTTTTCTTTTAGCAAAGAAAAAAACGTTTTTGAAATGCCTGCAAATTACATTGACAGCTCTCATTTCCGGCTTATTTGTTTAAAAAAAAGACCCCAAGGGTCTGCTATGTATTTTTAGGGACATTTGGAGGAGTTTGTGAAGCTGACAATGATTGTCATTTGCCAGCAATTAGAATGGTTTCATTTATTTATCTGTAAATGTGATTTTTGCTCTCCTACATCCTACAGAAAGAATGAAAATGCATACCTTCAAGCTTGGTATGGATCTGAGGGAAGTACCTTGCAAAAAAAATAAATGAAAAAGTTCCATCAGGAAATCAATACTTATGACCCCCATGGCAAAGCACCTTGTTTCCGTGTTGATGAAGACAAGGCCTCTTCCCCACAAACCTTGCCAAGTGGTTATGGAGTCTATGGACAGAGTGCTTATTGGAATCTGGAAGCCCCTTTAATATTAGGGGAGCCCTCAGATACTGGCCCCCAAGTGAATGAGTACATAGTACCCCTACTCATTCACAAAAAAAGAGAGTGGTACAGGTAACTTGGAAATAAAGACACCCAAATGTCTGACAAGTCATTCATTAGAAAAATGAAAATCCAGAAAAAACACACTCCATTGTCAATCATGATGCCAACAACCCAGCACATGCAAACTTTCCCAATGGAGACATTAGCCAAATCAGTGATCAGCTATATAAGGGAGGGGATGGGGATATAGGCCAGTGACACCACAGGAATCCCTTTTATTTTAAGCAAAGACGTGAGGATAGCAGTGACATCACTGCCTTAATATGGCCAGTGGCCAAATTAGGGCAGGGCATCACTGCTATATCCCTGCCCCTTTACTTAAAGCGGAGTTCCAGCCACCTGTGAAGAAAATAAAAGTCAGCAGCTACAAAAACTGTAGCTGCTGACTTTAAAAAAAGACACTCACCTGCCCCACGATCCAGAGGCGTGCTCACCCCAGTCGCTCTCACCCGCTGTGTTTGTTCCCTGCCGCGGGCATCTTCACTATGGGCACTCGGCTGTAACAGCTTGCGGCTTCACAGCCAGGTGCCCACTTTGCATGCGTGGGGAGGGAGGTGTTATGCAGAGTATTGAAATCATGTGCTGGAAGCATCTGGTTTGCAGCAATAGCTTTGCTTTTATGAAGGAATATCAGAACATGTATTTTCATGGAACAGGAACAATAACGACATACACTGAAACAGATAAACCTTCCTCTGATTAAATTACCATAGATACACACTACAGTGCCATCTGCTGGATAGATAGGTATAATGCATACAGTATATAGTTTACAGCACTTTACATTACATGCTGCTGTTTTTCAAACAGGAGAGAGAAGAACTTCCGTTTCTGAATGGAACAGAAGTGGGAATTAGGTACCTATCAAAATTGAGCACCTGCCCCCCCCCCCTTCAAAAGTGACAATTGTTCAAGAGGAGCAGACAAGTCCTTAAAGTTGAACTTCCTTTTTTGGGTGGAGCTCTGCTTTAAAAGGAGCAGGGTTTTCCCATAACAGCAGTGGTTCTTAGGGATGCCACAAGTGCAAGCACCCATTATTCCTTAGAAACCAGTGACAGTGGGAAGCTGATCTATATAGCGAAGGTAGAAATACTGTTTCTATATTTAAACTTATCAGAAGGATTTGCTTATATACAAAATGCACTAAACCTACTGGATACTCCTATTTTCAAAACTAAACATACTCCATATTGTTTAGATTTGGTCAGAGACAGTATTTCACTTTTAGAAACACTCACTTATTTGTTAAGACACAAAAACACCACTGCATTAATGTGACAAAGGATTAATGAGACAAAGGTAAGAGTAGATACAGGAACAGATGAATACCACTGGTGTCTAGCAGTAGGTACTCCAACCACAAGCTGTTCAGAACGTCCATTTACAAAGTGAAAAGTGACCTTTGTGTACTACAGTGCAGAATGTATTGAGTATTTACAGATTCTTCCCTTATGGGGTACATTTGAAAATTACTGATGCACTGAACATTTGCTTCTATTAACCATCTTTAGTATTCTTACTCAACATTGTCATTCATACTAAAATTACATAATCACTTTTAAGTCCTGTCAGGCAAGCTGCCACTGAGATATAATTGTTTTAAATAATCACACAATGGTTAGACTGTAAATTACAGTACTGCGCTTAAATTCATTTTTTATATCTTTTTTTATGGAAATATATGTATTGTGATAGGAGGCCAAGAAAACTGCCGGTTGTGTCCAGGATGGGAGATATATTTGTCCCAGGTTCAAGCAGTATTCAGTCTATTTCTGTTTTTCTGCTGTATAATGAGTTTGGCTGAGGGGTTAATGAGTCAAGCTGAAACAGGTCTGAATACTCTGGGCTCTATACAATTCCTAGTCTGCTTAGGGATGATGTGCTACCCTGTGATCTAGCTATCTGTGCATGTCAGACTGGGGCCTTTGTGGTGACAACCAAAACCTGTGTGGCTAGGACAGTTTTGTCTTGTTGAAAGCTAGGTGCCCCTAGGCAGCAGTAAGTTGCTCCAGGACGTTAGTTAGGCCTCAGTGTGTTAGTAAGTCACCCAAAGTGGCAAATAATTATTTTCCTGGTTTTGCTTTTGTTTTGATACATGTACCTTAAAATAGAGTCTATAAATAAACTGCACATGTGTTTTCACTAAGAGATTGTTGTCTGCTGTGCCAATTACTTGTGTTGTAGACCAGGGAGGCACACACACCCCGCTGCTGAGCTAATCATACACAGCATATACAATGTATTTTTTAAGTAGAGCTTTTACAGATAGTGTAATTCCAAAAGAAGCATCTTTAAAACTCGGCACATCTGAACTGAAAATAATTGCTGTAAATATAAATCTAGCTCAAAGACATGAAACAGTTATTAATTTTTAGCAAATCACGTTATTCGATTAGTCTATTCACATCCAGACTCATCCAAGTAGAAAGCAGTTTTTACACTGCAATAATCTTTTATTTTACAATTTCAGGCCTAAAATTCTTATCCATTTGAGCCTGCTATCTTGAGTTGGTGGAGGCTGACCATGTGTTTTGTTGTTCCTGTAGTATCATGAACATAAAAACATATTTTTTTTCAATACTTGTTAAAATTGTATGAATGAGAGGACAGTAGTCTATAGTTACAGATATCACTAGCCTAAAATCATGAAGTGCCCAAAGTGAAAAGCTTTCTTAGTTCTAGAGTTTAGAAATAATATTTGCAAGCTGATGTGGCCTTGCGGACTTCTTAACTCCTAATTAAATTAATAAAACTTGCCAATACATAGAAACATTCCCCTTGTGCAGCAATATTCTACTACATAGCTAGAACAGACAGGATAGTAATACTATATGTCTATTTGGCTTAGCAAAGTTTGTTTATATCAACATAGTCTAGTATGAGTTGTATACCAGGATCCATGTAACCTTTCCTATCAAAACAGGCAGCAGTCATCTGGTCACAAAAAGCAATGGGTGGGGGTACTTGTTGCACACACTGCTATAAACAGTGACAGGGACTTTGCTAGAACTAGATGTCAGAATTCACTAGTAAGCATGTTATGTCTACAATAGATTGTTGTGTGATTAACTGTACTCTGTAGGTTAATGCATCACAAATCCACATATACAGACACCCTTCCAGTAGGTCAATGCGATTCGGAGTTATTAATAGGGTATTTACATATTGTTATACTGTGTCATTGACTGTCATTTACAAGGCCAGTGAACATTTATATGTAACAAGTGCAAATTCTAACAAATTATGGCATGGAAATGTGGTAATAAATACTCTGAAATAAAGAGACACTGACAGAATGAAGGTCTTATAATATTTTTACAGTAACCTTATTCAGCCACAGAAAATAATTTTCTTCGGGTCTATGTGAACAGAAACCAAATTGTTAAATCAAGGTCATCAAGTAAAAGTGCCGTCTTCAAATTTTGCTCACACTATAGGGAATTCTGGATTGAAGAATATCTCTCCCAGACTCCAGTCTAATGTCACGTACACACGGTCGTTTTTAGGCATGAAAAAAAGTCATTTTTCAGCATGTCCAAAAAAAGAAGTTTTTCCAACTTCATCATTAAAAACGACGTTGCCCACACACCATCGTTTTAAAAAAATGATGAACAAATCGCGGAGACGTACAACACGTACAACGGCACTCTAAAGGGGAAGTTCTATTCGCCTTTGGGCTGCTTTTAGCTGATTCCTTGTTAGTAAAAGACGATTCGCGCTTTTTTTGTCTGTTACGGCGTGATGAATGTGCCAACTCTATTATGAATGGTAGTTTTACCAGAACGGGCACTCCCGTCTCTTAACTTGCTTCTGGGCATGCGCGGGTATAAAACGTCATTTTTGCCCACACACGATCATTTTTTACAACACAAAAAACGGCATTTTGAAAAACGACATGAAAAAATGCAGCATGTTCGAATTTTTTTTTTGTCGTTTTTCAGAAGCCGAAAAACTATGTGAAGCCCACACACGATCATTTTAAATGACGTTTTAAAAATTTTTGTTTTTTTACATGCCGAAAAACGATCGTGTGTACGCGGCATTAGAAATTGATAATTAGCACATGTTTGCTGAAATTATTTGTCAATCCTAAACTTTTGCTGCAAAAAGAAAACCATTATCTACCTGTTTCTTTAGGAAACCAGTGCCATTATTTTTGTTATCTTATCTAACAGTACCTGTACATGGAGACTATTGTAGGTTCTTTTATTGCCCCCCTTCTCATGCCACAGCTCTGTCCCATAATACTTGCATAGCAAGTGTGAAAAAATGTAAACAAAAAAAATAACTTTTCCTAACCACTTAAGGACTGGAAGAATTTGCCCCCTTAATGACCAGGCCATTTTTTTTTATATGTCAATGCGTTGCTTTAACTGACAATTGCGTCGTGTGTACCCAAACAAAATTGACATCCTTTTCCCCACAAATAGAGCTTTCTCTTGGTGGTATTTGATCAACTTTTGCGGTTTTTATTTTTTGTGCAATAAACAGACAGAATTTTTTTTTACTTTTTGCTTTAATAAATATCCCCAAAAAATGTAAAGCCTAACGTTTAGGCTGATATATATGTTCTTCTACATATTTTTGGTAAAAAAAAAACACAATATGTGTATATTGATTGGTCTGCACTAAAATTATCACGTCTACAAACTATGGGATAGATTTAGGTACTTTTATTTATTGTATTTACTGGTAATGGCGTCAATCTGGGATTTTTAGTGGACTGCAACATTGCGGCGGACAAATTCTACACCAAATGACACTTTTTGGGGACCAGTGATATTATTACATTGATCAGTGCTATAAAAATGCATTAATCAATGTAAAAATGACACTGGCATGGAAGAGGTTAACACTAGGAGGTGGTCAAGGTTAACTGTGTTCCCTCAGGTTGTTCTAACTGTAGGAGGATGGGCTGCCAGGGACATGACAGAGATCACTGTTTCCGATCACTGGGAACAGTAGATCTCTGACATGTGCCCTGTCAGAACAGGGAATTACCTTGTTTACAAAGGCAGAACCCCATTCTGCCTCTGTAATAGGCAACCACAGGTCGCAGGCAGACATCAAGTCGACCCGACCTAGGGGACACGCAACTGCAACTAGTGGACCTTAAAATGCAAGGTCCGCTTTTTAAATTTTCTCCTTCTCTTACTCAATTGTTGAAAAAAACAGCTTCAGCCTTGCTATTGTCCCAGTCTGGGTCCTTTTTGGGAGGATGTGATGACTACTATTAAACACTTGACCTCTGTTTACATGAGTGGGAATTCAGCAGCGTATCTCCTTCACATAATGGAGAGGCTCATCCAGAAATCCAAACAATCACTTACTATTCATCTGGTAAATGCAGACAGTGCTTGCATTCCCTTGCTTTGCAGATGCAGCCTTCTACTAGGGTCCTATAGTATGCCAAAATTAATAACATCCACCATATTGAGGAACTGACTACAATACAGAGGAAAAATTTAGGGAGCGGTGAAGGCCCTGGCAATACCTCACTTGCACTGATGGCTATCTACAAACATTCTCTGAACCTGAGGTTGCCGGCCATGACACTTAATAGCCCCTCTTCCCATGATTGGCAGATAGTGTCTGGCCCCTGGAGGATTACTCTCTGGCTTTCTTACCATTTTCCCCACATCCCCTTCCACTCTTCCTCCTTTTTTTTTGGCCCCTCTTATAACACGAGCCTCTGGCCTTTACCTTGACTATACCCCCCTTTTTAAGCTTCTCAAAAACCTTTTATATCCTCTGTGATAATGATGGGCTGTTGCTGCGCTGGGAACTCATTGTAGTTGGCTCGAATCTCTATGCTATTCTTTGTGTTTTCTATGATTTATGTGACAAGTTTGAATTGGGCATTGTTCACTTTTCAGCAAGATCTGGGGAATGTAGAGTAACCAAAATCTTGGTTACTCTACCAAGAATTGTTGTAATGTGTGGGATAGAGCCAGAGGTGGTGACATCACTGCACGTGCGCACTTCAATGCTTGAAATTCTGGGAGATATAGTTTATTATTTAAACACTTATTGAATACATTATTTTATGGTTTTAAATGTGATATTATGCATTTCAATGTGCGCTTTGTAGTACACGTATTGAATTAAATTTAGCGCTACCTTTTATGTTATAAGAGTTTTTTTATATTTGATATTACAAATTGAGTGGTGGAAGCTTTATTCTATACTTCTTTGTTTGCCTAAGCACAGATTATTTAATTATTTTTAGATGTAGTTTTCTACAGCACTGTATATTACTTCATTCCTGCATGTGTTTTTTAACTGTAATAAACTTTTATCACTGGGTTTCACACTATTGTAATTTGGGGGGTCTTTCTTTTTTATTTCTTTTATGTGTTTGGGATCCTTGGAGATATATTGGAGAGAAAAGTAGTAGAACCTTGTCCCACATTGATTGCAGCTTTATTAAAACCAGTCTGACTTCTCATTCTGTGAGGATCACATACGTTCTGATAAGCTTTAATGTGTTGCATGGTGGAGTGGATACACGGTTGACACATTTGTGAAGGCAGGACTGGTTACCGTTTAAGGAACCTTATATGTTGTGATTTACTAGGCTTTTTGGAAGATATTTGTTCTTTATGATCACAGTCTGGATTATTGATTACTCTTTACTTTTTATATATTTTAATACCCTTTATTTGTGAAAGCAGCTTTTCTATTTCACTTTTTTTTCTCGTTATTAGCAGCACCTTAAACCAAGTATCATAAATTTTGCGGTCTTCTATCCATTATCTCTCTTTTTTTTCTTGACAAAATAATGAAAAATATTAGTGTTTTCATTATTAAAGCTTTTTATTCCAACCTCACTTTGAGACAGCTGACTTATAACAAACGTTTTTACTCTGTATTTTGTTTTTGTTCCATCTGATAGAAACCCAATTTAGGCATCTAATGATGCAAAAATAATTGGTAACTCTGAAAGAAAGGCCACATTGATTGTTACCTCATTGTTTGATACACCAGCTTGGCTTGCTTTGCCATTTGCTAAATTAACACCGCCATGTACACCGAATAGCAATAACAAATATTGGCATACAAACTGTATAGTTTTAATGGGGAACGTAAAACCTTATTTAGTAACACTAACTAAGGTTTTAAGTTTCCCATTAAAACTATACAGTTTGTATGCCAATAGAAAAACTTATATGTCCAGTCCACATTTCATTGGCTTAGCAAAGCCTCCAAAGAATAGCCACAAGTTTTAAAATCCTTGACTTTAACTGCATGCTCAAACCTATTTTCTTCATCTGCTTATGCATAATGTCCTTACATAAGATATTTCCAGGTAAACATCACGCAAAGATATATTTAGACCTTAGCTGAATAAAGTCATTATTGTATGTTAGCAAAAGTATTGTTTGTTTTTGGCCTTGTGTACACAGTTTTTAGTTTGTATAATAGCAGTGACATTGAGTATAGACAGATTTCATTAAGCATTTGCAAAGCTTTCGACAAGCTTCAAGCAACTTTGCCTTCAGCTCCAGGTTGGGGATGTTAAACTAAGGTAATAATGGGAGCGCTGAATGTAGCTTTAAGTAAGCTGCTAGCAGGCTTCAGCAGGATTTCAACAAGCTTCAAGTAGTGCTGAAGCTAGTTAGAGCTTGTTGAAGCTTATATAAGGTGACAGCCAGCATGTCTATTTTGATATGTGTCCAACATCCCCATAATGAAGGTTTCCTTAAAGGACCTGAAATAAAAAAAAGACTGTTGAAGCTTACAAAATTGAAGCTTACACTGTACACAGTGGGGGTTATTTACGAAAGGCAAATCCACTTTGCACTACAAGTGCACTGAAAACAGCATTTTTGCTTGCACATGATTGGATGATAAAACCAGCAGAGCTTCCTCTAATTCAAGAGCTTCCCCTCAGATCTACAGTGATCTACAGCGGATGCACTTACAAGTGCACTTTCAAGTGCACTTGTAGTGCAGAGTGGATTTCCCTTTAGTAAATCAACCCCAGTGTTCTTATAAACTGAAGGCCCAATGCACACTGTTGTGGTGCATTAACATGTTTTGTTCATGTGTTAATGTGTGTTAAAGAAGCCTGTTTCCTTGCACAATGTTCACATCTGTGCATTGTAGTGTTTGGTATTCTTTTACATGGTATGGTATTCTTTTACATAGTTGCATTGGTCCAGTTTGGATTAATGTAACTATGCATATGCCATACTGGTGTGATGCCTCTAGAAGCTTGTGACCATTGTAAAAGTCACTGCTACTTCAGTGATCTCTGCTACTAGCTTCCAGGTCCCGCACCAAGCGGCTGCCCTACTGCATTCTGAACAGAATGTCGGCTGCTCAACACAAGCAACATTCTGAGAATGCTTTGCATTTTCTAATGTAAGCAAATCATTCTCTGATTGCATAAGGTGGAGAGCGTGACTTCCCAACCCTGTCTCTCAACCTCGTCCAAACAGAAAATGCTGTGCATTTATTGAGAGAATGCAAAGCATTCTCTAAATGGTGCCAAAATTCAGCAGGGCAGCTGCTCACTACAGGACCTGGAAGTGAGTGGAGACCACTATGGTAGCAGTGATCACTACAGTGATTTCCAGCATCTAGAGATATCCCACAAATTTGGTCCTAGCTGGACCAATGTAAGTATGTAAAAAATGCCCACCTTTAACTTAATGTTTGTGTGTCAGGTTGCTTCAAAAAGTCAGCACACTGCAACATGTGCATTAAATGTGCATAAAATGTGTCTTCCATAATGCGCAAGTGGGAATGCAGCCTAAATTTAATGCAGTACAAGTTTAGATCAACTATGAACTTAGCAAAGCAGATAACACCCAGAAATTATTTGCAATTCTTGCCAATTATGATTTTGTATGTTCCTTTGTTAGCATGACTAATCTTTAGTACATCATCTTTGGTGATCAGTTTTCATTGTATTTTAAGTCTGGTTTCTAAATTATTTAAAAAAAACTTTGACTGGCATTTAAATTTAAAACCAGTAGAGAAATCTAAAAGCTTGTAGCTTGTCACAATGGTGATTTCAGTGACATGAATTGTATACATATTATAGCAAACAGATGGTAATTGCTTCATTGTAAATCGCTCACAATTTTCTGCTGGTATAAGCTGGCTTCCTTTAGCCTAGTACCATAGCACTTGTTTGTATGTGACTGTATAGGATAACATCTGAGGAGGAGGATTTACTAAAAGATCATTATTACCCTTTCCAAGGGACATTGTGATAATTTGAAACTCCCTGTAATGTGTAGGGGAATTTTTGGGGGTTTTGAAGGAACTCAGCAGAATATATATATATACATATATATATGCTTTATTACTGATCAGTGACCAGGAGCAAGCATGTGCATATCACTTTCCTCAGGGAGAAAACAAAATATCATGAGGCCTCATAGCAAAATTTTGTTTGGACCCCCATTTGCTACCTACCCTCTCACATTCCTCTGTGACAGATTTCATATTCCATGTTATGCAGCAAGCCATTAGTTGCTAGATCTTATGCACAGATGGCAAATTGTCTTACAGGTTTAATTCCTCTTATGTAGACAGGTTTGCACACAGTGCACCCGTTTTTACAATGTCTACCTGAAGTGTGCCGCAATGCTCCATTAAACCAGCAGCTTATTCTCAATGTCAGAGATGAAGATGAAGTTATTTGTAGACTACAGGAGCCTGACTGGCTGCATGAGTCCTCTACCCCTGAATAGCTGAGGCAAAGAAACGTATCCTGCTCTGTGCCCCTCTGTCAGAGGTCAATAGCAGTATGATAGCTCAATAACAGAAGTGTCCCGGGAATTGGGTACTGGGCACAGGGCCAGATAATTTATGGATGCATAGCACCCACCGCTTAGAGGATTTGGATTGAATCAAATTGCAGCTATCTATACATTACTGTTACCAAGGTATTTTAATGTGAGTGCATAATTTATATTTTAATAAAGAGTTTTATTTAGGCTTGCTACACTATGAGACTTTATTTTCTGGTGGGAAGCTGGGAACAACCTTTTCCTCTGAAGTACTGGGATAAATTCAGCAAGTGCTTATGGCTACTCATTGAACAGAGGCCCATGTATTTTCTGGTAAGCAGAGTATCTGAGTTCACAAGAGAATACATGCTAGCTGTAATTAGTATTCTGAGCTCCACTATTTGGCTTGATATTTTGTAAAAAAAAATTGTATAAACAAAATTGTGCTAGCTGCTAGTAGGATTATTCAATCTGAGTGTGGATGTTTTTCTTTTATATTTTAAACCCTATGAACTTTTCTTTCTTGTTCCCATTTGGTCTAGGGACAGTTTACTGTCGTTCAGACTTTAGTGGGACCGGACTGTGGCCAGAGGGAGTAGATAATAGCTCAGGTTGAAAGTCAGTAAAAAAAAAAAAAAAATACACTGCACCCCTGGAGTTAGGAGGAGGAAGTATAGTGCCCCATCATTGGTATTAGTGTGGCCTCATTGCTGATGTCAGTGGGGAGAATAGTGTCCCAATGTGCCCTATTGTTGGTTTCAGTGGAAGGAATAGTGCCCCATCATTGTAAGTGGGAGGAATAGTTTTCCATCGTTGACATCAATGGGAGAAATAGTGCCCCATTAATGGTGTCCGAGGAATAATTTATGCTCCATCATCAGTGTCAGGTTCAGGAATAATACCCTATTATTGGTGTCAGAAGGAAAAATAGTGCCTTGTATCAGTGGAAGGAATAGTATCCCAAGGGCCAAATAAAGGCAAGCAAAGGGCCATAATTTTTGAGATCACTGTAATAGACCATTGAAAGATTTCTGGTATATCAGTTTAATAACTATTTTTTTATTTTTTTAATAACCCGTTGATAATGTCCGAAATTCAGAACTATCCAGTGTCTACTGCACAATTCCTTATCCGTTCTTAACTTGAAACTACAGAATGGTTATGCTTTAGGCTAGGTTCTAAGCTGTGTGGGTTAGTGCTCTTGTAGGACTGTACCTGACCTGTTCCTGCACCTGCAACCACCCTCACAGAAAAACACAGGAGATGTTGGTGGATGCCATTAATACTAGTGGCACACTGCATGCTCTGGCAACCGTACTGCACTTGCCGTTCCTGTGTGGGCTGCAATTCCAAAAATGGAGTAGGGACCATTTTCCCTGCATTTTAAGAGGCCATTCAAATAAAGAGGCCACCGTAAATGTGCAAAGCATGGCTCAGAGAGCTGCATAAGTGTAAACCAGGCCATATGTGGAAATGGGAGAGTAGGTTGGCCTGAGTATTTTAGCAAAAGAAAACTGTGCAGGGTTGACAAGCACATGATCTACAAAATTACTGTGTGTTTTCAAGCTACAGCAGGATTTAGAAGCTGAGTGCGTTTCTGGCAGATCAAATGTATTTTTCTGTTGTTACAGAGTCTTTATAAGAAAAAAACATGTTTATTATACCCAGTCATAAACTTATATGTACTATGTACCATATTTACTGTGTACCATATTTGTGGCAAGAAAAAGCTAACTGTCATTTAGGCATGATGACTATATCTGATACTCAACAGGCAACAAGGGGATAGGTTTTCCACATTACTGAAGTTGTTCATTTGCATATATATGACATAATACAAGAAAAGCAATCATTTAGCTCATGCTTGCACATGTAATTGAACCAATAGTGAGGCAAATTCAGGCAAATTATAAATAAATATATATATATATGCGTGTGTGTATTTCAGCAGTTTACTATCGTTTATTCTTTTTATCTTTTTTCTAATGAAAATATCTTTTTTTTTTCATTGAAAAGAGCAGTGAAAACTGTATCGTCTAATTACTTAATTAACTTGTAGTGGCAGATTGCTCCTGAGTCTATGCGCATTAAGTATAACGTGGAGGAAAGGAAAATTGTTTTTCAGCATTTATTAATAGAGAAATGCATGGATTACTAGAACATCCCACCCCCCTTCACCCAAATTATCTGTGCCTGGACACAAGATAGACAATAAAAAAGCACCCTATTATAGATTATACCTTGGCAGCTTGAGTGATAGGACAAAATGTGGTTGATAACAATCTCTTGAAAATAGAAGTCATTAACCTTTTACATAAAGTTAGATTAAGTAATCATTGAAGCATTTTTTTCAACACTTTAAAATTAAAAGAGAAAACCAATTACTTGTTTTGAAATAGGGGAATTTAAATGGTTCTTAACCCTTCTGTTTTCTATATTCCTCTGAATGTCTCAAAAGTAATATATTATGTAAGTGGTGAGCATTTTTTTCCTTATTCACTAGCTTAGGGCTAGCAGTTGTAAACCTCTTAGGAACCAGAGCAGGTTTCACTATTTAGCTATGGGCTACTGGTTTGTCAATAACTTTGTCATTATACTGTATAATATTACATCATTGTGATTTCTTCAACAAAGGCTTTCTTTGTTGTTTTGTGTTCAAAGATTTTTTTTTTAGCCTAACAAAAGTAATATAAATGTACTATATGGCAAACCTGGAAATATTTTTAACAATTAGTAACTATGTAGAAACAAAGGCCATATTTCTTTCTGCAATTTGTCACAGTAACAAAATACATTTCACCCTCAAAAGATTCACCCTTCTATTTGTCATGATAACCATTATCACTCAAACAGAAAGTAAAGACAAATCCTAAATATGAGCATTGTCCTGATTGCAAGAAGTAAAGCAAAATCTCCCAATGGGCACAAATGTCCATGTATGTCTATTATTAAGCCCTATGTTAGGGCATCATGGAAGGAATTTATCTCCTGGGCAGTGGTGGCTGCTCATAAGGGGCACAGGGGAGCCGCCCCCCTTATCCATGCACCCAGCCCCTGATTTTCCTGCAGGGCACCGATTTCAATATTTTTTTTAAGCACATGATTAGAGCCTGAGACATGGTTTTGGGGGAGACGGGGGACCACTACATCCCGAGCCCATCCCCTTGTGTGACATTAATTAATATTCACTAATGTCTTCCTGGTTCTCCTCCTGGCCAATCAGGAAGTGGATCTTGAGACCTGATTGGCTGGGAGTCCTAAGACCTGATTGGCCAAGAGGAGAAGCCACCACTGGGACTTGGTAGGAGATGCAGGGGGAAAGCCGCCTCTGCCTGGATGGGATAAGTCCGGGGCTGGCGGGCGAGCAAGCAATTTGGCGATCGAGCAGGCGATCAATAGAGCGTTGAGTTTGCTTGCCACCCCCACCCTGAAAAAATTGAGCACCAGCAGCCACTGCTCCTGGAAGATGTTGATGCTCATTGGACAATAAAGCTTTATTGGAAAAATAAGCAGCCTGTGCTTTCTACATATGAAGCAGAAAGTTTGGAAAACAGACTACAACATCCTCTGGTGGTGAAGCACACATTCTCTGTTGATAATATCACCAGTGAATTACTCTCATTTTGGGAAGTCACACAGAAGTTAACAGAAATCACAAGACACAGACCGCTAAAGCCTGATATAAGTTTGAACCCTTCCCTTCTCGGGTCAAAAATACAAGAAAGATGTTTGAGTTATAGATAGATTTTATATGTGTTTAACATTGAAAATAATCTTAATTAATGCAAAGATTTTTTTTGCTGCAGTTGAAGTTACATGACTCATAATCTATTAATTTCTAATAAATGTTGTAAAATGTTTTTATTTTCCTTCACTTGAGATACTTAATGCCCATGACTCAGGAGCAATCTGCCATTACAAGTAACCTAAGTCTGTGATGTGTAGTAGTCGGCTACAGTACCATTAAAATAATTTATAATGAATAATTTGTGAATCAAGTACTTACAGAGAGCACTCAATCAGTAACCACTCTACAAATCTGGCCCTGTCCACTTCCTAACTCTGCATATATTATAGGTGAAAATCTGTCTCATCCACAGTGCTAAATCTGTCATGGGTCTTTGTAAATTTGTTGCAGGGGTCACAAATGCACAGAAAAAAACATTATACATACTCTTCTAAATGAGAGACAGTCTGGTTTGCATTAGGTCTGCCTTTAATTTTTAGGCTAAATGGTTTGATAAAGTTCCATCTGGGACTTTAGCTGTCAAACTGACAGCTAAACACAGTGGGATTATGCACAGTGCTTATGGGGGTCTTAGATTGATGTTTTATACATGTCCAAAAGGCTTAACTGAAGGACATTTCCATAGCACATTAGGTCTCCAAGTAGCTAAAATCAATTAAACATGATAATTTTAAATGTTTCTCTTGCCCATGACAACCAGCCTGGTTTCTTTTAGTTTGTAACATAGGTTAGAAAAAAAATGTCACTAGTTTCAGATTCTTCACACAAAAGACCAATAGATTGTAAATGTAATCCATAGCTCAGAGGCATTACTTTGTTTTACAAAATCGTGGTATATTTTTTATTATTTCTCACTGTTCGGAAAATAAATATGTATAAAGCTTGGCCTATAATGAAAGGCAGAAAATGCTAATTTTACTTATCAGTCAATAATTGCACTTTGTATTTAATAGATATATGCTTTGAGCTGGTTCACAATAATGTTTGAACAGCAACATGTCTGACCTTGAAATTTAATTATAGGTGTAGAAAATTGCAAACATTAGAAAAATGCATAACTATGGACAAGCTGGCATTCTATGGTTCAGTCATTTTAAATCACTGCCTGCTTCAGCCCTCTGTTATGGGTGAGAGAATGAATACTCTTGAAAGCTTCAAGGTCAAGGCTGCTGGTGCCACCAATTTGCTCAATGAGTCTGCCCTTTCTGTGTCACAAATGGCAATGGCAACTGTGTTAATTGCTTGTTCCCTAGTGAGAAATTGGCCCACAGATAGGATGTGTTCCATAACATTTTATATATACACACTATGTGAATGAAAGCAATTTACTTGATTAGTGTTCTGCACAACAGTTTAAAAAATCAAGCTAAAATTACGAGTTAGATAACGTGAGACTGGCAGTGTAAGGTCTCTGGGGATAAAAAAAAGTTAATATGCCAAATGTGTAATGCTAAATTCCAATGTCAGATACCCTTCAACATAACCTTTATTTAGATAAGCCATAAATACATGGCTGCAGCATATGCAGGGGAAACAGGTTCACTTTGTGTAACAGGATAACAGTCAGCAGTTTGACACCAGTTACACAGTGCTGTTATGAGAAATACTACTACGAAGTAGTAAGTAGAACTATAACATAATGTTACCAACATTTCTATTCTATCGCACTGTTCATCAGACCCATGTTTAATTATTGATAAAAAGCACTCTAAGGCAGGCCATACACAGTTTGAATTGAACCGTGTGTGAGCAGGCTGAACACAGCAAGTTGATCAATCCATCAACTTGGATACAACAAACATGCTGGGTATTGCCTGCAATTGTGGCTAGTGGCTGCTATTGCTGCTAGCAAAAATCATGTCTTCTCCCGGCATTGACGGCAGCCCCCGCCCCCCACGCCTGGAGCAGACAATGGCTCGGCAGGAGAGATTCCCACAATGCTTTCTTCAGCTCTGTGTATACAATGGAGCATGGGGGAGCTCATGTCCATAATGGGGGTGGGAGTGACACAGCACCAAATCCACAATGGCTCAAAAGTGATATGGTCCAGAAATATTTAGAATAAAATAATTAAGCTCTGTAATTTCAAAGCCATTGTATCAAATTTTTAGGGACTCATTAATGACGGGAATAATACCACTGGATTGGCGCAGAGACAATGTAGTGCCTATATTTAAAAAGGGAACAAAGTCTTTACCAAGTAACTATAGACCTGTTAGTTCAACTTCTATAGTTGGATTCATTTAAGACAGAAGTTGTCAGACAAACCTGATTTCTTTTTATGAAGAGGTAAGTAAAACCTTGGACAGAGGCGTGGCAGTGGACATGGTATACTTGGATTTTGCAAAAGCGTTCGATACAGTTCCTTACACACGGCTCATGTGTAAAAGGTAAAGTCTACAGGCTTGGATATATCAGTTTGTAAATGGATAGAAAACTGTCTGAAAGACAGAATTCAGAGAGTAGTGGTTAATGATTCTTACTCTGAATGGTCAAAGGTTATCAGTGGTGTACCCCAAGGTTCAGTGCTGGGACCCTTACTTTTCAATATATTTATAAATGATATTGGTTCTGAGATCAAAAGTAACATTTCTGTCTTTGCAGATGACACCAAGCTATGCAGTGGAATAACGTCCTTACAGGATGTCTCTAATTTACAAGCTGACCTCATTGCTCTGTCTAATTGGGCAACTCTGTGGCAGATGAGGTTTAATGTTGATAAATGTAAAGTTATGCACTTGGGGGCTAAGAATATGCATGCGTCATACATACTAGGAGGAGTAGAACTGGGGGGATCTGTAGTGGAGAAGGATCTGGGGGTTTTGGTAAATCATAAGCTCAATAATAGCATGCAATGCCAAGCTGCGGTTTCCAAAGCGAGCAAAGTCCTTTCTTGTATTAAGAGAGGTATGGACACCAGAGAGAGATATCATTTTGCCCCTGTACAAATCATTAGTAAGACCTCATCTGGAATATGCAGTTCAGTTTTGGGCACCAGTTCTCAAAAAGGATATCAGAGAACTGGAGAAAGTGCAGAGAAGGGCAACCAAACTGATAAGAGGCATGGAGGAGCTCAGCTATGAGGAAAGATTAGAAGAACTGAATGTATTCACTCTTGAGAAGAGGAGAATAAGGGGGGATATGATTAACATGTACAAATATATAACGGGTCCATATAGTGAACTTGGTGTTGAGTTATTCACTTTACGGTCAACACTGAGGACAAGGTGGCACTCTTTACGTCTAGAGGAAAAGAGATTTCATCTCCAAATACGGAAAGGTTTCTTCACAGTAAGAGCTGTGGAAATGTGGAAGAGACTCCCTCCAGAGGTGGTTCTGGCCAGCTCAGTAGATTGCTTTAAGAAAAAGGCCTAGATTCTTTCCTAAATGTACATAATATAACTGAGTACTAAGATTTGTAGGTAGATCCAGGGCAAATCCTCTCTGGGTATCAGGAAGGAAATTTTTCCCCTGCTGTAGCAAATTGGATCATGCTCTGCTGTTTTTTTTTGCCTTCCTCTGGATCAACTGTGAATATGGTGCTGGGTGTATGGGATTGTACTGTGTTTTTTATTTTGTTTGTCTATTTTTTTGTGGTTAAACTGGAGGAACTTGTGTATTTTTTTAACCTAACTATGTAACTATGTAACACTTTCTGTGTTGATGGGGGAATCAAGCTAATTTATTTACTGCAACCTGTGGAAATGCGCTAATTGTAGAAACGTTCTTCTAGGTGAAACCTTCTTATGGAAGACCTCTGCAGAAAATGGTATGCACATTGGGGGTACAAAATGGTATGCACATTGGGGGTACAGGGTAATGAGGACTACATTGTAAAATAATATATCTGTAAAATTGATTTGCCAAACTCCTGCCATGTTATTTCAAATTCTACTACCTTCTACTATAATGTGCTGGCACTGCTAAAGTAATTGCAGAACTTTCCTACAGAAATAGGTTGCAGTGGTGTGTGACTCCAGACATTTCAAGATCTCTGTTCTTCAAATTGTGCTTGGAAATGAGGGCTGAGTAGTTAAGCAACCTTGCAAGCTAGATGCTACCTCATTTCCATTTGAATAATGCTGATCCTCTGTCAATATTTTACATATATATATATATATATATATATATATATATATATATTAGTATTTACCCTGTGCTGGACACTATACAACAATATAACCCGTATATTAGCATATGGACTGGGATTTGTAGTCCATTGAATATTATAATTGTAAGACTTTGCTTGCCAAAAGACACAACTCCCAAAACACGCATTGAACCCATTCTCCCATTTCTGATTTCTCTGTACTGCGTTTTCCTCTTGTGAATAAATGCAAAAAAAAAATTGAGCGATGCAAATGAAGCCAGTTTCATCTAACAAGATATAATCTGTAAGCAGAAAATAATAGTGATTTCTGTCATTTAGCAATTAGCACTGGAACTCTAAACTGTTTATCATTTGAAAATACATCCTTTTAGAGACATAGCAGTGTAACGAGCTCGCTTTCTACACCACTCCTGAAGTGGTTAGTAGTCATTGATGAGGTATTGTTGCATCCAATTTTTAATTTATTGGATTTCAGTTTCTTGCTGTATATAGCTAAAAACCTATACACATTTGCTTATATACAGTAGTGACTGAGTCACTAAATGATGGTTTGCTGTTTTTTAGCTAGCAGTTGTGAAACCGATGTAGGGACATTTGAAATGCAGAGTGAGTATTTTAGATGCAGCACAGCAGCCAGTTACTGATAAGACAGACATGGGTTGCCATTTTGTGTCCTGCTGGGATCAAAGTCCCACTGCTCTAGTTTAGTCTTTCTGTAAGCTTTGAAGGGTCTTAAATGTGATATGATCAATACACATTGTTTCACTGAGATATTATGACACAAGCAAAGCAAATACAAATGCTGGGTAGCTCTTTTGCAAGTTTTATTACTCTCTTGTCTGAACAAAAATGTCAGATTTTATTTAGGGCTGTCCTGAAATTCACCTTTGGGGAATAAAAAATAGAAACCTAAAAATCTGAGATCTTTCTTAACTTTGACACAGATACGAGATTAAAACAATAATATTCATAGATATAATAACTTTAATAACCCCAATATGGTACAGCAGTTTTTTTTTTTGCATATTTATAACAGGCAGGAAGACTTTCTGTAATGCTTGAAAAAAAAAAAAAAAAAAAAAAAGATTTATTCAGTAATGTATTTACACAAGGGGATTTACCCAGCTGTCACCTCTACTTCAGAAAAATGTAATGTGAACACATTATTAATGTGAGAATTGCCTGAGTACTCCTAACTTTAATAGTGTCAGACCACCCAGAACTTTAGTATTTAGGTTGTGGTTGGATGCTGGTTGGCTCAATTATTACAACATTAGAGAGATTTTAGGATCTTACATGTGTCCTCCTCTGTCATTGAAACTTACTCAGATTGCCAGAAGCAGAATCTCAATGATCCTTCTGTATGGTGTTTTTTAATTTTTTTAAAGGAGTAAAAGTTTGCAACTTGGCAAGTAAGAGGTAAAGCTGTGCAAGTAAAAACCCTGTTTTTTTATGTTTCCTCTTAGATGATTGTGTGTTCTTAGAACAGTGGATTTTTCACTTTAATTCACTTCATTCACTAATGCCGCGTACACACGATCGGATTTTCCAACGGAAAAAAACTGTTTTTTCCGACGGAATTCCGCTCAAGCTTGGCTTGCATACACATGGTTACACAAAAGTTCTCTGAACTTTCGACTGTCAAGAATGCAGTGACGTACAACACTGCGACGAGCTGAAAAAAAAAATCAGTTCAATGCTTCCGAGCATGTGTTGAATTGTTTCCGAGCATGCATCGGAATTTTGCGCGTCAAAATTGCTACAGACGATCGTATTTTCCAAAACCAGCTCTCAATCTTTTGCTGGTGGAAATTCCAACAGCAAAAGTCTGATGGAGCATACACACGGTCGGAATTTACCTTCTAAAAGCTCACATCGGACTTTTGCTGACGGAATTTCCAATCATGTGTACGGGGCATAAGATAATTCACTTTGCAAATTAAACATTCTGTTCTACCTAACTAAACCTTTATACACGCTTTTTTTTTTCCATTGAACCCAGCAAGGCTTAACAAAAAAAACTGACAGCTCAGGAGGAGCCACTGTAATCCAATGTTAGTACGGCGAGCTCTCCTGCTGTGCTATTGTGTTCTGACTGTGGGAGGGGGACTCCTTACCTGAACACTCTGGTCAGCACTCTCAGCCATTGGCTGAGAGCACTGATGAGGAGCTGATTGACAGCCCTTTTTCCGTCATGCCCCTTTGACAGCCGAAAGGCCGGCTTCTGACAGACCGACTCCAGTACACAATTGGTCCGTGTGTAGGCCTATATCAACCCAATGGGGGAAGTTTACTAAAACAGGAGCAGACAGATTCTGGGACAGCTGTGCATAATAACCAATCAGTTTCTATTTTCAGCTTGTGTTGTTGAAGTGATACTAAAGTTTTGTTTTGTTTGAAATAGTTTAAAAATAACAAACATGTTAGATCCAGTGTTGCCAACCATCTGTATTTTTTGCCCCCGTTTGTAAATGTCCGTGGTTGCGGAAATGTGCCAGTAAAAATAGCCGAGATCTGTTCAGCTTGGAACTGCGCATGAATATTGGAGGCAGGGGGTGATTGGAGGCAGGGGGTGATGGTGGCTGTGGTGGTACCGCAGAGGGGGATGGAGGCAAAGGGCAATGGAGGCAGGGGGAGATTGGAGGCAGGGGGTGTTGGTGGCACCGCAGAGGGTGGGGGATGGAGACAGGGGTTGTTGGTGGCACCGCAGAGGGGGATGGAGGTAGGAGACGATGGAGGTAGGGGGTGATTGGAGGCAGGAGGCCTGGGGGAGATTGGAGGTAGGGGGAGATTGGGAGGCAGAGGGAGATTGTGGCACCGCAGAGGGGGGTGAAGGCAGGGGGTGTTGGTGGCAGAGGGGGATGGAGGCAGGGGGTGATGTGACTAAATAATTTGCCCTTATTATATCGAAAATAACAAAAATATGTTTTTTGACCTTAATATCAACCTTAAATTGCATTGCTCTTTGCCTAGCGTACTTGTTTGTAGCCTAAATACTGAAATTTGCACCTAAAAATTTAATTTTGTTACTTTTGTGAAATGCCTTTAAAAACTTGGCTTCACCAGTAAATTTCGGGTGTCGTGCCAGTAAATTTAAATCTGGTAGGTTGGCAACACTGGTTAGGTCTCATGCACACTGGATGTTTTTACAGCTGCTGTGTGATGCATCTCAAATACCCCAGCTGGGCACCTCCGCCAGACTGTGTCTCCTGTTCTCCAAACGCACCCGCAGTCATCAGACTCGCCATAACCAGTCCTTAACTCTCCAAAGATGAGGCAAATCACACAGGTGTTAAAGGTTAACCTCTTGACGACCGAGGACGTCCCTGGGACGTCCTCGGCTTTGTGCGGTGATATCTGAATGATGCCTGCAGCTACAGGCATCATTCAGATATGCTCTCCTGTGCCATCGGGGGCCATCGGGGGCCTGGTGAGCGAATCGGTCGGCGTTGCTGGAAAGCATAGAGATGACTGTCATCTCTATGACCGCCGGAGGCCCGGGCGCGACGTTATGACGTCACGCCCGGTACCCGGAAGTAAACAAAGCCAATTTCATGCTTTTAAGCCTGGAGGAGAGATGTGGGGTCTTATTGACCCCACATCTCTCCATAAAGAGGACCGGTCACACTGATTCCTATTACAAGGGATGTTTACATTCCTTGTAATAGGAATAAAAGTGGTAAAAAAAAAAAGAAAAAAAAAGTGTAAAAATAAAAAAATTTAAGTAAAAAAAAAAAAAAAAACGCCCCTGTCCCTTCTATCCCGCGTGAAGAAGCAAACACGAATGCAGGTCCCACCGTTCAAACCCCACATGTGAGGTATCGTTGCGTGCGTTAGAGCGTGTGCAACAATTCTAGCACTAGACCTCCTCTGAAACTCGAAAATAGTAACCTGTAAAAAATGTGTGTGCATGTTAGGTATCGATTTACTCAGCGTAACATCCTCTTTCACATTGTACAAAAAAATTGGGCTAACTTTACTGTTTTGTTATTTTTTTATTCATGAAAATTCATTTTTATTTCCCAAAAAAGGCGCTTGAAAAATTATTGCGCAAATACCGTGCGAGAAAAAAAGTTGCAATGACTGCCATTTTATTCCCTAGGGTGTCTGCTAAAAAAAATATATAATGTTTGGGGGTTCTGGTTAATTTTCTAGCCAAAAAATTGTGATTTTTACATGAAGGAGAGAAGTGCCAAAATTGGCCCGGTGGTAAAGTGGTTAAACATGCAGAGCATAAACTATTAAGTACAAAACATACACCTTTAAACTCAGTTAGGGACACACCCCTTAGCCTTGTCATAGAGTGGGTAGGGGACAAGGGAGAACCAATGGAAACTCAACACTTGTATATTCAAACAACTACAGTTGAAACACACCAAAGAATTATGATAAGCAGGCAGCCCCTCCTTACACACTGTTTTTCAGTGTTTTTAAGCTTTCAGCAGAGTGACAGCGGTTTTACAGCTGAAAAACTCCTCTTAAAACCCACTTGCGGGGTCCGGAGGAAGACACAGGGGGCAAGAGGATGACACAGAAGCACACAGGGAGACAGTTGGCGGTGATCGATGCAGTGGTGGAGGGCAGTTGCAGGCACCGATTTACCTGTATAAATTTCAATGGAGCAGCTGAAAGCCACGAGAGGGAGAGGAAGAGAAGCGACTGTCCACTAATTCATTAAATGCCATACAGGGAGACCGGCGTGAGCGAAACTAACTGACACACATGAGCCAGCCTGGCTATAATACTTCCCATCTACACAAACGCCTCCTCCCCCCTCTTTTTTTTTCTTCTCTTCTCCTTCATTTCTGCACCATTGTTTATTGTTCAATATTTGTGGTGGGAAACTCCTTTTGAATTGGTTCTCTGTTGTTTATATTATCGCATAGTATCTTTGCGCTATGTATTTGTACATTTTTCTTATTGTTTCTAATAAAACTTAAGTGAAAGAAACCATTTTACATGGTCACATATTCACGCTCCCTGAAGACGTAGTTTACGAAGCGAACGTCGGCGGCGGTACCTGGTTACGCTAATCCACGTCACTTACGGTCCCTCTGGTTGCTGCCTATGGCCGGTGGAATGCACGCTTTCCACGGAGGTGAACGCAAGGTTTTTTCAGATAAGCCAGCAGCCTCAGTGCCGGGATAGGCACTTTTTAATGTAAGGAGCCATTTAGCTATTGTTTTATATGCTTTTTATTATTAAATCAGTATTACGCTATGGATGTCTTCCATTCCTTTTACATATCCTGTCTTTAACTGCGAGGAAGAGGTTTACCACACTACTCCTGTCATATTGTATGTGAGCAGGCATTATCCTGCTAAAGTTGTATCTGACTCTTTAAATTAACCGGTTAAGACCCGGACCATTATGAAGGTTGAGGACCTTGCCCCTTTTTGCGATACGGCACTGCATCGCTTTAACTGACAATTGCGCAGTCGTGCGACGTGACTCCCAAACAAAATTGGCGTCCTTTTTTCCCACAAATAAACTTTCTTTTGGTGGTATTTGATCACCTCTGCAGTTTTTATTTTTTGCACTATAAACAAAAATAGAGCAAAGATATAAAAAAAATGTTTTTTTCCCTCAGTTTAGGCCGATACGTATTCTTCTACATACTTTTGGTAAAAAAAATTGCAATGAGCGATTATCGATTGTTTTGCGCAAAATGTATAACGTTTACAAAAAAGGGGATAGTTTTATGGAATTTTTATTAATATTTTTTGTTTACTACTAATGGTGGTGATCAGCAATTTTTTTCATGACTGCGACATTATGGCGGACACTTTTGACACATTTTTGGGACCATTGTCATTTTCACAGCGAAAAGTGCTGTAAAAATGCACTGATTACTGTGAAAATGACACTGGCAGTGAAGGGGTTAACCACTAGGGGGCGCTGTAGGGGGTTAAGTGTTACCTAATACGTGTTTATTACTGTAGGGGGCGGGGCTGGACGTGTGACGTCAGTGATCGTCATTCCCTATATCAGGGAACAGACGATCACTGACACTGCCACAGAGAGGAACGGGGAAGGATTGTTTACACACACCTCTCCCCGTTCTTCAGCTCCTGTGACCCAATGGCGTGACTCCCGGGGCGATATGCGGGTTTCGCGGCCGCAGTCACGGCATGCCACCGGCGTGCCCGCTACCCATGGCTGGGCTCTTAAAGAGGATGTATATATATATACGTCCATGTGCCCAGCCATGCCATTCTGTCGACGTATATAGTCGTGCGGCGGTCCTTAAGTGGTTAAAGAAGTCAGATACATCTGGTAAGCAGATTATTTATCCTCAGCACTTTGGGTGTCGTTTCTCAAGTTGTTTGGTGAAGGAATTTTTATCTTTTTGGTGGAGCAATCATTATCACACAGAGCAAGATTTCTTCTGTCACTGGATCTTTATGAACTATCATTATCTGTAGGGATGGTCATACCACTGGATTTCTGTCATTGGATTTTCACTAACTTTATGATATTCTGTTGGGACTTTATTGGTATCAACTAATGATATTTTCACATTTGGTTTGCATTAGTTATGATATACTATATATGTTAATTAATTGATTCACCACAGGTTTACATTACTCACCATTGTGATATAATCATATAGTGCCCCCTATCCCACTCTACTCATAGTCACATATAACCGATGTCCCAATTTCAGTAGCTCTGGGCATTTTACAAAAACTGGCCACAAGACCACATTATGCAAACACACATTACAAACTTCATTTGTAGCCAAATCATTTCCCATTCTACCACCCGATCAGGGTGTAATTGCACTGATTTCATCAAAGACCAGTGCACCATATTACTATATAATTGAGAATCAATTAAAGCTGAAAGGGTGGACCTTTGGCTGCTAATTGCTAATAGAAAATGGCAGCATGGGTGGAAAACAGAGCAATAATTAAAGTGTTTGGTTTATAAATCATTCTGACACAAATGATTTTATGTAGGAGCAAGGCTATAATACTCACAGAAACAATGTACAGGCCTTACCCAAACAGCCATTTAAAAGTCAACAGCTTTGTTGCTGCATTCTGAATTGGTAAATTTGTTCACAGATGTGCCTATTCATGTATAATATTTATGTATTCATAATACACTTGAATTATAATTTTTTTAAATTCTTTATTTATGGGTATATAGTATGAAACAGTAATATGACATGACAGCACATTCCTGAAAAAGGTTGTCTGTGGTAACATAATGGAAATTCAGGTAATAGAGGTGATTAGTCACTAACCACGTAATATACCAAATGTCTATATGGTAATAGATCATAACTAACAATTCAGGATAATAGAAAACTGTAGAAAAAAGCATTGTCATGTGATAAACAGTATTTGATGGATCATGATTTGCATATAACATACTGAGAGAATCAGATCACTTACAGTCAGGTACGTATCTATTGTCAGATAAGGGCAAGCATTTACCCTCTACCCTCTATTTATTTACCACGCAAGACATTGCTACGAGGTGATTGATGCATACCGAAAAGCATTTTCCCAATGTTTTCAGACAGAAAAGTGGAAGAAAAAGGAGAGAAGTGAGTCAAGAGGAGGGGTTAGGAGGGGGAAGGAAACTATGGTGAGGTTGTCAGCACAAGGAATTAAGGGCCAGATTCACAAAAGGGATACAACGGCGTTTCTCCTGATACGCCGTCGTATCCCTGTTTCTATCTATGCGACTGATTCATAGAATCAGTTACGCATAGATATCCCTAAGATCCGACAGGTGTAATAGTTTTACACTGTCGGATCTTAGGATGAAGTACCGCGGTTGCCGCTGGGGGGAGTTTGCGTCGTAAACCAGCGTCGGGTATGCAAATTAGGAGTTACGGCCGATCCACAACGGTTTTTCGTGTTCGCTACGTCGTCCGTAGTCAAGTTTCCCGTCGCAAAGTTAGGCGTTTTTTTTGGTGCCCTAACTTTAGTCAGCAAGTGTATTGCTTTCTAAAGTATGGCCGTCGTTCCCGCGTCGAAATTCAAAATTTAACGTCGTTTGCGTAAGCCGTCCGGGAATACGGAAGTACGCTACGTGCGTCGCCGTTCAAAAAAATGACGTCACGGCGTGCAAAGCACGGCGGGAGTTAGGAAACGGAGCATGCGCAGTAGGTCCGGCGCAGGAGCGCGCCTAATTTAAATGGCACACGCCCATTTGAATTGGCCCGCCTTGCGCCGGAGGCCGCGGGCGTAGTTTTCATCGCAAGTGCTTGGTGAATCAGGCACTTGCGATGAAAAATTGCGGCGTGTAACTTATCTAGGATAAGTTACGCCGCCGCGATTCTACGTGAATCTGGCCCTAAGCTCTCAGAATTGAGTACTGTACCCACAGTTGTTTAAGGATAGGTTAAGTATTCATCCGAAAAATTAAATGTCCCAGTATAGCCAACATGTATTGTGTTACCCCTTCTTGTCCCTGAGGACCGTAGTGAGGTTTTCCATCTGCTGAATATAGTTCACCCTGGCAAACCATTGCAATATAGGGGGAGTGGCTTATTGTTTCCACATGCTGGGAATACATGCCCTGGCAGCATTCAAGAGATGCTTCAGCAAAGATTTACGTTATCTCTTACTCAACATAGGAGTCAAAGTAAAAAAAATCAGCAGCTGGGTTGTCGAGAAGTTAGTAGTCTGTGAGTTTCTGCACGAGTTGCAAAAACCTGTTGCTAAAAGGGGTGAATCTTGGGGAATTCCCCCAAAAATTGAAAAAGTATACCAGTCTGGGTGCCACATCGCCAACAAAGAGGGCTATGTCTGGGAAAGAGGGACACGAACACCGACAAGGTCCGGTACCTGCACGTCAAGATTTTGTAAGAGGTCTCCTAATATTTACTGCAAAGGGAATATTTGTGTGCAAAAAAAAATCTGATTCTTTTGGTCCTCCGAAAATTTTGTTTTTAGATCTCCCATTTGAGCAAATATGGCGGGTCTTGCTAAGACCTGACAGCAAGTAAAGAGAAGATCTTCAAATGAAGTTGATTGTCTTCGGAACCTGGAATGGTTGGGAAGGGACCAGAGGAAGTAGGCTAGTTGTAACAGTTTCCTGGCCCAGAGCTAAAAAGTTGATGCGAGCCAAACAGGTCTGATGGACGGACCCAACCAGCTGGGCCAGGAAAGGAAGGAGCCTCTAACTAGGTTCAGATCCAGTTGAAGATGAAAGGCTCTGCCCATTAAGCCCCGGAGCAAAGTCTGGGTGGCTGATGATAGGTGTCGGTGGAAAGGGGAAGCTGGAAGTCGCTGCCAACTTGTGGTATCTAGAAAGTTTTATCAAGGTGGCTTCTATTAGGGAGTGTACGCATGAATTTGAAACATGTATCCAGACAAAATGTGTTTTATTTGTATTTTTTATTTTTGAGTAGGCAGGAGTTACAACCTCCATTAGGGTTTTTATGTATGTGCCCCTGTTAAGAAATGTCCCCGCATTTCTGCCCATTTGACATGTGTAGTGCAAACTCACATGTGTAGTGCAAACACTGTTTACATATGTGTCCGTGACCTAAGAATACACTACTGTGTGTGAGCATGCAGGGAAGGGGGCGCTTTTTAAAAAAAAGGTTATAAAATCAATTATTGTTTTTTACACTGTCCTTTTAAAAAATATTTATTTTTATAATTTTTATTGCTATCTCAGGGAATGGAAACAATACAGCATGACAGGTCCTCTTCATGGAGAGATCTGCAAATCTCTCCTTTACCCTTAAAGGAAAAAGATAAAAAAAAAACAAAAAAAATCATTGTCTTTTGCTTGAAGAAAAAAACAAACAAAAAAAACATGTTTACATGGCCTGAGAACCAGAAGTGACGTTGACGTCACTCCGGTCCTCCAAGGGCATGGAGATGGTTCCTGGAGCCATCGATCGGTAAGGTTAGCCTGGGAAGCGGCGTGAGGTGGAGCACCTCTCCCACTGCTTCCAAAAGTGATCACGTGGGGAATCTTCCTCTGGGATCACTGCTATCAAAAAATCTGTCTGCCTATGGGAAAAAAACATTACTAGGGTTATGGCATCTAGCTGCACCCATAACGCCGATATTTAATGTCACAATTATGACGTACATTCCCAAGTTAGGCAGTTGGTAAGTGGTTTTATGGACATGAAATGTACGTTTGATTTTGGTGTATTTTTTGTGAAAATATTGTTTTGATATTTTCAGGGAGGGGGGCCCTGTTGGGTAGGCTGTACAGAGCCCAGTGATTTCTAACAGCAGCCCTGGTGTCACATGATGGGCATTTAATAGCTCTAACAGTAATAATAGTACAGGGGGGAGGGGAGAAACCCCCCTGAGAAAGGAAGTCACAAGCAGACCAATCTGCTTAATAAGGGAAATTGTATATCATTTAATATCTGCCTGCTCCCTGTTCTGGGTAGTAGTCACAGCATGTGGCAGAGAAACATCTGTAGCATTGCAGCAATTCAGATAAGAGGTGGAGACCACAGCAGGGAGATATTGCTGCTAGAGTTCCTGAGAGATATAAATCACCAACTAACATTTACTAGAAACTGAAAAACCAGTCTTGGAAGGATTCTATAATTAACATAAAACCTTAGCAGACACAGGATACAATGAGGCATTCTCTGTGACATTGGCTTACATGCCATGTACACTACAGATGGTGAATCTCATTACTGAAAATAAGCATTTCCACGTACAAATGTTTATTATGAATATACATTTTACATATACAAGTTTACTCTTTTATTAAGAGGTATACTTATGTTAATATATCATTTTGGATATTTCATGATTATTCTCTTGAATGATTCTCTTTTGCCTCATTGCTCTTCTTAATTAATTAAAAAGTAGGATTAATACAGCCATTACAGGGATGTTAGCTCTACAATGCAGTTCAGACTAGTGGGGCATGTTACAAAATGTAATTGCAAGCAATAAAAACTTATTTCAGGAACAGACAAAACATTACTGGTCAGAAGTATTCTTATTTTTCATTATTAAAAAAATGTAAAATATCATCTCAATGCCAGTTTTAAATATTTGATCATTCATTCTTTGTATGCATTAATTGCATTATACAGGAAAGAAAGTCATTATTTCCTATAATTATGTTAACTCATTTGCATAATAATTTTCGGGGCTAGTCAGCCAACCCAAATTACCAACAAATGTCTTTTTTTTGCACTTTTTACATGTTTCTTTCTTTAATGTTTTCTATTCTTGCCATATTCTGCTTTATTTCTCATAATCATTCTAGTTTTTTGTGCCAAATCATTTTCAGAGGTTTAAGAGTTCTTTCAATTATATTAGACTAACTCCTAACAAATGATCCAGTAAAAGCTCATTTCATCGCTAAATTAAACAACAGTGTTGACAACTGAGCTTCTCACTTGGATTGTGTTACAGTTAGAAAGTTGTAAATGCATTATCTGATCTGGCAGGCAAGCTGTAACATTTCCATTTGCTTAAACTAAGGATGTCTATACAACCGAAATCTAAGCCCCTTTCTTTTAAATCTGGAACTGCACGATTTTTTTAAAGTGATCCCATAACCTAGACCGCAAAACTACCCCTTTATAATAGATAAGATAGATGTTGCCTTTGCAAACTGGAGAGCACTTGCATACATCTGTCCCTCCCCTCTTCACATTACCTTTCTTGGGCCAGATTCTTAGAGGAGATACGATGGCGTATCTCCAGATACGCCGTTGTATCTCTGCGTCCGGCCGGTCGTATCTATGCGCCTGATTCTTAGGATCAGTTACGCATAGATATCTATTAGATCCGACAGGCGTAAGTCTCTTACGCCGTCGGATTGTAACTGCATATTTACGCTGGCCTCTAGGCGCGTGTACGCTGATTTACGCGTCAAAATATGTAAATCAGCTAGATACGCGAATTCACGAACGTACGCCCGACCGACGCAGTACAGTTACGCCATTTACGATAGGCTTTTCCCGGCGTATAGTTACCCCTGCTATATGGTGGCGTAAGTGCGGCGTACCAATGTTAAGTATGGCCGTCGTTCCCGCGTCGAAATTTGAAAAAGTTACGTTGTTTGCGTAAGTCATCCGTGAATGGGGCTGGACATCATTTACGTTCACGTCGAAACCAATGACGTCCTTGCGGCGTACTTTGGAGCAATGCACACTGGGAAATTCCACGGACGGCGCATGCGCCGTTCGGGAAAAACGTCAATCACGTTGGGTCAAGCCTGTTTTACATAACACACGCCCACCTCTTCACAATTTGATTCAGGCCGGCTTACACCGGCCTATTTATGCTATGCCGCCGCAACTTTTTTTGAGAATACGGCACTTGCCTGTAAAAGTTGCGGAGGCGTAACGTAAATAGGATATGTTACGCCCGCACAAAGTTACGCGATTCTACGTGAATCTGTCTAACCAAAATCAAGCTTTTCTAAATTTTTCCACTCTCTGCGAACATTAACAATGCAATTATTACTTTCAGAGATGGGTGAAACAATTATTCATTACAGGCTTTTATATAGCTTTGTTGATTTACAGAGTCTCTTTACGTCCCCGCCCTCAAGGAGCTCATGATCTAAGGTTCCTATTTCATATGCACACATACTAAAGCCGGCCATAGGCAGGCTGATTGTACCCAAGTTGATCCTTTGATCCATTTGGGTACAACCACCATGTCAGATTTTTTACATGTAATTTTTTTTTACAGCAATAAGCACTGTGTTCTCACGGCAGGGAAGGCACTCCACTAGGAGAATACAATACCTCAGTGGGAGGGATTCACCCATCAACACTGATTGTATTGATGTGAGAATCAAGCAATTTTCTTTCCTGCACCTGTGGTTGTAAGGAAAGAAAATCATATGATTTATGCCCTGCCTTAGGTAGGAATGTCTTTGGAGTGCAGGAGAAAACCCATGCAGGTACAGGAGAAATATGTAAACTTGATGCAGATAGTGTCGTGGGCACTAATTCAAAGGAAGAACCGCCAAGCTACTGTGTTACCCTACAGTTAGTTGTATGATGGTAAGCTTTGTGTGAGGAAGAAGTCTTGTTGTCCAAAATGTTTTCTACTTTTGTAGTCATTTTTTGTACAAATCTGTAGCCAATGTGTTGGACCATCTGCCTTGTGAACAGCAGATTAAGTTTTACTGGTTTCTTTTACTCTGGTACATATTAGACATAATAGGTCCCACAATAGGCTTTCAGTGTCTCTTGCCCCTGCAATTAACTGGCATTCAGTAGAGAAGAAGTACTATTTTGAACCAATCCACATGCACGGAGGTCTAACCCAGCTCAGACTTTCAGATATTGGACATTTTTTAAAGGTACTGTACAATGGTTTTGTATACATTATATTTAGTTGTTTATTATGGTCAGCACTAAAAAGATCTATGGAATATGTCAGAGATATTTTTTCCCATAAGAAAGGTTCATAAAGATGTGTTGTATGAATCCATTAGATTGTAGGAACAGAAGCATTAAAATTACCTAGAATTTAATGCTATGCCTGGTCTGCATTAAAGTTACTTACCTACCTGTCTGCCCCTGTACAGCGAGCTGTGCACGTGTAGATCATTTATACAAGTTCAGCAATGCTAAAAACAACTGAACTCCCAGGCATGCACTGGAGTGACGTCATATTGGCCTAGGCCAATAAAAGCAGCCAGCGATCAATACCTGGAAGTCAGTAGCATTAAGATGTTAGCAGCCAGTGGGGAGCTCCAGGATGCTGGAGTGAAGGGTAGTATAGCTAAGCTTTAAAGTGGATATAAACCCTCACATATACCCAGTGAAGTGAACAGCCTCAGATGATACACAGAGATTAAACAAATCTCCCTTCATAAGTTTTACATGTATATCTGCTGTCTTCATCCTTATTATCCTTTAGAATGTGGTCTTTTTGTTAACGTTTTTCTCTTCCTGGTTAGCACTGGGAGTGGATTATTGGCATACAGCTGATTGGATGAAAGGCACGCACCCTCTCTCCTCATAAACAAAGGAAGAAAGGAATGTGCAGAGGCCTATTTTTAGATGGTAAGCGGACTGCTAATCTATTTATAGCAACCTCCCTGACACACTTCTATATCCCGTCTAGGAGAACGTGTAAGAAGTTATCAGGCTGATAACAGAGCTACGGAGCAAGAGAAAGCTATGGGACATAGTGCTTTGGAGAGAGATAAGAAAACACTGCAGATACATGTACCCAGCTCAAATTTCATAAATCAGGTTTACATCCACTTTAAATTAGTCTTTCACTGCCTGTTGCTTCTTTGTAGAGTAAACTACAGCGGAGCATTACAGCCTGGATTTATCTCAGTTTGAGACCGGAAGGTCTCAGAAAGAGCAGCAACACACTGATCACATCATCACTAGGGAGTACTCATTGTTAGATGAATAGTGCTGTGCAATGTGGGGTAGTCTTTGAATTAGAGGATTATTTAAAAAGAAGTTGATGCATTATTGCCACATTTATAAATAGATGTATTAAAATCATGTTTAAATAATCTGTAAATAAAGTAAACAGTGTTTTTCTTTTTTATTTACCAATACATTTTTATTGAAAATTATTAAGGCTACTTTCACATTGATGCACTTTACAGGCGCTATAGCACTAAAAATAGCGTCTGCAAAGCACTTCTCCTGTCACTCCAGTGTGCTTTCACACTGGAGCAGTGCGCTTGCCGGACGTTAAAGTCCTGCAAGCAACATCTTTGAGGCGCTTTAGGAGTGGTGTATACACCGCTCCTAAAGCATCCCTGCCCATTGAAATCGATGCAGCGGTGCTTTGCGGGCACTTTTAACTCTTTTTCGCCCACTAGCAGGGGTTTAAAGCTCCCGCTAGCGGCCGAAAAGCGTGGCTAAAACGATGCCCCAGTGTGAAAGTGCTCTAAGTAACAATACAGATTGTCATTTACTTTAGTGATTAGTAACCAAAGTAGTTACATTGATTCCAAAAGGTTGTTGTGGAAGTATATAACATTTGATAGCCTGTACCAGTCTACCCCTGATGGGTACAAACTGTAGGCATTAATAGGCCAACAAGGTTAACTAGATAGTTGTGTAAACAGTGTTTTTCTTTATCTGACGAATCTTTAATGAAGACAAAATGAAATCGTGAACAGACCTTTTACAATTTCTTTATTGACTTGACAATATGGAGATGTAGAACTTTATTTTAATTTTGAATTGCCTTTGTTGCCTACAAATGCAACATAATTCTTATGCTTCTTCTATCTCTATGAGGTACATGGTGTCCAAAGCTTAGATAGTTTAGAGAAGCACATATTTGTAGATGCACTTTTAAAGTTTCCTCTCAATGCTTATGGGAATAAATGCTGGCTACAACATGGTGCTCTATCCTGTCTATTTCTTGCTCTATTTATGTTCTCACATCAACAGGTTATTCTGTTGTAATTTCCCCAGATTATTGTCCACTTTTCTCATGCCTCTTCCTCACACTGCCTCACTTTGCAAAACTGTTAGCTAATGTTGCATGAATCAAATGCTTCTTGGAATAACACCTCTTTAGGGTAGCTGACTCTTCAATTGCCTGCACATGTCTCATTCAGTTGATTATTGTTTCGGATCATTTTGTGATATCTGCACCACAGGTCTCTCCTAAGAATTGTCTCTTAGATATTTAGTAGATGTATGTTATGTCCATTCTTTGGAATTGTATGCATGCTTTTGATCTATTTTGCTATATAATAGAATATGCTTTAATATATGTTTTATATCATGCCTATTACCTGCTGAAATTGAGAGACTAGATGCTAAGACCTCATGCACGCTGGCTGTCAAAAACATCCCTTGGTATATTATGTTAAAAAGTATCTATAACCAAGAAAAAAAAATCTCTTACAGATTTTGGGTGCAGATATCACAAAAGGATCCAAAATAATAATCAACTGAATGAGACATGTGGAGGTAATTGAAGAGTCATTTGGCTGCATTTATGTTCTAGGATCGAAAAACACCTCCCCGTCTTTTCTTACCCATAACATAGGGGGTGTGTTATAGCAGTGGCGGCCCGTCCATTAGGGGTTCATAGGCACCGCTCCCCTATACATGCGACTGGCCCCCTGATCTACATGCAGGGCGTCTGCCGCATGGATTCCAATAGCGGGAGGGCGGTGTTTTTTTAAGCATGGGATTAGAGCCAGAGGCTCTAATAGGCTTCAAAAAAAGGTGGGCTCGGGACGCAGAGCACTTCGCTCCGAGCCCACCCAGTTGAGTGACAGTGGAGATTTAATATTCGCTATTGTAACACTGATCCTCCTCCTGGCTAATCAGGAAGTTGTACGTGAGACCAGTCACCAGATTGGCTGCCAGAAGGAGGGAGGGAGGAGACGCAGGGGAAGCGAGGAAGCAGCCAGAGAGAACAGCCTGGAGAGAAGTCAACGCCACCTGGAGTGCTGCCTGCAAGATGGGGTAAGTGCAGGGCCCCAGCTAACTGACTGGCCAACCCAGGGGGGGTGCCGCCCATGACCCAACTGACCGCGGTGGATGCCATCTGTGAACCAAACAGACGGGGGTTGGCATTGGGTGGATAATTTGCCACCCCCCAAAAAAAAAAAAAAAAAAAAAACACCTGCCGCCACTGTTCTATGGTTCACCAAGAAAGCTGGAAACAATGCTGAATAACAGCGGGAGACACGCTCAGAAGAAAGTGACCTTGAAATGTCAACAGTGGACGATATACCAAAGTCATCTATTCTAATTCAGTAGGTGCAAAAAAAGCAAAAGGTGTTTTCAGAATTACCTAAACAAACTAATGTAGCAAGGTCCTGGAGTCCTGGACTGCAGAAACATGGAAAAGCCTATTCAGAATGCTGTGGATCATGGTAATTGTAGTCTGAAATATCAATCACAGAATTTAACTTATGGACCTTTACAATACAGTTCCCATAGTACATTGAGGAGAAAGGGGAATGTAGGAAAATATTTTAGCAGACTACACTGGAAACCTTTTCCTCTTTGCAGTCCAGAAGCCGAGATGTGGTCCTGGAACACATGGATTGTCCACAGAGCAAGTGATCAGAGCCAGAGACTTAGACCTGAGAGTGGAGACACCTGGGGTAGAGCAACCCAAACCTCAGCAATCACATTTGCACTGCTGCCACAGGGAGATTGGAGTATCCTTTCACCCTCTACTTCCCATCACTGATCACTGGAGGCATTCTGTGGAGAGACTGAGGGGGCCCCTTCTACAGCAAGAGTTCACAGCTGCACCACAGGGACTGAGTTACTATAGGAAGGACATACTGCACCTATATCACACATTTACTTCATCTTACTGCACTTATACTGCATGCTGGTTTACTAAAACTGTCATTAAGTGCACAAACGATACTTAAACGGCCCCAACGGTAGCTAGCAGAAGAACAACAGAAAGGACTACACCTCCCAAAAGCAATCCAGTAAGTCCCCTTTGTTCCCTTCTCCCATTTCCTTAATTTCTATGGACAATACCCACACGTTCAGTTTAGGCCTAGCATAGCCGCCATTAGTGAACACTGGCAGCATAGTCCCAGCAATTTGTTTGGTTATGCTTTATTGCTGCTAACTGTTGCAATTCAGACGGAGCTGCTATGGTTTATGCTGAACTGGGTGTTATGTGTTATTTTATGCTTAGTCCTTACTGTTAGCCTTTTTGCATGCTGAACTTTGTTACCAAAATTGCCAATTTATTTGTATCTTCTTGGTTATCAGCTTAAAGGGGTTGTAAACCCTCATGGTTTTTCACCTTAATGCATTTATGCATTATGGTGAAAAAAAACTTTTTTAGTGCTACAGCCCCCCAGCCCCCCTGTTTTACTTACCGGAATGCCTTTATCTTCGGTTCGGGAACAAGCACACCATCTGTAGCTGGTGTCTCGTGTCCCAATTGGATAGATTGATAGCAGCACAGCCATTGGTTCCCGCTGCTGTCAAGCAAATCCAATGACGTGGGTGTGGGGGGGTGGGGCAGGGCAGAGTCCGGCATTCGTGTCTATAGATGCAGAATGCTGGACTCGGGAGGGCACCCATAAGGTAACCCCCAGGGAGAGTGCTTATCCTTGGGGGTTATCTGAAGTGAGAAGGAGCCACGAGAGACGCTGGTGATCTCAGAAGTCTGTGTTTTGGGCCACTATGTGCAAGCAAGCTGCACAGTGGAGGTAAGTATGTTTGTTATTTAAAAAAAAATGATCCTTTACAATAACTTTAAATAAGTGATAATGCATTAGGATTACCCTTTCTAACTGGTTTGGTGCCTGCTTCTGTGTAACAGGCTTACTACTGTCAGAATGCTAAAAAAGTACATGTGCTGTTTGTTTTGAGGAAAGTCTTAGAAGGCACCCTGGTAATCAGAAACTGACATTATTTTAGTGACTCAGTTTGCCACTACCTGTGTATGTGTATATATATAATCTTGGAAAACTGGTGTTTTTTTTTCTTTATCTATCTGTATAGGATGTGTTTTTGCTTTGAATAACATACTGTGCACTCCTAACATTTATTTAGTTTGATGTAGTTTTAAACTTGCAATAAACTGGCAACTCCAGAGCACAGCAACAAGATTCAATCAGCCAGGCAATTGTTTCATGTTCACTCCACTGTTCCAAACTACTGTTAGAAACCTGGAGCACTCTGACAAGGCGACAGTTAAATTATGTTCTACTAAATAATATCGATTGATCTTTGAAGAAAACAATTCCAAAAAGGAGAACGGATCAAATTATCAAAACTGAAGAATGAAGAATGTGAAGAATACAAGTTAAACACTTTTACAGAATAAATAACAGTTATTGTGTATACATGGAGAAAAATAAACAGATGCTAGTCTATAGTAGTCAGATCCCACTTGTCGAGTTCCAACCCTGCTTTGATATAAAAGAATGAATTTTATATAAAAATATTTTGAAGTAAAAGAAACACTAATGGCCACTGTGGAACACATCTCCTCTTTTCTAGAGGTAAGTAAACAAATGTATGTGGATCAAGATCTGATCTGGATCTTTGAATCACAGCACATGAATATTAGCAAATCTGCAGGCTACATCTACCCTTAGTGCTGGTTCACACAGGGGCAACACGACTTCCAGCGCAACTTTGCGAGACAACTTCAGCACGACTTACAACGCAACATCAAGTTGCCTACAGGACAGGCAACTTTGCCAGTGGCCAATCAAACAATAATGAGCTCTGTGGGAGGGAGGGAGGGGTTTGCCTGAGAGAACTATTTTCTCTTCCTGTAAAGTTGCTTCAGTTAAGACAGTGATCCGACTTTGGAGGCAACTTCCATTGAAATCTATGGGTACAAGTTGCCTACAAGTTGCCTTGAAGTAGTACAGGAACCTTTTCTGAAGTCGGAGCGACTTCAGTAGTGTACATTAAGACGGCTCTCATTCACTTTAATGGAATTTCTCATGTCGCGTGACTTGGGGCGACACAAGTCGGATCCCAAGTCACTGTAGTGTGAACCGGCACTTAAAGTGGAACCCTAGAAATCTTGAGTTTTTTTTGCAAACCGCACAATTGATATGTTCCCTCTAATGAATAGTATCATATGTCTAGATGCCTGCTGCTTCATGTAACAATTATTTGTGCTGGATACTACAGACTGTCTATTAACACCTATGCTGGCTTCCTAAAATGATGTAGTTAGAATAGGGTGGAAATGCAACTCACACCTCTCATCTTGTTATTGGATATTCAACACCCACACATTCCATGGTGATTGGATTAGGGTGTATAGCTGAGCTACCTGTGTGGATAAAAATGGGAGGGTAGCTTCCTGACACTCATTAGAACTGAAGTAGTAAGAAACTATGAAACCTCCTCAATATTACAGAACAAGTCAAGTTAAATGTAAATAACTACTACAAGCTATACCATGACCTGGATATATGAGAACCTTCACAGACAACACAAAGATAAGGATCTTTATCTTCAGCTATGTGACTGTAATGTTTTACCCTGATTGAATTCAGACAAAATGGTGGTCACGTTTAAAAAAAATAAGGATGGTCTTTATCCCAATGTGTTAGCATTGCCAATTGAGCCTAATGTGTTTTTTTATATTTTTGAGAAAAACAAATAAAAACTTACCCTTGAAGAGCTTTCTCTCCAAACCAGTCACCTTTTCCTAAAGTGCGGAGGAATATTGGATCTTCACCTGGGATGTCTTCTCTCGTAACATTCACCTGTCAAGGAGATTGATTCGTTTTATCAAACCTTTGTCACAGGAAAGGCAGGGGGACAGACAGAATGTCAAAATAAGATAGAATGTAGAATTTACTGAAAATATTAGAAAAGTTGTCATACCTACCATAAATTACTACATTCTATAAATATAGTTTCTGGTAGAACTGTATTTTTTTTCATAAAGATACCACTCTTTATACTCTAAATTATACAATAAATAAGTAAGGGAGGGTTTTGACCCCTGTCAGTTTTTTCGCCCTCTGTGTCCTATTGGGGAGATTCCCCTTTAGTTCTTGTTTCTTAGCCAAAAGCAAGGAAGTCCCTTGTTGTCACCAGAACTAAAGTCCCCCACTGGAAGATTTTCACTCTATCCCTGCTCTGGTGAAAACGTAACATTTTATTTAAATCCATCTGTGTCAGTCAGCAATAAAAACAGTTCTAATAATTCTCCACTCTATCCAAGACTAATGCCGCGTGCACACGATTGGAATTTCCAACAACAAATGTTCTATGTGAGCTTTTAGTCGGATATTCCGACCCTGTGTATGCTCCATCGGACATTTGCTGTCGGAATTTCCAACAACAAATGTTTGAGAGCTGGTTCTCAAATTTTCCCGACAACAAAAGTTTGTCTGTATGCAATTTCAACGCACAAAAATCCTACACATGCTCGGAATCATTTTTACTCTTAATTTTTCTCGGCTCGTCGTAGTATTGTACGTGACCGCATTCTTAACATTCTAAATTTCCGACAACATTTGTGTGACCGTGTGTATGGAACACAAGTTTGAGCCAACATTCAGTCGGAATAAAATCCACGGTTTTGTTGTCGGAATGTCCAATCGTGTGTACGTGGCATTAGGGCCATTTTACACAGACGTGTCCGTGTACGTGCTCGGCTTTGCTCAACGGGGATCTTCTCATCCACATCAGTTCCTGACCTCACAAATGTGCTTCAGGAAGAATGGTCAAACATTCCCCTAGACACACTCCTAAACAGCCTTCCCAGAATAGTTGAAGCTGTTATAGCTGCAAAGGGTGGGCCAACTCAATATTAAAACCTACAGACTAAGACTGGGATGCCATTAAAGTTCATGTGCGTGTAAAGGCAGGCGTCCCAATACTTTTGAAAAATGCAGAGTTGAACCTCTTATAGCTGCAAAGGGTGGGCCAATGCAATATTGAACCCTATGGACTGAGAGGCCATTAAAGTTCATGTGCGTGTAAAGGTAGGTGTCACAATACACATATATACATACAGTATACACACATAAACACTAAAAAAGGCTGCTGCCTCTGTGTCTCGTGGAAGCATCACTGCTGCAGACAGGCACAACGCTGGATCAAAAGAGGGAAGGGGGGATGGGGGAGCTGATCATAGAAGGTTTTTTACCTTGACCACCTGGACCAGTGCAGACATTTCTCATGTACATGTAAAAACAATAACCCTTGTGGTAGCAGGGTGGGGGGCCCCCTTCTGCCACCTATACCAGTGATTGAGTGGTTGTAGAGCAGCTTGGATCACTTTTACATTGAAGCCCATCACATGCTCTAACAAAACAATACCAGGATCATGGCTGCAACAACACCCATGATCCTGATATCACCAATGCTGTTCCTGCATGTATACATATGTATAGCTGACAGGAAGTGGTGGAAGAGAATGCTTTAAGGTAAAAAAGCCTTATGCCTTTAGAACCACTTTAAGGAGAACCGGGGCAAGGAATGGCCACTTACCTGCCTTAACTTGTATTTGGCATAGATGGACCCCTCATGTAAATCACCTTCCCCAAGTTGAAAAGCATTCAGTCTGGTATGCCCTAAATTCCACAATGTCTTGCTTTGGTTCATGAGACATTTACTGCATTGTGTGGTATGCAGGGATGCTGTGCTAAAGTTCAGCTTGGAGTTAAGGTTATTCACATAATGATCTGCTGGTTTTGTTACCATAGTAGGTTTAATTCATGTACAAATTGTCTTTAAAATGGAATTCAAGCAAATAAACATTGTTGAGGAATACTAAAGCCATCTATAGATGCTTTTTCTTTGACATTTATTGAACCATATCTCACCCTGTCTATAATTCAGCCCATGTGTTCAAACTTCATGCTAGCAGCATTAATTGAGTGCAATAACCTGAAACTGTAAACTACTTAGAGGGAATATTTGACTGATATAGAATTTCCGAAGTGCATTACTATGATTTCAAATGGAGCATGGACCTCGAAGAGGTAAAGGGGAGCTTACCAATCCTTTGCTGATGATGAAGAAAGTGTCCCCTCGAGCACCTTGCCTAATAATGTAGTCTCCACATTCGTAGTGAGTCTACAAAAAAAAGAAAGTAAAAAAAAAAGATTATGTTATTATCATTTGCCTTGTGGTCAGGCTGTTTCACACAATAAACCTCTGGGATGCATTACACTTCTGAAAGTTGCTTGCTTGTGTAAAGAAACCCACTGATCCACAAACACAATAAGCTTACGATGAGTAAACTGCTATACAAGTGTATCCAATATAAATTCCAACAGCTGCAGGCATCTGTATAACTACATTTATCAGATACTGTCCTCCAAGTCCTACACTAAACTAAAATATGAACATATTAACCTGCGTTTATCATTTCTAATGGGTGAAATGTTGTATATCTGTTGCATAATTAAATTCTTACTAATGAAAACTATAACCAGTGTATTCATATGCAAAATGCTGTAGACTGCAAAAAAAATAAAAAAAATGGCATCTGTTAAGATGGAAGCAAAATAGTTTACTAAAAATAATTACTATAAATAAGCTGTTTTCTTTTCTTACATTTGTTCAGACCCCTGAAAATCTCAAAAGTTGCTTCTCTCCATTTCGGAGCTGCAACTAATTGGAATGCTGTGGGCATGTAAACATTCCAAACACAAAACCCATGACAATGAGAAAAACATAGACATTTGCCATGAAACACAATTGGGACAGTAGGGTCACTAAAACTGGTGCACACAGAATCTAGTGTAGCTGTGCATAGTAAATAATCAGCTTTATGCTCCGTTCACATCTGAGTGATCTGAAACGTGGGTGGAATCGCAGTGATTCTAAATATTGGCAAATCGCGGGACACCCTTATGATCCCTGTCACTTCCAATGGCACCTTGATTGTGGCGCGATTTTGCCACGATTGTCACCCAACAAATTTCAGTAAAATTGCACAAACAGTATTGTCCGGATGCCTGCAGGGTTCACAGTGTTTGGATCTCATTGTTCTGTATTACATTGTAAAGTGCAGAAATAAGCCTAGTACTTTTGTGTGCTTACATGACTGAATGGTCCACTGTCAGAGTGTGATAAGCCAAGATAGGATCATGTGCAAAAAAGTCAAATGTGACATACAGTATACCATTCAGTGACAGAGTTAATGTTCCAGATTAAGAAGTCAAGTATATAATTTGCTAAAAATTACAAAAATTACCTACATAGGCATATATATTATCATCATCATAGACATGTATTTGCTATCCCAGCTGTCTGATACATGGTTCACACATATGCAGAGTGCAGGACTCTGGAATGTTGATTTAGAATGTAGAATACAAATCTTTTGGTTTTTGGAGACTTTTGAGTGGGAAGAAATCTCCAACCCAGTGTTCAGGTTTTGCAAGAGACGGGCAGGCTGTGAGCACCCCTTTATAATGAAGGGCCCAACCATAGCTTGAAGCTCTAGTTGGGAGACAGGTGTGCTCCATTCAAGAGACAATACTCCATGCAGGAGATGAGAGATTGCTAGTCCATTGAAAGTCAAAATGGCTAAGCAAGTCTGGAAGACTGAGAAAGCCAAGATGACTAGGCGAATCTAGGGGACTGCAGGAATCTGGGCGACTCAGATGAGTGAGAGAGCCTGGGGTGTCTAGAGATCTCCTATTAAGATGCCATGGTGTGAACTGAAAAGGCTGAGCAAGAAGAATTGGGAAAGCTGAGCACAGCAAGGCACTGTGTAAGACGGTCTTACGAGGGCACAGCCAAAAGCCAAGGTTTAAGACCTAAACAATGTTGCTGCTAAAGAGAGAGCCAGGTGGCTTGGTATTATTTTTTTCTGTTGCTGTTTATGATGGTGAAAACCCCCTGTGTGGGCAACTGCTTCTGTTTTTGTTTGATACCATTTATGTAATTTTTGTTTAATTTAAGTGGGCCAACTATAAACCACAGTTCAAACTGGTATGGACTCACTAACAATGCTACTGCCCCACACATCACATATTCAATCATAAGATTTTGACATTTCTGACCAAGGTTTGCAGTAGTTCTGAGATACACATTTCAGCAAAGTGGATATTGGTTTCAATAAGAACAGTAATATCTTTAGTTAGTATGCTAAACTGGAAGACAACATACTGTAACCTATCGGGTATATAAAAAAAAAATATGTGAAATGTTTGAACAAAAAATTCCACTGTTACACAGCCACACATTTTTGTCATTGTTTTAGCAATAAAATAATGTTAACATTTGGCCCCTTTTCAGTTAGCTTACACTGTTCCTTGAAAATGAAACAAACATTTCACTCAAAAATGTTTGTTGTAATGAGTGCCATACTTTTTCATTGTTAAAACAATTTTCGCTACAAGAGGAATACAATGTAACAATATATTTGCTCTGGAAGAAACATTATTGCTATTAAATGAGAATCTTAAATGTTCCACATTCCAGCGGCTTTCCTCTAACTGCAATTTTCCCAAGAGCCTAACGCAGCCTCTCAATCAAATGACACAGTATTATTTTCTATAACTGCATTGATTGGGCACCAAAATCAGTTTCCTTTTTATAAAAGATTTCTGTAAAACATGCAATAAGAACTGTTAACCTGTTCCAAACAATTGTAAGCCTTACCTTATCAGGACAAGCCTGAAAACTATATACAATGTAAAAATAAATTGGTCCATGTATAATTTAATTCACTATTATATTTCACGGATTAGTTGTCTAATGATTTAATACTGGTAGACAATTAAAATGTTCAGTGACCGTGTGAAGTGAGTTTTTCAATGGACAGCCCCTTCACTAATTGGTTTCATATAAATCATTAACAAATACACTGATCTTAAAAAATTGGACTAAACAGAATTACAGAGTTCAACTGTCTTGTACAAATATATCTTGATTTTTCCTGTGTTGTAGTGCATTTTAGAGAAGCTTCAGTATATTTCAGAAGCTCCAGTAAACATGGAGACAAAGGCCCAGATTCACATACATCGGCGCATATTTATGTCACCGTAGCGTATCTCTTTTACGCTACTCCGGCGCAGCGCACAGATGCAAGCACTGGATTCACAAAGCACTTGCTCCCACTCGCTGTTAAAGATACGCTGGGTTTCCTCGGCGTAAGCCAGCGTAGGTGAAAGTGGGCGTGAGCCATGCTAATGAGGCGTGACCCCATGCAAATGATGGGCCAAGCGTCATAGAAGTACTTAAAATGAACGACGCATGCGCCGTCCCGTGGTCGCATCCGAGTGCGCATGCTCAGAATCACGTCGAAACAACTGCCTAAGATACGTCGAATCACTGCCTACAAGGTGAACGTAACCTACACCTAGTCATATTCACGTACAACGTAAACAACAAAAGGTAAGACGGCTTGTGTTCCCTGGTCCATACCTTTGCATGAGTTGCGCCTCCTATATGGGGAATAACTTTACGCCGCATTTACGACTTACGCAAACTGCGTATATTATGCGCCGGGCGCATTTACGTTCGTGAATCGGCGTATCTCCCTCATTTGCATATGTGCATAGAAAATCAATGGGAGCGGCAAATGCGGCCAGCGTAAATATGCGCCCACGATACGACGTGTAGGAAAGTTACGTCGGTCGGATGAAGCCTATTTTCAGGCGTATCTCAGTTTATGGGCACGGCGCATAGATACGACGGCGCATATTTACACTTACACGGCGTATCTGGAGATATGTCGGCGTAAGTGCTTTGTGAATCCGGGCCAAAGCCTTCGGGGGTTTTGTAGTGAAGTCTGGATCTGGAAAGTAGAGTTGGCTGAATCATAAAATAATTGAGCAGCAAACCAGGACCCAGGATTTCAAAAATAGATGATTTTGGTGAGCTGTTATTATAATGTAATGTAATGTACACTGGGTAGGGTCAGGCTTTGCACTTCTGAATCATAACACAAATAATGTTTTTATTGTTGTTGTTATACTCTCCACATCTGAAGATGCAATACAGATCATTCTGTTCCCATAGAGTTACTCGGGTGATAAAATCTTTTTGCTACCAAGAGTTGGCCACTTATCAGCCACCCCATTTGTAGCACACTAAAATGTTATGATAATGAAATAAATTACAATTAAATTCCACAATATTAAATACATTTATTTGCCTGTTTGGCTTTTTCTAATGCAATATATTTACAGTAGTTGTACACATAGTAGGTTACATAGTAGGTGTGAAAACATGTTATTGGCATTTTTTGATCCTTACATTTACTACCCCTTGCTGCCCTGTGTTGGTGATCCCTGCAAGTATCAATGGTTTATCATGGCTGTGCAATTTTTGTCTGTACTCACCTCCAGACTCACATAGCAGGGTAGCATTCCAGAAGCACAACTGGGAGATAGTTATCACCCCACAACATGAAAAGCCTGAACAAAGCTCTAATGGAAGGATCACCAGTATTTGTTTATGAAAGCTACATATTTAACCACTTTCCGCTCACTATATAGTAAAATGAGTGGGATGCGCTCTCGTTCTGGGATGACGTTGTATCATGGCGCTCCAGAATGGAGCTCTCATGCTCCAGTGGGAATAAGGCAGCCCTCTACCCATGTGTCCGGCTGTGTCCAATGAGAGCTGGTCACGTGTAAACAAAGAAGTGCCATTTATCAGCTCTCCTCGGCTCACACTGACAGAGTGTGAAGTGAGGAGAGCCGATCAGCGCCATCTCCTCGCATAGGAGACCTGTACAGAGGTAATCAGTACACTGATCATCAGTGCCCTGATTACAGTACAGCCCCATCAGTGACCCCAATCAGTGCCCATCAGTGATGCCAGCCAGTGCTGCCTTTCAGTGCCTGTTTATCAGTGCTGCCCATCAGTGCCCAATGCAGCCCACCAGTGCCCGCCATCCATACTCATCAATGCCACCTATCAGTGCCCATCAGTGCGGCATATTAGTACCACCTAATCAGTGCCGCCTCATCAGTGCCCATAAGTGCAACCCATCAGTGCTGCCTCATCAGCACACATCAGTGTAGGAGAAAAATTACTTATTTTCAAAATTTGCTGACAGTAACTAAGAAAAACGTAATTTTTTCCAATTTTTTTTTTTTTTTTAAATAAAAAACCCAGCAGTGATTAAATACCACCAAAAGAAAGTTCATTTGTGTGCAGTATTGCATTACTGCGCAATTGTCATTCAAAGTGTGAAAGCTGAAAATTGGCCTGGGCAGGAAGGGGGTAAAAGTGCCCAGTAGGCATGTAGTTAAGAGTGAGAACAACTTTTAAAAACAATGACAAAAATAGAGCGTACATGAGATTTTTGTGATTGATTTAAAATAGAAGTGTTGGATTTGAAAAAAATGAGAATACACACAAATTCATCTCCATGCTGCAATATCGGTGTGATGTTGTAGCTGTCCCATGTTGTCTCTAAGCCTGAGAACTGAGCAATTACATGACCGCTGATCACTCAGTTCATGGTCTGCTCAGAGGGGAGAGCAATTACAGTCAGTCACTGCTCTCTGCTCTGCACTGGGCAGAAGATGGGGTTAGAGCAGCTGGCCCAGCCCTCATCATAGCAGAGAGAGACTGAGCAAGCTGCCTAATTAGACATCTGGGTGGAGCCCAACAATATTTTGGGATCCTTCTAGATGGTGGAGCGACTCTGTAATGTCAGTTGATAGCGGACAATAGCCCGCTATTAACTGGGTCACATAAGAGCAAAAGTAAGTGCACTCCTGTGACCCAGAAGAGATGCACAGTATGTCCAAAAAAAGCTTTTACCATGCTTCTCTTTTAAATTTGGCACCATGCTAATCCATTAACATTTTTATTTAGTATGTTAAAGAATAAACCTTTCTTTTCTTTTTTTAAACACAGATATTTATATACTTATAATCTGATGCATGCGCATGTCATTTTGTTTTGATTGCTTACCGTTACCACTGATTTGAAAACTGCATACATCTGACACACAGTTCACATCTCTTCAGGTGTTTGAAAACAATTCAGCTAAAGAACCCCAGGCAGATATTTAAAGCCACATTTGCTAATGATATCAACTGTCTTGAGAACTAACATACCTGGGAAGCTCCAGTATTTTTTGTTCCAAGTGTCAAGTTGATGAGACAAGACCTCTTTGAATTAATGTACTATAGGAGGCATAAAACTTGACATCCTTAGGAAATTTAACACATTTCCTATCAGCTATGTTCAGTAGCTTTTAAAAGATGCTCACTAAACCATGAAAAAAAAGGTATGACTGCTGGCTAAAAATAATTTATAGTCCTGTTACGATGTAAGATTAATTTTAGCAGGAAAAAAACCTAACCCTTTCTAACTACTGATATAACTTGGTTTAAAGTGCACGAAGATCATAAATAGTGGGGGCAGCTATCTGTCCAAGTGTGCAGTCTATACAGGGCAGCCATTATACATTTTTGGGCCCCTTACACAGATTTAGGCCTGGGTACACCTGGCCTGACCACCAACATCTGTACATACTTAGCCCCCTCACACCTGTACACACTCAGCCCCCTCACACCCGTGGCCAGAGCCCCCTCACAAGTGGCCACAGCCACGATGTCGTCATGCCCGCGGGAGACTTCTTTCTGGCAAGGTCCGGCGTCTGCCGGACTTTCAGCCGAGAAACATAGGAGCGCATGCACCGCTGAAGTCAGTGGCTCATTGCAAGAGGAATATCTCCTAAACCATACAGGTTCAGGAGATATTCTTTTTACCTACATATAAGCCTTATTATAAGCTTACCCGTAGGTAAAAGTAAAAAATGGTACACATCCCACCCTCCCCTCATCCTTGTTAAATACACCTCTTTTGCACTTTCTCCCTTTCATTTGGCTTGACAAAGGGGAGATCCCAGCCCCAAAATGTGTAGCCAATCCTACTGTTGATGTCACCTGCCGAGCACCACTGAGCCCAGCTGAAACCAAGTCGGGTAGTCCCCAGCCACATCCTCAGCAGCTTGCATTCCTGTCTGCCTCTGTGACTGCTGCTCATACCAGCAGCCTCCCAGCACTGCTCTGCATCCTCCACCTCTTTCCTTGCTTTAAAATTGCACACGCCTGTGGAATGGCAACAAACTATGGTCCATGCTTTAAAAGCCTTTACAGGTTACCAGTTTTAAGTTACACAAGAGATCTAGCACTAGAATCATAGCTCTCACTCTGCTGTTCGAAGTGATACCTCATGTGTGTTTGATCACCTTTTACATATGCATGTGGGACCTCCGTATGGTATTCACTTAAGCACGGGGGACAGGGTGCTTTAGTTAATTTTTTTTTATTTATATTTACTCTTTTTTTTTTACACTGCCTCTATAATTTTTTTTTTCAGATCAACTTTATCACAAGGGAGGAACAACATGGGTAGTAACAGGTACTCTTTACTGTTAGAGCCCAGATCTCACCTCTGCCCTCAAAAGCATCTGATCAAACTGTGATTAGTTTGATCAGATGCTTTACAAACCAAAACCAGAAGTGACTAAATCCCTTTCGGTCTCTTATGTCACGAGGGAGGCAGATACGGATGTAACTTCCTCCTCTCTGTGTTTACCAGACCTATTAGGTAGCATCAGTTCTGTCCCCCCCCCCTATTATACAGAAGAGCCTGGGAACAACAGCAAGGGGGACCTTCTGTGCCCCGCAGAAGTGATTGGGTGGCTGTAGGATCACTTCTATGTGAAAGCTCATTGCTGGCTGAAAAAAAAATGATACCAGGATCATGGTTGCAGCTACAGTCATGATTCTTGTATCACTGCTTCCCAACGAGGACATATATGTACATACGGTAGTCTGGAAGCAGTATAGGTAGATACTGTACATGTTTTTTTATGGTGAGACCTGATGAAAATTGAGTGCCAGTGGAAGCAAAGGCAGACACAGGGGCCCGGATTCACAAAGAAGGGCCTATCTTTAGGCGGGCGTAGCATATCTCAGATACACTATGCCGCCGCAACTTAGAGCGCCAGGTCCCGTATTCACAAAGAACTTGCGCTGTAAGTTATGGCCGTTAGAGTAAATGGGCCCGCGTAAGCATGCCTAATTCAAACTAGGCGTGTTGTATGTAAATGAATCGTGACCCCACGTAAATGACACGCTTAACGAACGGCACATGTGCACGCATGCTCAGTATCACGTCAAATTTTCTCCGTAAATTACGCCCATGAACGTAACCTACGCCCAGCCCCATTCACGGACGACTTACGCAAATGACGTAAAATACGACGCTGTTCCGACGTTTACAACGTCCATACCTAACATGACTTACCCCTGCTTTATGAGTGGTAAAGTTACGCCGGACCGACGCCTTACGTAAACAGCGTATTTACATACGCCGGGCGCTGGTACGTTTGTGAATCGGCGTATCTTACTCATTTGCATAATTTTAATGGGAAAACCGAATGCGACCAGCGTAACTATGCGCCCACGATACGCCGGCGTAGGCAAGTTACATTGGACGGCTGAAGCCATGTTTTCAGGCGTATCTGGCTTTGAGAATCGGCGTAAAGATGCGATGGCGCAGATTTTAAATTACGTATCTCGTTTGTGAATCTGGGCCAGATACGGCAAATTTAAAGTAGGGCTTTCCATTGAAATTCAACTGGTTTTAATGGTTTTAAGTACATTCTGATTTTGGTGAAATGTATACTTGTAATACAAATATGATATTTAATTAGTAGGCTTAAGAAACATTTAGCATTTCTTTATAAACACTACTGGATTACAATTCCCCAGGCTAGTAAACAACTCCCATTTTAATTTGCACATTTATAGGACTTGGTTTCCTATTAATTCCTTCAATGACAAATCCCTTTACATGCTATAAAACTTCCATATGCTTTATCTGTGTTCTCAGCCCATTAAGTTTAAATTGGCATATTGGACTCTAAGACGTGTTTATCAGTGCAGCAAATAATTTATGGCAAGCCTGGATAGCATTCTGAAAACAAGCAATTGTGCTAGATGACGTTTCAACAAAGTAAAACATTCAACATGCTATGTTACGATTAAAATTTTATGGACAGTTTATTAATAATAATAATGTCTGCATAGATTTGACAGAATTATTTGCAGTCATTCGAAATTGATTACTTCTTTATAATCACCTAAATCTCCTTTTTGACATAAAAATTCATTTTCTATGATAATAAAAAAAGAAGTATGCTATTTTTATGTAACAGAATATAGCAATATCTGTATGCCTTCTTAAAATACTATAAATCTTAGTGAAAAACAAGTCAAAGGGCCAGTATTCCTTTCCTCTTATTCTTAGGCATGTGCACCTGTAGCAGAGTGCTCATTTATTCACCATGCTCAGATACAGGCACAGACCCCTTTACATTTATTTTCTACAACTCTCTGGGTTTCTGAAAACACCCAGGGAGTGTAAATTCCTTAGGCCTTGTACAGGTGGGCTGAATGTCAGACGACATTGGTCAGTTCAATAGAAACTGGTGGACATTTGGCCTTTGTGTACTGCAGCTGGTCCGACTCAAGCTGGTCATTCGGTCGGCTTCTGTCAAAGAGGCATGACCGAAAAAGGTCTGAGGATAGGCTCCGGATTGGCTAAGAGCACTGACCAGAGTGTTCTGTAGGGGGTGCTGTATTAACATCTAATTAAGCCGATCTCCTGAGCTGTCAGTTTTTTTTTTTTTCATTCAGCCCTGCTGGGTTGAAAGAAAAAAAAAAACAACTAGTGTGTACTAGGCTTTAGCTTCCCTTCCTTAGGTTTTTATAGATGCCCCACCTAATCAGCATAAGTCTGGCAAGAGATCAGAACCAATGTGATAGGCCATCCACTGTCAGAGCTAGTACATGGGCAGGCGGGCAGGAGCCTAATAGCATGCAACTTCTCCAGAAGACCCAATTACTGTGGGGAGCCCCTCTCCAATTCCTGACAGAGCACTCAAGATATAGTAAGGTGGTCCTTTTTACTTGGGCATTGGATTCTTCCAGTTGTTTACCAGAATTACCCTGGACTTCATTGTGGGAAATGTGGTTTATGTGAGTAATCACAAGTAGTTGTGTTTTGAACTGTTTTACTGAAGAAGTGCCTCTCTGTTGTTATACAGTATGATTGAGCCAAGCTGCCTTGGGTTTAGTTTGAGCAGGGCTCGTCAAAGTTCAGATGCCAAAATTAAAGCCCATTGAATTCAGTAGGAGCCAAATCTGTCAAATAAAAAATGCTCTCTTTCTGGAATAATAAGTATGGGAGTGTAAAAAACAGCATGAGAAAGTAGGACATATACTGTATCAATGAAAAAAAAAACTTGTAAAAAATATACAGCCAGGAGCAGCAGTTTTATTTAAATGCTTAAAGTGTTTGTTTTTTTTTAAACATCCAATTCAAGCCTTGAGGGTATTATAATACAGACCATGAAGGGGTGCATCTCTTTGATGTACAGAATATGCTGCAGCACTGAAATGTACAAAGAAAAATCCCTGCAAATGACATATGATTGACGACTTCTTCGTACACAGACCCTTCAAAGTGTTTGCTATGTATTTTGGGGGACATTTGGAGGGGTCTATGTGCTGTTTTTTTAAGAAGCTGGCAATGAATGTCAGTTGCCAGCAGCTTAAACTGTATCATGAATTTTCTTTGTAAATGTCATTTTTGTGGTAGCATGTTCAGCAAGACTGAAAAAAATCGGGGTCTGGTATGAATTGTAAGGGGGACTCCACCCGAAATAACAAAACAAAATAAAAAATTATGAGTTCCCCTACAAATTTGATAGCAGACCCTTAATTAGAGCACGCAGTCTGTCTGGCCAGGAAAGGGATGGCGAGTCTCTACCCCCCCTGCAAACTATACTACTACACACACTGCAATGCTTGATACAAGCTGTGACATCTAACAATCAAAAACTATAAAGTCTATGAAAAATATCCCAAAGTGCTTGTAAAGAAGAAGACCCATCCATGGAACAAATTATACAGGAAGAAAATACCACCACTGTGATTCGAAAGCTGCTTATCGAAACGCATTGGACACAACTAGGATGCACTGACCTCACTACGCATGCTGATCGGGAAATTAGGATTCTCAGACTGGTATACTTATATTTGTATTTATGAACAGCGTGGCCATTTTCGGCTTTACCATGTGAGTGGTTTTCAAATTTTGATTTAAAAAAAAGCCAGCGTTAAATTTTTACACTTTTGGGAACACTTCTCTTGTGCTTGTTTTACCTACATGCTATGTATGGTTTACTGATGGTGAAGAGGCTGTGAATTTCAGTGCATGGATCTATGCATCCATATAATTTTCTGACCTCTCAATGTACAGTGGCCATTACCATGTGGTAAGCTCTTTTAGATCACAGTTTCATAGATGGATCTTCTTCTCTTCACAAGCACTTTGGGTATTTCTTGGACTTTATAGTTATGGGTTGTTTGCAGTATGTGTAGAGATGCAGCATTTTATTTATAAAAAAAAAAAATTAATATGCCGCGCTTATAATAAGTAATCTAATCCACAGTGATATACTGATGTCTGATTTACAGCATTTTATTTTGCACTTCTAGTTGATGCATATATTAAAATAATCTGTCTTTTAATGCTGTGCCTTAAAATCAGTAATAATCCTATTGCTGAAAAAAAGTTTACTGCAGTATGACTTATTTTATGGTTTAAAGGAGATAGTTAAGGGTAGGAAGATGGCGCTATTAATTATGAAGTACTGATTTTTGGATGGAAAACTGGACACATGACAGACTAAAGCATTTCCTTTGCTCTCGTGGACTACTTTGTAAAAAGTGGGCCTCACCGGAAGATACAGCAAAGAGCTTGAAGACAGCATTTAGAAGCAAGGACATGTAATTTAAACACTCTCAAGTCATCCCACCTAAACAACACAGAAAGTAAAATTATCTCAGTGCGTGAAGGTAAATTTATAAGTATTATATGACAGCAGTTCCACTCCCCTGAGGGCAGATACCAGAAAGAAATGTGGAGAAACATAACATAGGTCAATTTTATAGTAGCACTTTCCAGAATTAATGTTTCTGCCACACAGGAATTTCTTAGACGAGTGTTTCTTGTTACAAACGGATTGAATCTTAAACAGAGCACTCTAGAGAAAGAACCAAAAGAATAGTAATTGCTTTAACCAGAGATATTTACATTAAAGATTGGAGTGTTTATTTTTTCTTTGCTACTGTACACCAGGCTTTTTTTAAATTCATTAAATTCAGTTTTAATTGCCTTTACTTTGATGCAAGTGTTCCTGGTTAGGGTTTTCAGAATAATGCCGCGTACACACGGTCGTTTTTCAGTATGAAAAAAAACGACGTTTTAAAAACTTAAATTAAAATCATTGTGTGTAGGCCTCACATCGTTTTTCGGCTTCTGAATGTCGTTTTTCGGGTTGTAAAAAATGATCGTGTGTGGGCTAAAACAACATTTTAAACCCGCGCATGCCCAGAAGCGAGTTATGAGATGGGAGCGCTCGTTCTGGTAAAACTACCATTCATAATGGAGTAAGCACATTCATCACGCTGTAACAGACAAAAAAGCACAAATCGTCTTTTACTAACAAGGAATCAGCTAAAAGCAGCCCAAAGGCGAATAGAACTTCCCCTTTAGAGTGCCTCCGTACGTCTTGTACATCACCGCGCTTTGTTCATCATTTTTCAAAAACGATGGTGTGTGGGCAACATCGTTTTTAATGATGAAGTTAGAAAAACTTTGTTTTTTGGACATGCTGAAAAACGACTTTTTTTTCATGCCGAAAAACGACTGTGTGTACGCGGCATAAGGGTCAATATACTAATGTGCATGAGTTTTTTAACTGCATTATTTTATTTTGCCACATTAGAGCATCAAAATGTTTTAATGCATATACAAAACATATTACATATGTATATATATTTTTTTTTAAGTATAATTGTCATTTATCAAATAAAGCCTTTTTTTCTCGTGAATCTTTTTTTAATCTTAATGTTTTTGCTCCCTTCAATGGACACCTTAAAAAACTTGTGGCAGATCCACAGAGCGAGTACGCCGGCATATCTACTGATACGCCGGCGTACTTTCAAATTACCCGCGTCGTATCGTTGTTTTGAATCCTCAAAACAAGATACGACGGCATCTGGGTTAGATCCGACAGGCTTACGTCTTCGTACGCCTTCGGATCTAAGATGCAATTCTTCGGCGTCCGCTGGGTGGCGTTCACAATGTTTTCCGCGTCGAGTATGCAAATTAGCTATTTCCGACGATCCACGAACGTACGAGCGGCCGGCGCATTCCTTTACGTCGTCTCTAGTAGGCTTTTTCCGGCGTATAGTTAAAGCTGGTATTTTGTGGCGTATAGTTAGACCTGCCATGTTAAGTATGGCCGTCGTTGCCACGTTTATTTTGAATTTTTTTTTTTTTGCGTAAGTCATTCGGCCCGGGGACGTGCTTAAATGAAACCCGCCCCCTAATCAACGATCTGAATTACACGCCGTTACGCCACCAGAGATAGACTACGCCGCTGTAACTTACGGCGCAAAATCTTTAAGGATTCAAACTAAAGCCAGGTAAGGTACGGCGGCGTAGCGTATCTCTGATACGCTGCGCGGGTGCAGATCTCTGTGGATCTGCCCCCTTGTATCTATTACTAGACATAAAATAGTGGTAACTTATAAAGTGATAATCGTTTATAATTAATGTACATAGAAAATACTTTTCAGAATCAGTGATATGACAGGTATACAAAATATTTAGCTGCCTGATGTGATAAACACTTTAGTGGATGAAAAACTTGTTTTGAGACCATAAAAAAGAATGAATAATAAACTGTGGTTAAAATAATGCATACAATATGCTTTAGTGAATTTACCCTATAATCACTTTCATAGGGTAGAAGACATTTTGCCTTTGTGCACCAAAGATTCAGTCATGGTTTTAACTGAGTAGTGTGTGCTTATCCACCATGCAATAATCAATGCCAGTGCTGAGAAAATTTCAGAAGGCGGCCAGACAGTCAGCATTCTGGGAAATATTCACTGATCAAATACAATTTGTTTCGGACCAAAGTCTTTGGAAAGGGAAATAATTATTTCAATGTATAACTTAAAAAGTATACAGCTAAAAGAAGAACATCCTTCTCTTACAAATGCCTTGTACATGTTTAATAAAAGGTCAGTTAATAGATTATGGGTCTAGATTTTGTATTTTCATAATTTTTTCTGCAGACATAAATTTATAGTCTTTTCCAATGCTTACCAATAAAACCTTAACAAGGCTTTGCTCAAGTGACTTGGGTGATTATAGTTTATCTAAGGTTTTAAAAATTGCTATAGTTTATCTAAGGTTTTAAAAATTGCTAAACTGGCATAACTAAACTGATCTTCTTTACTCTGGATTCCATGAACATCCTATATAAATAGTCCATGAACTCTTAAAGCGGAGTTCCACCCAAAAATGGAACTTCCACTTTTCAGTACCCACCCCCCCCTCCGGTGTCACTTTACCACCTTTTAGGGGGAGGGGGTGCAGATACCTGTATAATACAGGTATTTGCACCCACTCCCCCCCTCCGCTGCCTTCTGGGAAACACACTGGTCCCAGGAGACAGCGGGGACCACTGATAATGCGCCATGGTACTCGCGCATGCACAGTAGGGAACCGGGCAGTGAAGCTGCAAGGCTTCACGTCCTGATTCCCTCACCGCGGATGGTGGCGGGGGCAGCAGAGAGACAAGCGATTGCTAGTCTTCTCCTGACATTGCGGGCGCACTGGACAGGTAAGTGTCCATTTATTAAAAGTCAGCAGCTGCAGTATTTGTAGCTGCTGGCTTTTAATATTTGTTTTTATCGCGGGACCTCTGATTTAAGCAATAAAACGAATCATGTTAAAATAAATATGCAATGAGAGTAGCATGTAGCAAATCAGTGACTTAAATTATTCTGAAGTGAGTGTTATATTAGCTAGGCTACTTGCATTCTCAGGAAGAGGTCAGCAGTGATGCCTATTAAATAGCTACTAATATCTACTAATACTGGGGTAGATTCAGAGAGCAATTGCGTCTGTGTAACCATAGTTACGCAGCGCAATTGCTTACTTGCCCCGGCGTATCGAATGCTCCTGATTCAGGAACCTCGATACGCAGACTGCAGCCTAAGAAATGACTGGCATAAGGCTCCTTATGCCGTCATATCTTAGGCTGCATTCTTACACAGGCCGCTAGGTGGCGTTCCCGTTGTGGCCAGCGTATAGTATGCAAATTGCATACTAACGCCGATTCACAACCCTACGCGAGCCCTGCGTACGCAGTTTATGTCGTTTGCGTACGTCGGTTTTTGCGTAAGGCTGCCCCTGCTATTAGCAGGGGCAGCCAATGCTACGTATACCCATCGTTCCCACGTCGCGAATTTAAAATTTAACGTTGTTTGCGTAAGTGAATCGTGAATGGCGCTGGACGCCATTCACGTTCACTTTGAAGCAAATGACGTCCTTGCGACGTCATTTGCCGCAATGCACGTCGGGAAAGTTTCCCGACGGAGCATGCGCACTACGTTCGGCGCGGGAACGCGCCTAATTTAAATGATCCACGCCCCCTACGGGATCATTTAAATTACGCGCCCTTACGCAAGGCATTTTTGAGGAGCGCCCACGCAAATTACGTGGCTACTGCTTCGTGAATGAAGCGTAGCGCAGATAATTTGCGGGGGCGCAGGGTAAAAACGGGACGCTGCGCCTCTGTAAGAAGTGCGCAGCGGTACCTGAAACTGGCCCACTGAATATAGCAAGGCTGCACATCAAAGTGACTAGTCTTGTCAATAGAAATGAGTAGGAATGACACTAAATGACAAGCTCTAAACTACCCAGAAGCATCAGAGCTTTGCCTAAATGGTCAGGGGTACAGCACCTGTCTTTACTTTTGCCACACATTTAGAAAATTAACATGGATTAATCCAGTCACTTAAGACAGGTGAAGCAAACATGTAATTTCTGAAATCATTTAATACAAAATTCCCTCATAGTGCTGGTTTATATTAGGCCACAGCCAATGCATGCTTGGATAAATCTTTTAGTGTCCCAAATGTTACCTAACATTTGGACCCACCTAATGAGCTCTCACTGAACTATCTACCTTCTAATTACTGTGCAGTGCCTTTTTTATATATATATATATATATATATATATATATATATATATATATATATATATCATATAATGCAAGTTATGAAAGTCTTCTGTGTGTGCTCTGTTTTACTGAACATACATTTTGGACATTTATAATTAAATTTGTCTTCTTTGTTATGTTAAAAATCTAGATAAACATGAGTATCCATGTCAATGGCCACACAAGTAGAACACATATGCAAGTTCTGATTCCTGATTGCCTAATAAAGCAACATAGATTACTGAGCTTTGGAGAATAATATTTACATTTATAGACTTTCTAAATTTACTACTGTGCTACCACCCAAAGCTTATTCTGATTTTGTGGGAGATATGAATAGCTTGGTACATGTTCACTTTTGGAGAAAAACCCCTCTAGACAGCAACGCCGCGTACACACGATGATTTTTCGTCATGAAAAAAACTTTGCTTTTTAAAAACGTCATTTAAAATGATCGTGTGTGGGCTACACATCATTTTTTCAGGTTCTGAAAAACAAAACAAAAAATTGATCATGCTTCATTTATTAACATCGTTTTAAACAATGTTGTTTTTCGGGTTGTAAAAAATGATCGTGTGTGGGCTAAAACGACGTAAAAAACCTGCGCATGCTCAGAAGCAAGTTATGAGACGGGAGCGCTCGTTCTGGTAAAACTACCGTTCATAATGGAGTAAGCATATTCATCACGCTGTAACAGACAGAAAAGCGCGAATCGTCTTTTACTAACACGGAATCAGCTAAAGCAGCCCAAAGGCGAATGGAACTTCCCCTTTATAGTGCCGTTGTACGTGTTGTACGTCACCGCGTTTTGCTAGATCATTTTTTAAAAACGATGGTGTGTAGGCTACGTTGTTTTAATGATGACGTTGGGAAAACTTTGTTTTTTGGACATGCTGAAAAACAATGTTTTTTTTCATGCTGAAAAATTATCTTGTGTACGCGGCATAAGCCTTCTCCACTGAGCCCACTTTAATATATGCATATGAAACACCTGATCACCCTCAGGCTTTAAGATGTTGACTGGTAAAGATAGAAAAGCAAGGATAACCACTGATATCCTCTAGCAGTGAAAGGTTTCCTTATAGACATTAAATAAATTTAATTGCACCCAAAAACAATTTGCACATTTTTAAAGAGGCAGTGTTGAGTGAATAGTTAAATAGTAAATAAATACCAATATGTCCAGCCTCAAAACTGTGTGCACCTGCAAAATGGTGAAAAAATATGCTACTCAATATACAATGCTTGTGGTTCAATAGTTTAAATACATGTGTATGCTGTACCTGCATGAGTGGTTGGTTTGAATGTTTCCATTTTTTTCTATTATTTATTTACATTTTCTTAACACTTTTTTATTTTTTATTTTACTTTACTGCTGTGTCAAGGTGTCTAATAAACCCCTTATGTGAAAGCATTGGGCAGGTAACAAGTACTCTTTATGGAGACATCAGGGATCTTTAAGACCCCTAATCCACTGCCTTCTGTTACAGCCGATTAAGCACAGCACCAGGATTTTTGGAGCCCTAAACCTGGAAATGCTTAGAGATGCTCGCTTCTGGGTTCGTACTGCGCAAATGAGATCAGGGAACAGATGTTCCCCCCAGCTGCTCCTGCTCACCATCCTGAAACTGTTTGTTGTGGTCCCAGGAGCAACTCTAAAACCTCTACATAGTTACAAAGTTACATAGTAGGTGATGTTGAAAAAAGACACAAGTCCATCAAGTCCAACCTATGAGTGTGATTATAGGTCAGTATTACATTGTATATCTCTGTATGTTTTGGTCGTTAAGGCGCTTATCTAAAAGTTTTTTTGAAACTATCGATGCCACTGCTGAAACCACCGCCTGTGGAAGGGAATTCCACATCCTTGCTGCTCTTACAGTAAAGAACCCTCTATGCAGTTTAAGGTTAAACCTCTTATCTTCCAATTTTAGGGAGTGGCCACGTGTCTTATTAAACTCCCTTTGCACAAAAAAGTTTTATCCCTATTGTGGGATCACCAGTATGGCATTTGTAAATTGAAATCATATGCCCTCACGAGCATCTCATTTCCAAATAGAATAAGTTCAGTGCTCGCAACCTTTCTTCATAACTAGTATCCTCCAGACCCTTTATTAGCTTTACAGGAACCCTCTAGAATGACAAAAAATAGTCTGTCTTCCTATTAGAAGCAGTGACTGCAAGGGTAGACTTGTATAACATGAAATGCATCCAGACAATAAAGGGAAATATCCTTCTGATGTATGGGAAGCGGGCAGATAGGGATGGAAGGACAGTTTCTTGGTTGAGGTGAAAAAGCTAAAACTACTTTAGAAAGTAAAGATGCTCTAGACCTCAGCACTACTTTGTCTCTATTGTAGACCAGAAAAAGCTTTTTTACATGGCAAGACCACAAGCTCAGATGCGTGTCTTTACAGAGGTGGTGGCAACAAGCAAAAGTGAATATGCCTAATAGGGGTGGTCTTTAAACTTAGAGAGTAAACAATTCCGATCCTATAGAGACAGGAGAATATAAAGCAGGTGACACACCCAAGTCTTAATTAAATAATGGGAGGCTAGTGGTGTCTGGAAAAAGACAGACACAAAGATTTGACCCTTGATGGTTTTAGAGCCACGTGTTAGTCCAGACCTTATTGTAAAAAAGGTTATGCCTTATTTTCTGAGATAAAAGTTTACATGCACCAAGTGAAATAAGTCTTTCATGTGTGATGACAGAATACAAAAACAAAATAAATCCGCGCTATCCTAACAGTGAGCAGCTACAAACAATCCAGTGAACAAAGGAGAGCAACAAAACAAAACATACAAAATGTAGCGCTAATGATATAACAAAAAAAATACACTGATTGTCTGTGTGGAAACACCAAGTGACAAGTGTTTGAAACTATATTCAGTAAATAAAAAGTCCAAATATAATATTGATTAGTGAAAACTTGATAGATGAATAGGACTGGGTAAGTGATTCCAGATCAACAATGATTCCTACTGGACGTGATGTACAATTGTGAGATGCCCACCAGCAATGTGAAAGAGGCTTACCAGATGGATTGAACCCTACTGAGCCTACGCCCAAAGGGTCAATAAAGCTGAAAATGTATATGAAAGATGTAACAGCATGGGACCGAATATCCAATCGGCAAGGTGCAGCAAAGCCATCAAACAAGCGATGATATATAGTACTTAGAGATGATGACTCCCAGAACCATGGCCCGATATGCAGAAGAAAAATGGAAAGGCACATAGCATAATACCGTAGATGAATTCACGTTTTAATAATGGTTAAAAACACTTACAGATATGTGGACGAGAAGAACATTCTTAATCAAAATATGCGTGGCAGCAGTGGACTCCACAACATTCCAGGCTATCTGTGTCAGGCATATAATAGGTAGCACTGCTGGCAGTCTTGGAACTATTAGTGGATCATGAGCTAGAGGAACCAATAGTGCAGGAACACTCCCCTTGTGTGCGGAATCTGACAAAACCTTTGGTACTCATGAACTGGCTTCTGAGAGCAGGGAGAAATTCAAATGGCTTGCAACACTGCTTATTTATAACTATGTATATGTAAGTATTCCAGGGAGATATACATATTGCTTCCCCTTGCCCCTACCTTTTTTCTCACTATCTGGGCAAAACATTTGATCCTATTTGGTACCCTTTTAATTTTTTTCAGATACACTATGCGTTTGGTCCTGATGAGTGACAACTGGCCACAAAACATGTCGAGCCTATCAATGTCATCATGTTCCCAACACATAGCTTGACCTCTACTGTGATTTATTTCCATCCATTACCCAATAAGCACTGGCTTTTTATACTAATTACTTCCATGGCATACTATGTGATTTCAAATGCGTCTTCTTTTTGTATGCCATTGTCTTGTGTATATCGATAACAATACTCATGTTCAATGCTTTGTTTACATGCCAATTAAACAATTTTACAATTTCTCCTACCATGTGTCTTGTGCCTCACTCAAAGTCACAAACAAAAACATTCTTATTTTTGGCTTCTGAGAGCAGGGGAGGTTCAAATGGCTTGTAGTTACCATGTCACTGTAGGTGGTATTAAAGACTGAGGTGGAACCATGAGTCAAATGCAATTGTGAGCAGTGGCTCTACCTGGTGACACAGCATTCAGTTCAGTTTAACACTCTCCATGGAATCAACATAAAAATAGGTAACAGTAATGGCACCCAGTGGTCCTAATAAAAGAAGAAGCTCCTGATGCTCAGCCCACGTGACCTACTCATAACTAAGTACTTCAGAATAAATCAAACCAAAGGCTGTTTGATTTTGGCTTTGGACACAGGAAAGCACTTTTGGATTTAACACCATACCGAAAGGTCTAAAAAGCACCACAATGTAGAACCCAGAGCCTGAAGGTCCCGTTCCATGTTCTATTGCTGAGGATACACTAATTTTGATTGCTGTGTATATAGAAACTGGCTCAAGCAAAGTGTAGCAAAGCCTTGACTGAAGAAAAATAATCTTGAGAAACAGAAAATATTGCTTGTAAAAATAGTTAAACTTGTTCACTGTAGAGACAACCATCTTTCTAAGACACTTGCAAAAAAATGATGCATGCTGCAAGTGGAAGGGGTTATACCAAACTGGTCACTGTTTTTGTCCTGTATGGGGCAGTATAAAAAGAATGTCCAGAAATCTGGTGTAGCTCAACGCATGTGAAATAAATTTACCCTTATGAAAAAAAACTTGCAAAGGATGTTATTCATTCTTGTGTTTGGAACTGTTGTGTATGTTGCCCATGCCACTTCACGAGAGGGGACAGATGTCAGGGAAATTGTTCTCTTTGATGACAAAATAAAACAAAAAATAAAGTAATGGGTCACAAGGTATACTTTTATCGGTTATTCTGCTGCAACAAAATGTTATCCAGCTGTAGATTTTCTTTTAATGCAGTACAGGCAGTCCCAGGGTTACCAACAAGATGGGGTCTGTAGGTTTGTTCATAAGTTAATTTGTATGTAAGTTGAAAACAGGTACATTTTTTAAGTGCAACTCCAACCAAAATAATAATGTTTACATTTTTTGGATAGCACAGGGAAGGGTTAACACCCCTGTAATATTTTTTGCTGACTGTGCTCCTGTTTAGAAGATTTCATCTCACTTTCTGACCCAATGACAATTGGATTTTGAACATTTTGGGTAGTTTGGGAAACGAGGATGGGCGGTAAACCTTCACCGAAGACACCTTTTTCCCAATTTCCCTTCCTAGGAGGAGATTTCCTCTAACTTCCTGTTGTCTTCCTCCGTTTGTATGTAGGAGTCATTTGTAAGTCAAATGTTTGTAACCCGGGGACCGCCTGTATTTGAAAAACCATAAATTAACATAAAATGTGGTCTAGAGAGTATAAGTGTATTTGGGGTATTAAAAGCAACTGCCCTTCAGACTCAAATGCGTAGCTGTCAGCTCTATTAACAGAAATCATCACATCTCTGTAAGTGATGCTAATATCCTAGTTCACAGTCAACTCTGCACAATATTGAGTCAAATTTGACCTGGCATATTCAGTAGGCATAAATGTACAATTTTCTTGGCTTGCCAGGTATAAAAGATTACTCAGTCTGTCTAATGCAAACAGATATTCACTGATTGCAAATATTACTAATTGGGAATACAGCCTTGTGGTGGGTTTCTGGCATTTGGAAAGCCTTAGCAGTTATAGGCTACACTGCACTTTTTAAATGTGTACAGATTCAGATTCCTCTCTTTGTCTTGTTATAGTTAATTAGCTTTAAACAAGGGCAAACAATGTTTTATGAACCTAAAGGTGCCCCTGGAATGTTCAAACTCAGTAGCCACAAGCAAGAATACAGCATATAAAAATATATAGTCTATACTCTATATAGCAACAAAACAAGTTGAGATAAGAATATGATGCAGTAGCAGTATGAGTATGTTCATAAAAAATTCATGCGATTCCATCAATTATTAAAATAAATGTTTTTGCGCCATCAAGTACAAATTTAAATTAGGCACAAATTGGATCTATTAAGTAGCTTAGAGATGTTTCCTGGTTATTGTTGAATAGAATATACAGATATGTACATGATTTTTTGTGGGACTTGCCAGAAGTAAAACATCTTTTGGACGTGAGTAGCATTTTATTTTGAACATAACCAAACAAATAAGCATTGCATGCAGTATATGTCTAGCATTTCACCAAATGTGTGTTCATAAATGTACAGATTAAATATTTTGATTGACTCAGCCCTTAGCTTAAGCTGCCTTTAAAAAATATATTTATTGAAGAATGTTTTAAATGCATCTTTAGTAAATATAGTCATATTTTGAATAATTACTATTTTACAATATATATTTTTTTATTTCTGTACTGCTGTAAGTTAGTCTGGTGGGCCCTCTGCAATGTGGACATATTTATTTCAACTTAAAGACACACAATAAAAAGGACATAGAATAGATAGATGCAATGCAAGTAAAAGACTAAAAAAGTGACAGGCATATTAAAAATACCCTATATGTAGACCATATGCCATAGTTACCGCAAATGTTGTGATATAGCTGTGTGTACCACAGAGCAACATTATATTTAACCATTTAACCACTGGAAGGTGTCATGGCCAGACCATTTTTTGCTATTTAATGCACTGTCAATTACTTGGTCATGCAATACTGTACGCAAATGAAATGATATATTTTTTTTCCCACAAATAGAGATTTTATTTGGTGGTATTTAAACACCATGGGCCAGATCCACAAAGCACTTACGCCGGCGTATCTCGAGATGCGCGGCGTAAGTGTAAATATGTGCCATATCCCCAAAACGAGATACGCCTGAAAACCAGATTTTTCCGACCAACGTAAAAAGATTACACCGGCGTATCCTGGGCGCAAAAATACGCTAGACGCACCATTGTTTTGCTATGCAAATATGCAAATGAGGAAGATATGGCGATCCACAAAAGTACGTTTAACCGGCGCAGGCTACGCGCTGTGCACATCAGCTGTACGTCCGGTCTAAAGTTACCCCTCATAAAATCAGCTTTAACTTTGCACCAGACGTGTGCAGGTCAGCTAAAGCAACACCGTTAGGGACGAGCTGAGCAGCCACACTTGCAGGACAACAATCTGTATGCCAACATGCCAGGGGCATCCATGGTCATAGCTATACTACTGGCTTTAGATGCGCGCAGAAGGAGGAGGGAACGGAGGAGGAGGAGGAGGGAACGGGAGAGGATATACCGCACACGCATAGACGTCTTTGGCATGTGTGATTCTGAGGTGTATCGCATCTTCAGATTCACCCCTATGGAATTAACCACAACCCTGCAGGATGACATCACCAGCCCAACACACCGCTCACATGCAGTGCAGCCACTGGTCAAGGTACTGGCAACACTCCATTTCCTTGCCAGTGGCTCTTTTCAGCGTACAAGTGGAGTGGTGGCTGGGATGGCACAATCCTCCATTAGCAGATGTGTGCACCAGGTTATCCCTGCAATCCTCAGACACATGGCCAACCAAATCATCAGACCCACCCAGGAGGACCTGCGGGTGAAGGCAATGCATGATTTCTACAGAATTGCAGAATTCCCACGCACTGTGGGAGCCATTGATTGCACACATGTGGCACTACAGCCCCCCCGTGAGACAGAGCACCTATACCGCAATCGAAAGCACTGGCATTCCATCAACATACAGGTGATAGCCGATGCCCAATGCCTCATATGGCACGTCCGTGCCAAACACCCAGGATCCAGCCATGACAGCTACATATACCGTCAAAGCCCCATCCCAATGGAATTCGAACAGAACATTTATGGGGACAGCTGGCTGGTTGGTGAGTGACATGGGTGTCAGGCATGACTGTCCGCCCCCATGATGCAGACATCACGAGGGGCACATGCACGACTAACATCCTCCTGTGTTTTCCCTTCCAGGTGATGCGGCATATGCACTTGGACCCCATCTCATGACTCCATTCTGGAATCCCCAAACCCCAGGAGAGCAAAGATACAATGAAGCACATGCACGTACCCGTGGAGTGGTGGAACGCACCTTTGGCCTCCTGAAGTCCCATTTCCGATGCCTGGATAAGTCTGGGGGTACCCTGTTGTATTCCCCAAACTTTGTGTGCCAGATCATCGGGGCATGTTGCATGCTGCACAACTTCGCCATGAGAAGGGGCCTGGAGATTCCCCTGGTCTCTGCCCACCTGGCGGCCTGCTCTTCAAGGCCACAGCTATCCTGGTGAGGCCCACATTGAGGGCTGCTGTGTTGGTCTGGGCAGCCTGGGTCAGGGCACCCACATCCTGACCAACGCCTGCTGTGGCAGTCTGCAGGTCATTGAGAAATGTTATGAGAGCCAGTGAGTTACAACTCATGTCCACAACTGACTCCTTGATGGAGGCCAGGCTCTCCTCCATCCGGCCCAAAGTCTGGGTGACCTGACCCAGATGGCGGGTCTGACGGGCCTGGTCCCTTCTTAGGTTTGCAGGCAGAACCTCTGCCACCCCCTGGTCTTGCAGGTCGCCTTCCTGCCTCCAGATGAGGCATGTGGCCTGGGAGAAGGGGAGACCCCTGGGGGGAAGCCCTGTTGGGGGAGGAGTGGGAGGGGCTACCCCTGATAGAGGCCTGACTGCTGCCAGCCCTAGGGGGAGACTCCTCCAAATGGAGCGTGAGATCATTCCCTGACATCACCTCCTCAACCTCCTTCTCCTCAACCTCCTCAGAGGACTCCGGGCTTGCCTGGGGGTCTTCCTCAGACTCATGTTGGAGGCTGCGGACTGGCCAGATGGCCCAGCACCCTCCTGCACATCTGTGGATGACACAAACATAAACAGGTTGGAGGATCCACACACTTGTCACATATTCCCTTCCCCCCCACACATGCTACTCACCAGATAGAAACAAAAAACGTACCTGTCCTCACGGCCTCCTCAATGGAGCCAAAGCCAGGCAGTCCCTCCACTTGCTGCCTGTGGAAGCACTGGGCCACCGCACGCTCCTCAGAACTCAGCCTAATAGTGCATTGTGGTCCCCCTCCAGTGCCCCTGGCATGAGTGACCATCTTTGCCAGCTTCCCACGGACCACACGCCTGAGATCATTGATCTTTTTTTGGAACCCATTGCGGGTCCAGGTCTCAACACCCAACGCATTGACATCGTCTGTGATGTTCTGCAGTATCTGCCTCCTCCTGGCCGGGGTGGTGTTGGCACTCTCAGGGCCATGAAGAAAACGACCAAATTGGCTAATGGCCCTCACAATGATCTCCTTATCCCGCAAGGAGTAGTTTAGCTTCCTCTTCCTCTCAGTCATATTTACACAACACTCTCCAAAACACTCTTCAAAAACCACACCGACACGACACAAACCAACAAACAGCAACAGACAACGGAACAAAAGCACCTTGCTTCAGGAAGGGAAACAAATGGATGTACTTTTGCAATGGAAGGGCGTATGTCTGGGCCTATTTATGCACTGGGCGTATCTCACTAAGTACGCCGGGCCTAGTTCCTATCTCACTGATTGCGCCGGGCCGAGTTCTGAGCATGCGCAGAGAGGCTCTGACCATAGTCGGCATCAAGCGCATGCGCAGTCCGGCCGGCCCTTCATTTGCATGGGGTCACGGCTCATTTGAATGGAACACGCCCACGTCCTTCCCAATTTCAATTACGCCGGCTTACGCATCGGAATTTACGTCGCGCCGGCGCAAATTTGGGCGCAAATACTATGAGGATACGGTACTTGCGTCTCTAAGTTGAGCCGGCGTAACGTAAATGAGATGTGCTACGCCGGTCTATATATGCGCCGATGTACGTGGATCTGGCCCCACATGTTTTTTTATTTTAAATTATATAAATAAATAGAGTGAAAATTTGGAAGGGGAAAAAAACAATATTTGAAAATGCAAACCCTTAAACCAGGAAGTACATTGGGACGATCAGGCACATGCTGGGTGACTGCCCTCCCTCAATAAATGTACTGTGGGCAGGCGGCATATCTGGTGAGTATCTTACCCTCTATTACATATAAACAAGGTATTTTCATCTTTCTTCAAAGTGTATGACTACCACCACTATAACATAGAAAATGGAAGTTACCCACTTAAAAAAGGACACCCTCCAAAAAAATCTAAAATAAACAAAATACAATCAAAAATACTATTCCCTCCATTAATTAAGTCTGGTATTTATCAGACAACGTCCATCCATATAAAATCCGAAAATGCAGAGCCCAAACAAAAATAAACAACATACAGTCAAATATCTAACATTTTAAAAATACCAAAAAGGTAAAATCATGGTGCTTTACAGAACAAACAATATATGATTGTGTATACAAAATCAACTGACATTCAGCAGGTCATACACATGAGAATTTGTGACTAGTCCCAGTGAGTAACATTCCACCTCCACAGATTGCAGAAAGATTCTGTGGAAACAGAGGAGAGAAAACATACTGTATGTTCCTTACCAGAAACCCATGACACTCTGTTCTAAAGAGTAGTCATAAACAATTGTGGGCCCAAACCACTATATACCAGAAGGCAGGGGGAGCTCCAAACTGCAACCAGATTCTACTCACAGAACACAAAGACAGAAAGAGAAGCTAAGCTTCACAGTGTAGCAATTAAATTGAAACACCAATATTTAAAACAATCCTTTTAGCGAGTGGCACATATCTGTCTTCAATTGCAAATTGACACTCAAACCTTAGCCAAGCTCACTTAGTGCATTGCTATATATAGGCTGGAATAATTGTGGGTAAAGCAAGGTAGATTTGCGCTTCACCTTAGTGGTATCAGATATTAAAAAATAAATAAAAAAACGTGTTGACAAATGCAAGGGTGATTGTTAAACAAAAAATTATGATTCTAGTTGGGATACCATAGGGTTCCAATAGAAAAAAATAATAAGTGAAAGTTTGAGGTGAAAAAAAGTTTTCAATTAGGTGCTGCAATAGTGAAATTCGCTGGAATATTCAGCAAGCTAAGGATGTATAAATAAAGTAATAATGCGCAACCCACAAACATAAAAGTGCAGAAAAAAAGGTGCACATCTGTGAAACTAAACCAGCACAAAGTCTGCAGTCAAATTTCCCGTGTAGAAAAACACATATATATAAAAAATATATAAAATAGTCCAAAAAAATATTCCAAAAAAATATAAATGTGAACTGTTGAAATCAAATGCAAAAAATCATATATAGTCCAAGAAACTTCCTAATTTCTGACACCAAACGATCAGCTTGCTTCTGTATGCTTCAGTATAGACAAAACTCTACATCCATATAATATGGGTGAAAACAGTGGAAGGTGCAGATAAATAAGCCTCTTACCAGAGAGACGGTTTCATAGACATGTCATCCCCCAACCTGGGAGCTGTGGTTCATGCAAGCCGACAGGATCTGGCGTTCTGAACTTCAGGTGCAGCAGTGCTTGTAAATCACTCCTCAGCGATGAGATGACCAGCTCCTCAGCAGTGGACTGATTAACATGTGCAGCTCTCCCCGGGGAGAGCTGCACCCGGCTCACCCGGGGAGAGCTGCACATGTTAATCAGTCCACTGCTGAGGAGCTGGTCATCTCATCGCTGAGGAGTGATTTACAAGCACTGCTGCACCTGAAGTTCAGAACGCCAGATCCTGTCGGCTTGCATGAACCACAGCTCCCAGGTCGGGGATGACATGTCTATGAAACCGTCTCTCTGGTAAGAGGCTTATTTATCTGCACCTTCCACTGTTTTCACCCATATTATATGGATGTAGAGTTTTGTCTATACTGAAGCATACAGAAGCAAGCTGATCGTTTGGTGTCAGAAATTAGGAAGTTTCTTGGACTATATATGATTTTTTGCATTTGATTTCAACAGTTCACATTTATATTTTTTTGGAATATTTTTTTGGACTATTTTATATATTTTTTATATATATGTGTTTTTCTACACGGGAAATTTGACTGCAGACTTTGTGCTGGTTTAGTTTCACAGATGTGCACCTTTTTTTCTGCACTTTTATGTTTCTGGAATAATTGTGGACCTCTGGCCCCATGGCCGCCACATACTGCCCTCTCCAATCATGGCAATGTGGCTGACTGTTCCCCCTTGCTGTGTATATCACTTCCAGTTTCCCTGACCATAAGTGATGCCATTTCATGCCTCCACTCCTCCTGGTACCGGAAGCAGCATCTGAAGGCACAGAAAACCACCATTTGAGTAAAAGACTAAGGGGGGAGGTTATCCTCAACTTACATCATATTTACCCATAAGCCACTGCAGTCACATACCAACATACAGCCATATTGGACAAAACAACACACATGCTAGATATGAACCAACCTGCCACTTAGTGGGAAGAATGCAAATATATTGTCAGAAGCCATACTGTTGTATATAAACAACACCATATTACCAAAACCAAGAAGAGAATAACAGAGCACCAAAAATAACTTTCACATAAGTTTATAATCAATCCAATTAGCTTCTACAAACAAATACATATCCTTAGCAGCCAAACCATATATAACAAACAATATGGCATGCTCTCAGATGGTCTGATAAAGAAAAAATATATCCTTAACAACTCACCCTGTCTGCTAGACCACATATGTGAAGGTGCAAGGGGGAAACAGATATGTAATCAAGATGGCAGGGAAAGAGAGTGAAAGATAAAAAAAAGGGGGGGGGGATTTATCTATTAAAAAAAAAAAATCACACGCTGTGGATGGGTGACAAAATTAGTCCTTAAGGTCATTATGATGGCCGACCATCAGGGAGACCCATCAGCTCCATTTTATAGAGAAGGGTGAAGCTCAAATGTTCATTGAGACATGGATTTTTGCATGCTTGTGGCCTAGAAGTCTAACTGTATATGATCTAGAGCCACAAACCATAAACTAGAAGCCCTTGTAACGCCGTTTATGTTGGCAAAACCAAGAAAAATGTATAGTAGGAATTCAAGATCATGGTAATGATGTTAAAAACTGAGATTTGGTAAACTGACTAGATTATGGTGTATGGCTCTAGATTGCATACATCCCCACCCTAGAGGAGGGTTTTTATTAAGATCATCCTGCAAAAAGAAAGCAGGTGGATTTATAGGCTAAAATATTTAAGCTTTGACCCTTTCTATAAATTGGACCCGATGGGTATTTCTGATGGTCTGCCATGAATTTTGGTTGATTATGTGTACACAGTTACATATCATTTGCTGTGTGAAGCACCATAACAAGATTTTATCACTTGTATAGTATGTTTATAATGTCAGATATTTGACTTTATGTTATTTGTATTTGAGTGTTGCACTTTTGGATTTTATATGGATGCATTTTGCCTGATAAATACTGGACCCAGTACAATTATGTCTGATAAACCTGCTATGCAGGTCCTTTTTTAGATAGTTCCTTCAATATGTCACCCTGTTACATGGATGACTATGAGTGGCCCATTCAACTCGCCTTACACAACCATGGTCCACTTTTGTCACCATCAGGAACCAGCCATAAAAATGCCATGAAGCCACCACTGTAATGCACACATTTAGATAGGTGGCTATCAAGAAGCTGCATGGGATCAACAGCAGCACTAAGATGTTACAAAAGGATACAAAACTTTCTTTACCTTTTTTTTTTTTTAAGAATATTGCTGATCATACAGACTGCTTTGGCAAACTAAATATCATTTGGTAAGTATTTACATGTTCTTTGACTTTTTAGACATTGCACGAAAAGCATCCATGTGATGTCAGAATTACTCTCCAAAAATAGGTTTATGCCGATAACATGAATTGTATTTCAAACTGCACTTTAACAGATGATGACTTTGGCTTCTCTTAATGCAAGCAATGACTTAAGGAAAGTCAATTTCTGTTTAAACAACCATAGGTTATTTTTGTTGTGGAAACTATACATGATTTATATTGGAATTTAGGCATATACAGAAAAGGTCTTTCTAAGCTCCAAGCAAGAACTTAATATAAAAGACTGCTGTTGGCAGAAAGAAAATAATTTGACTTTAACAGTTTTTTTCTGAAGTCATTCACAGATGTGATCCATGACATTTTCTAAAAGACAATAGAACATATTTTAAAAAAATAGCTCATAGCAGAAAATTCAAGGACTCACTGGTAATACTAAGTATTCCATGCTGTGATTTTCTTTTATGATTATTTGTGTTGTTTTATGTTGCAGCTCATTCATTTTAAATGATAACCAAAGTACTTGAAGTATTTTCTTAACTCTTTTTTTCAGTAACATATATAAATATATAACAGGCTTCTAGGCTACCATGTCAGAAGTCACAATACTTGGCAAATAAAATTGTAAACTTGGACAGGGTGGGATGTGCCACAGAAAGTAATCTGGTAGGGATTGTTATGCTTATTGAACAAAAAGCTGGACTGGTGTTTATTTCAACCTGACTATATGAATATTGACTTTTGTGGTCCCATGTAGATATGGACTTGCCCCGTTCCAAAACCTCACAAACTATGTGTATTTTTCAGTTAACAGAATCACAGAATAATTATTTATTAGTCTGCTATTGAAAATTATATTTTAGGTTCCCATAATCATTATACGTTATCCTAACACACGATCAGAAATTCCGACAAGAAAACCGTGGATTTTTTTCAGACGGAATTTTGGCTCATACTTGTGTTGCATACACACGGCCACACAAAATTCCGACCGTCAAGAACGCGGTGACGTACAACACTACGACGAATTGAGAAAAATGAAGTTCAATGCCTCCGAGCATGTGTGCTTTTTTTTTGCGCGTCGGAATTGCAAACAGACGATCAGAATTTTCGACAAGAACTTTTCCTGTCTGAAAATTTGAGAACCAGCTCTCAAATTTTCTTGGCGAAAATTCCGACAGAAAAATTCCATTGAAGCCTACACACGGTCGTAATTTCTGACCAAAAGCTCACATCAGACTTTTCTTGTTGGAATTTCTGAGAGTGTGTACGCGGCATTACTGTTGGATTTGTTATTTCTTCTATATGTTGGAGAACTTAGCAGGAGGATTAAGATAACCCCAAAGGCAAGAACATCCAAACCTATAAGATAGACAGACATTGGACCAGGAATATTCGATCTTGCCCATTGAGCCCTCCTGAGATATAAGAACCAATCCTTCATGAACACACTTGTGTTCTCAACTAGAACTCTTGGAAGCATTGTGTTGTTAATTTTAGTATTCAAAATATGACCGGTCATATTTTTGACATGCTTACTCAGCTTGACAGGAATGAGAGTATGATTCTGTCAAGAGGCAGAGATAATTTCTATCCACTGTCACTATTGTGCTGCGTACAAAAAAAACACATGTTGCAGTTTCAATACCTTTTTTTTACATGCTATGTGGTAACATGACCTTAAAGCCTCGGCCCCTCTTTTGTGTAATGTGTGGAGCCAACAAGGGGGCAAAATTCCCTACAGCAGTGATGTCACCCATTGGCTTTCACTGATTTAGGTAGTGTTGGGGATGAGGCAAAAACCCCCCGATTCAGTTTGCACCAGAACATGTGAACAGACAAAAATTTGTGCAAACATGCAAACACCGTTGAAGTCTATGGGACATGAACATAAATATTTAAAAGTGTTCATTTTAAAGGCTTATATGCAAGCTACTGCCATAAAACGTGTTTATATACCCGGGTACTGTCCCAGGGGACATGTATTAATGTGGAAAAAGTTTTAAAACTGCATTTTTTTTCAGGAGTAATGATTTTAATAATGCTTAAAGTGAAACAATAAATTATATAATATTTCTTTAAATATTGTGCATGAGGGTTCTCCCCCAAAATCCATACCAGGCCCTTATACCGGGCATGCAGCCTGCAGGAAAAGGGGGATGAGAGAGCACCCCTCCCCCCTGAACAGTAGCAGGCCACATCCCCCTTAAAGCACCTTGTCCTCATGTTGATGAGGACAAGGGCCTCATCCCCACAACCCTTGCCCGGTGGTTGTGGGGGTCTGCGGGCAGGTGGCTTATTGGTGTCTTATTGGAATCTGGAAGTCCCCTTTAACAAGGAGGCCCCCAGATCCCTCCCCCCTATGTGAATGGGTAGGGGTTCATTCATCCAAAAAGTGTCAAAAAAGTAAAAATGACAGGAGTTTTTGACAATTCCTTTATTTAAAAAAAAGTGTCCCGCAATGTAAATCCATCGTCAATCACACCACCGACTGTCCAGAAACCCCCCTCTGATGTCACATGATGTCAGAAGGGGCGGGGCCACCCAGTTACATCACCAGATGGCCTGCCCTTGGCTATATAACAGCTGTCCTCGCAAAAAGGCTGCAGTCGGCGGGACGCCTCCCATCGAGATTTTCTTTTTTTTTTCTCTGGACTAATAATAGTAATAAATTAATTGTCAAAAACTGCCCATTCACATAGGGGGGGGCAGGATCTGGGGCCCCAATGTTAAAGGGGGCTTCCAGATTCCGATAAGCCCCCCTGTTAAATCATTTTTTTTTACCTTTGTGCCAAAGTTGTGTTTTTTCCATACATACTGTACATAAGTTTTTGTTTGTTTTTTTACAGTAGAAGCTTGCAGAAAAAAGATCATTGCACCAACTAGTTAAATAACCTCTACAGCATTATACATTTAATTTCTACCTAATCCCATTGACAAAAAGCAGAACATTAAATTCTTGCAATATCCCCAGTAAAAAAAAGCAAAACATTAACAAAGTGTTAACACAACAGCTGTGAAATAAGTAATTTGTGCTCACTGAGCTATGTGCTCAGTGAAAGCAGTTATGTACTGTATGCAGCATAGAATGTACAGTATGCAGTTCTACATTATGGGCGTATTGTACTCTAAACTTTAATACAGTTGTCCTTTGTTTCAATAAAACATTTTTGTGAAACCATGGCATATAAAGAGCAACTCATTTTATCGTTAATAAGCTGAACAGACATTATATTTGTTTTTGTTATAGCACACAAAACAAAGAACTATCGTATAATACTTTTTTGTCATTATAATTATTATTGTCATTATTATTTTTATTTTATTATTTATATCCTTATGCTTGACTGGATTCACCCCTTTGCATTTTTCTTCTGATACATTTTCTTCTAGAATCAATGGAATTGCACTAAAACATATGTTTATACACGTTAACTTGCACTGTTGGGCATTTTCACTGTACTGCATATTGATAATACAGTATTAAATATCATTCTGCATCATAATGCACATCAACATGCATCATAATGCACATGACCAGTTGATGTGTGAGATTGTGTGCGCTGATGCATGTCTTAATGCATGCCTTTGGGTGGAGGCTGTAGGGTGGAGGGAGCCAGAGATTCTATTATTATCCTCCAAGGTAAGTACTTGCCTCCCCTCCACCTGGCTCCGACCCTATCCTCCCCTCCACCTGGCTGCATCCACCATGTACCCTGTCCTCCCCTCCACCTGGCTGCTCCCACCCTGTACCCTGTCCTCCCCTCCACCTGGCTGCATCCACCCTATCCTCCCCTCCACCTGGCTGTTCCCACCCTGTCCTTTTCTTCACCTGGCTGCATCCACCCTGTCCTCCCCTCCACCTGGCTGCATCCACCCTGTCCTCCCCTCCACCTGGCTGCTCCCACCCTCTCCTGCTCTCCACCTGTCTGAATCCACCCTCTCCTCCACCTGGCTGCATCTACCCTGTCCTCCCCTCCACCGGGCTGCATCCACCATGTCCTCCCCTCCACCTGGCTGCAACCACCAATACTTTTTCAAGACAATGTGTATATATGTGTATTTATAATTGCATTTTGTAGTTGTCCCTCCTACTTTTGTCCCTGTGCCCCCTCCCCCCAAAAAAAATCTGGAGACATCTCTCACTGCCCCCCTGCATTTCTGCATCTAAAAGGAGACTGCAAATGCTGTGCAGGCGCTGGCAGAGAGATGACATAATCTCTCACTGCCCGCCCTCACTCTGGGACAACAGGAACACTGTCACTGGCTAGTGACAATCCGAATCCGGCGACAGGCAACTGTGGCAGGTGACACGCTCAGGGCTCCCACTGATTCTGCATTATGGTAAGTTTACCTATTTCATTTTATATTACAATGTAATAAAATAAATAATGTGCTTCAATCATCCTGACACCATATTAACCATGGTGCTGTGATGACTGAAGCGCCAACACCAACCATTGCCCCTACAAATTGCCCGCAAATTTTTTGTCAGTGCCCCTCCCAAAGTTAGACTCTGGATACACCCCTGCTAAAAAGTCAGATTCATGCAGAGGACTTAGGTAGTAAATCCAGAGGTCGTGTTCTTTGAAACAACTTCATATGGAACAACTAGACCACATAGATGAAATAACTGGACAGTAAGCAAATAACACAATGGGGGCTACACTCTATCAAACAGAAATACAGCGGTTGATTTACTAAAACTGAAGCATGCAAAATCTAGTGCAGCTGTGCTTGATAACCAATCACTTTCTAAGGCTGGATTCACACCTATGCAGTTTTAGTGCTTTTTGAATTTTGCAGATTCGCACTAGAGTCCATTCAACATGGTTTCCTATGGAACACGTTCTGTAGTGCAAATCTGCAAAATGCAAAAAGCACAAAAAATGCATAGGTGTGAATCCAGTCTAACTTCAGTTTGTTCAATTAAGCTTTGGCAATAAAACCTGGAAGATCATTGGTTTCAATGCAAAGCTGCACCAGATTTTGCACTCTTCCATTTAAGTAAATCCTCCATGCCATGTTGAAAGGAAACTCCCAATTAAAGCACCACTAAATATCTCCTGTCTCACACTCTCCCTCCCTATTTATCTAATCTGTTGGGATATGTATTTTTTCTGAAAGCAATTTGGCTAAAATGTTCAAGGTCAGCTTCACACTATGCGTTACTTTAATGAACCTGCTTTAATACAACATACTATTGCACATTAAGGTGCACTGCATTAAGACAACACATTCATTTTAAATGGATTGGAAGCACAACTTAACACACACAAAAACAGACAAAGCAAAATGTACAGCATGTGCACTGCACTGCGGGTGTGCTGGCAGCTCTTGTAATGGTGAGTTTCATTGCACTTTCCATGTTACCACAATTTTACTGATTTAAAAAAACACAGAGAACTATTAATAGCCAAACATATTACTATCTGAATTCCAGTGCAGGTTAGAGAGGCACAAATTGAATTACCTGTTATAGGCAACAAATAAATGTTTTCTAGTATATATTAATAGGGAGTGCCTTTCTGAGATTATACAGTACATTCAGAAACCTATATAAAAATAACTATGGATTTCTTTGATTATTTGCTCTAAATATACTCTCTGATATTAATTTTTTAAGTGTGTAAAATGCATGCATATAAGTAGATCATTTTATTTGTTATCTGTAAAAAACACTTGTCCTTCAAATAATGTTAGCTGAATGTGTTTAAGTGCAAATTTAAGCAAATGCATACTTATAGTAATTTAACTACTAGTTTATTTTGTGATCAAATAAAAACAGTAGAAACCACATTTTGCATCTCTCCTTCTTCTGTACAAAGGCAATGGTTGATGTCCATTTCTCAGGGGCCTGCAGTGCTTAAAAAACAGCCATTGCTCTATATTACTTTCAAATGTTACTTCCTGCTGTCATACAGGATACTTAGGGCAGCAGGAGAGACCACAAGCTGAGAAAAGTATCAAGTAAAACACTCAAGAATATTGACAAAATAAACTCTGTCACAAAACTGGGCAGCTGAAAATGCTTGATGAAAACGATACAAACAGGACATTATAAGGTCGATAGATCATTGTTGCAGTGGCAACAGCAGGTTTATTTAGCTTGCTTCCATCTTGAATAGGACTACTTCAAGCTTTTCATTTTGTCACTGGTGACTTTGCTTAACATTATGGCTTGTAGTCTAGTCTAGGACAAACATAGATTACATGTATCCCCAGACCACCCAGGAACATTCACAGACATTTGAAAGACTAGCATTTAAAGGCTGCTCAGGACTTCTTCATCAGTTATGCAAACATTTCACTTTAATGTGATGTTTCAAATAAAACTTTGAACTTTGCAACAAGCTCTTAGGTGCTGAGGGGCAATTTTATCTATGTTCTGTACTGATACCAGTTGGGAGTTGCTACAACACTCTAAATACCTGATTTGATATGATGGTATTATATTGATTAGTTGATAATCAGGTTGTCAGGGCTGAGCTCTCAGTCCTCCCTTCTCAGTGCTCAGGTTGTTCAGCTGTCGGTTAATTGCCAGTACAAATAATGGAAAAATGGATATTACCGCGCTTATCAAAGGAGGGGAAAAAAAAAGAAAAAAAAGGGGGGGGGAATGAAAGTGAGGAGAAGTGGAGGTACAGCTGCGGCACTGAAAGGTGTATCAAACCATAAGCAATTGATAATGGGGAGGGTAGTGCTGCGCTAATGAGTGGTGAGTGGATAGGTGAATAGGCAGGTGGGGGAAGGGGGAATGAAGATAAAGTGTAATTGAAATGAGGAGCAGTATAGCCCAAATGGCATCAGCATAAAAATAAATATAAAATGATCAGTGAACAATAACAGTACTGGTGTAAATCATATGACTCCACAGGTTCCTCTTAGTGTTATGAAATACACTATAAATAATGGTGCAAAAATTCCCAAGTAACTGTGCTAGGTGACACTTCTATACTGGTGATAAACAGTCCATCAACAGGGCTTGAAAAATATCAGCAAAAAATAGATATAAGTAAAATTTCAACAGTCCAAGAAAGCAAAAGTTCAAGTGTGGGTCCGCAATAAGGAGTGAGAGGGGAATGGGTATCCAGTGATCCTTTTAAGGTGAATAAGGATGTCCCCTTACCTTACTGCTGTAAGGTAACAGCATATAGGTCCAACCACATTAGATGGTTCTCTCGATGGGCTCTGATCCAACAACGGCAGGTCCTCCTTGGAGTTCTCGTCCCAGATTGGTCAGTTTCTCGCCCCAAAGAAATAAAGCATCGATGGTGTGATACCGTTTTAAAAAATTTTAATTCTCAAAGAAAATAGACAGGGGTACTCACATAATCCAAAATACAATTGGGCATGTAAAAAGAGGGGCAATCTGTCGCCAACGTCACCTCCGATACCTCTCAGTGGACTCATGCGCATTCGTCACTATCATGTGACTTCCTCAGGAGTAGTGAGAGGCATAAAGGGGATCCTTTTTATAGGGTGACTTGTTTAGTAGGCTGTAAGTAAACTCAGCTGTTTGTCATGCAAGAAATGCAGCTGCAGCCATTTTCCCGTAGTCTGCTAGGCATTTATTAATAAAATCAAAAAATCCCGCCCAGCATGTAAAATATTTAAATTAATAGCATTCAGTATGGTGGGTGACATATATGGCATCTCATTTATATGGTTAAAAATGAAAAACTTAAAAAACTTTAAAAAACTTAAGACAATGGACGGAAACCATGGAGGAAGCAGACACAGAAGTCCCATTATAACATCATAACAATCTGTGTTGACAGTGCACAGCGTTCCGCCGGAAGTCCGGCAGCCGCCATTTTGTTATAGCTCAAGAGACGCCCCCAGCATCTCACAGAGCGCTGGGGGTGCATCTTTCAAAGTGAGCCATTCTGTCTGATGTCTGGTCGGGGGCCTGCACGGGGCCCCCCGACCTCGGCCAGCATCACAAATAAGGCTTCTCACACGTATCGGCGGCGTCCGTCGAAACGAGCGCCGCCGGAAGTGGAGCCGCGGCCACCTTGCAGCCACCGGAAGTGGAGCCGCGGCCATTTTTTTGAAGCCAATGATTATAAATGAAAGTGGAGCCGCGGCCACCTTGCAGCCACCGGAAGTGGAGCCGCGGCCATTTTTTTGAAGCCAATGATTATTAAATGTTAATACACGGCATTATGTATATATAAATTCCTGCTCCCCATATTTCTGATTGGCTTTCTTGTATGCTCCCTTGTGAGGATGCCGTGTATTAACATTTAATAATCATTGGCTTCAAAAAAATGGCCGCGGCTCCACTTCCGGTGGCTGCAAGGTGGCCGCGGCTCCACTTTCATTTATAATCATTGGCTTCAAAAAAATGGCCGCGGCTCCACTTCCGGTGGCTGCAAGGTGGCCGCGGCTCCACTTCCGGCGGCGCTCGTTTCGACGGACGCCGCCGATACGTGTGAGAAGCCTTATTTGTGATGCTGGCCGAGGTCGGGGGGCCCCGTGCAGGCCCCCGACCAGACATCAGACAGAATGGCTCACTTTGAAAGATGCACCCCCAGCGCTCTGTGAGATGCTGGGGGCGTCTCTTGAGCTATAACAAAATGGCGGCTGCCGAAAATCCGGCGGAACGCTGTGCACTGTCAACACAGATTGTTATGATGTTATAATGGGACTTCTGTGTCTGCTTCCTCCATGGTTTCCGTCCATTGTCTTAAGTTTTTTAAAGTTTTTTAAGTTTTTCATTTTTAACCATATAAATGAGATGCCATATATGTCACCCACCATACTGAATGCTATTAATTTAAATATTTTACATGCTGGGCGGGATTTTTTGATTTTATTAATAAATGCCTAGCAGACTACGGGAAAATGGCTGCAGCTGCATTTCTTGCATGACAAACAGCTGAGTTTACTTACAGCCTACTAAACAAGTCACCCTATAAAAAGGATCCCCTTTATGCCTCTCACTACTCCTGAGGAAGTCACATGATAGTGACGAATGCGCATGAGTCCACTGAGAGGTATCGGAGGTGACGTTGGCGACAGATTGCCCCTCTTTTTACATGCCCAATTGTATTTTGGATTATGTGAGTACCCCTGTCTATTTTCTTTGAGAATTAAAATTTTTTAAAACGGTATCACACCATCGATGCTTTATTTCTTTGGGGCGAGAAACTGACCAATCTGGGACGAGAACTCCAAGGAGGACCTGCCGTTGTTGGATCAGAGCCCATCGAGAGAACCATCTAATGTGGTTGGACCTATATGCTGTTACCTTACAGCAGTAAGGTAAGGGGACATCCTTATTCACCTTAAAAGGATCACTGGATACCCATTCCCCTCTCACTCCTTATTGCGGACCCACACTTGAACTTTTGCTTTCTTGGACTGTTGAAATTTTACTTATATCTATTTTTTGCTGATATTTTTCAAGCCCTGTTGATGGACTGTTTATCACCAGTATAGAAGTGTCACCTAGCACAGTTACTTGGGAATTTTTGCACCATTATTTATAGTGTATTTCATAACACTAAGAGGAACCTGTGGAGTCATATGATTTACACCAGTACTGTTATTGTTCACTGATCATTTTATATTTATTTTTATGCTGATGCCATTTGGGCTATACTGCTCCTCATTTCAATTACACTTTATCTTCATTCCCTTCCCCCACCTGCCTATTCACCTATCCACTCACCACTCATTAGCGCAGCACTACCCTCCCCATTATCAATTGCCAGTACACATCGTTCCACAGTGGCTCACCTGTTAATCATTTCCTACTAGTCAGTTCAGCCTACAGCCAGCCCCTTCTGACTATTTAAACTACCTGGTTAATTTCTTCTGTGCCTTTGCCTTGGTCAAATATATCTGGAGACTCTCTGTTGTATTCCTGTTGAAGACTTGCCTGGCTGACGTCCCTTCTGGTTCCTGATCCTGTCTGCTGCCTCTGACTATGCTGATCTCTGACTTCCTGATTTACTGGCTTGTTCTGACTAACCGCTCTGGTGTAGCATAACGTTTTTTGTTCATAGAACCATGTATTTACATGTCTTATGATGTTTTAGGTAATTGTGATGTTGTAATTAATTACTGTATAGTGCGCATATAGTCTTTCACGAGTGACCACGCATTATCACTTTTAAATTTCTTATATTTCTTATATAGTGTACGTGTCTTTTTGTACATATTTTGGCACAAGTGACAGAGACAGAAATTCATAGAGATGCAACTGCCTATATACATATGGATGAAAATGGGGGGACTAAGGGCCAGATTCACAAAAGAGATACGTCGGCGTATCTCCTGATACGCCGTCGAATCTCTGTGATCCGCCCGTCGTAACTATGCGGCTGATTCATAGAATCAGTTACGCATAGATAGCCCTAAGATCTGACAGGTGTAATTGACTTACACCGTCGGATCGTAGGATGCAATTCTAGGCCGGCCGCTAGGTGGCGATTCCATTGCGGTCGGCGTAGAATATGCAAATGACTAGTTACGGCGATTCACGAACGTACGCTTTACCCGTCGCTCTAAATTTACGTTGTTTCCGTCGAGATACGCCGCATAAAACTAAGGCTGCCCTCTAGGTGGTGTAACCCAAGTATGGCTGTCGTTCCCGCATCGAAATTTTAAAATTCACGTAGTTTGCGTAAGTTGTCCGTGAATGGCGCTGGATGCCATTTATGTTAACGTCGAAACCAATGACGTCCTTGCGATGTCATTTAGCGCAATGCACGTGGGGTAATTTTACGGATGGAGCATGCGCAGTACGTTCAGCGCGGGAACGCACCTAATTTAAATGGTGCCCGCCCCATTTGAATTAGGCAGGCTTGCGCCGAGCGGATTTACGTTACACCACCGCAAGTTTACAGGCAAGAGCTTTGTGAATCAGGCACTTACGCTGTAAACCTGCGGCGGTGTAACGTAAATGGGATACGTTACGCCGCCGCAGCGTAACGTATTTGTACCTGAATCTGGCCCTAAAATCTTTGGTCGATTCTTCCCAAGTTGAGACCGAAGTCTCTTCGACATATTATAATTATAAACCTTTTATATTGTTTTATATATATTTTATTATCAACACATTCATATGGGCAGTTGAATCCAACAATATGAATATTGTACATTCGATGTCTTGGATATTGTGCATGGAATTCATGTGTAAATTCTGTCACTTTGGGCCAGATCCAGAGAGCAATCTACTGATACGCCGGCGTACTTTCAAATTACCCACGCCGTATCTTTAGTTTGAATCTTCAAACCAAGATACAACGGCATTTGGGTAGGATCCGACAGGCGTACGGCTTCGTACGCCTTCGGATCTTAGATGCAATACTTTGGCGCCCGCTGGGTGGAGTTCGCGTATTTTTCCGCGTCGGGTATGCAAATTAGCGATTTACGTCGATCCACGAACGTACACGCGCCGTCGCATTTTCTAATGTCGTCTGTAGTCGGCTTTTTCCGGCGTATAGTTAAAGCTGGTATTTTGCGGCGTATAGATAGACTTGCCATGTTAAGTATGGCCGTCGTTCCCACGTCAACATTTTTAATTTTTTTTTTTGCGTAAGTCGTCCGTGAATAAGGATGGACGTAACTCACATCTAAGTTAAAAAAATGACGTCCTTTAGCGCAATGCACGGCGGGAAATTTGGGGACGACGAATGCGCAGTTCATTCGGCGTGGGGACGCGCTTCATTTAAATGAAACCCGCCCAATTTCAAATCCGCCACCAGAAATACACTACCCCCGCCGTAACTTACAGCGCAAACTCGCTGAGGATTCGAATATACGCCAGGTAAGGTACGGCGGCGTAGTGTATCCCTGATACGCTGCGCCAATCTAAATGTATGTGGCCCTTTGTCTTCGCTAATTGATACTTCCACATGTATACGTATTTTGGAGATCTATAAGCCTTTTATATATTTATATGAACTATTCATGAGGATTATTGAATATTATATACATGGAGGTCTCTTTAATATACACATACAAGGGAGACAATTACATATATGTACATTAACGCTTACATTGTTATATTTATGCACTCACCTGCACATTTATAGGGAATTGCTATTTCTTCATCACTATTCATTACAATACATTTGCGTTCATTTCATTTACACTTACATTCAGATATGTTATTTTATTCATCATAATAATATTGGTGTTATAACACTAATGTTATTTAATTGGTTTTCTACACGATCCATAAAAACTTCTTTACTTAAAGTTTTACTTATATCTTATTTTTACTCTTATCACATTATATTACAATTATTCCTATTTCTATGCACTTTAGGTGGTAACTAGTTATTTAAATACACATCACTTAATAACGTAACCATATTAGTTCCCAAAAACTAACTATATTCACAGCAGTTTTCTACTGCTCTTCATTTTCATTTTCATATGTCACAATTGAATCACTAAATTAGACCATAAAGGTTTTACTTTTTCCATTAGTCAACAGGTGTGTCCACACCATTGTTAAAATAGATTCCACCACCTCAAATACACATACCTTAATATAATTTAATGTGTTTTGACACAGTGTTCTATCAATAATAATTCACAGATGGATTCATGCATATTTAGTTTTCCAGTTTTTTAACTGGGTTATATTCACAAATTTATATGGATCCCTTATAAAATGTAACCCAGAGGGTACGGGGTTAAATCTCTGAGACCTTTTGAGATCAATTCACACACAGGTGATTGTTGTCAGAGATCAAGACAATCTCATTGGTTAATTGGTTTTGATCTATTCGGGACCAGCATTGATCACATGTCTTTGGAAATTTTATTATATATTTGAAGTGATGTTTTATATTTGTTAGCTATGACTAAGCACTAGTTAATAGTGCAAAACGCATCAGCTGTACATCCTGTATTTTGTGCTGTGTTTTGTAGTGCATTTTTACTTTTTAAATAAAAGACAACCATCAAGGTTTTATGGAGTTCGGCTGCCCATATTTCCTTTTTTCTACTTGTTGCCCTGTGCATTGCCAGCACCCTTGATTTCCTGAGAGGACACTGATCATCCTAACAAAATCTGCCTGGAACGGTAACTTTCTCTCTCTAACTGCTCTGGTTACCGTACCCTGTGTTGCCATATGGTTTTTGGGTAATCTAGATTAAATAGAGATATGTGGGTATATATATATATATATATATATATATATATATATATATATATATATATATATGGCTGTGTCTGTGTATGAATATAAATATATATATTCTAATTATGAATATATATTTCTCTGAGTAGGGGCTGAGGACATTTCAGTCAGAGTACAAAGTTTATGGTTCATTTAGCATGCTAATTCATGGCATTTAGCAAAGTTCATTGTTTGTTAACAGACATTGTGGAGCCAGTGAATTAAACCACCTTATGTGATGGACCCCATGCTGGGATGTTCAATCAAGATAGCCCCACCCTTTGTAAACCTGGAAAAGGTCACTTTACTCTGCTGTCGGATATAGTCACCAAGATTTGCATGAAAGGGGGCTGACTTATTTAGTCGGGCCTCCAATCATGATCCTAGCTAGGCCAACCAATGGGACGTCAGCTTAGAAAGATATACTCCACAGCACAGATTAATGGAGCTCACTTTTATGGAAGGGTGACTTGATGGAAGGATGGCTTGAAGGATGAGTCTTAAAAGGGTAACTATGGTATAGGCATATGATAATTACTTGTAGCAACTGCCCATGCTTGTAATCTAAGGTTTTAGAGGAATATACTCTAGATTCCTTCATGTAAATGTATGCATTTTAACCTACGGTTTTGTTTGAGACTATAGATAGGTTCTGTGTGTTAGATTAGACTTTGTATAAGCTCTAATAAATAAATAAATGTGTTATGTTAAAGCTTTTGCTCTGGACAATAGAACTCTCTTATTTTAACCATATATCATATATGTGAGTTATTAAATCTTAAATATACAATTACTAAAAGTAACACCTGGCTATGTTTTGACTACATTTACCATTATGTTAAATGGTGTGATTTTTACTGCATTTCCTGTCTCCGTCTGATTCATGGTTCCTGACACAGGTGTTCGATAGTGAACTATCTAATAATTTATCCCATAGAAATCTCTCTTAATCAGTTTGCCCTATTCAATTTCCTCATGTTTATGAAACAGATTGTCAGGATAACAGGTTCAAAAGTCCTCAACTTACATTTGGATATAACATTACAATTATTAAAATTTTCCATGGTTTTATACAAATAACAAATGCGTTGCTTGGTCAATTGGTCAGCTCTAGTTAAGTAATTGACAATACTGTATCCTTATACATGATTGTCAGGAGCTTTGTGGGACTCAAAAAGCATGGAAACCAGGTCAATAGAATAGCCAGGAAACAAAATGTTTTAAAGATAGACTATGGTAACCCCAGATTTTTATTGTGACAGGTTTTCTTTAATGCAGATGGCCACGTGCAAAAGTTAGAATAATGAAGCCATGTATTTTAAATGGTACAAATCCAGCCACTGTTCCATTACTCAACTATAAATCACGGTGTGTATATATATATATATATATATATATATATATATATATATATATATATATATATATATATATTTATTATCTCAAAAGTGAGTACATCCCTCACATTTTTGTAAATATTTTATTATATCTTTTCATGTGACAACAATGAGTGTACAGCTTGTATAACAGTGTCAATTTGCTGTCCCTTTAAAATCGATACACAGCCATTAATGTCTAAATTGGGCCCAAGTAGCCATTTTCCCTCCTCTGTGTCATGTGACTTGTTAGCGTTACAAGGTCTCAGGTGTGAATGGGGAGCAGGTGTGTTACATTTGGTGTTATCTCTTTCACTCTCTCATACTGGTCACTGGAAGTTCAACATGGCACCTCATGACAAAGAACTTTGAGGATCTGAAAAAATTATTTGTTGCTCTACATAAAGATGGCCTAGGCTATAAGAAGATTGCCAAGACCCTAAAAATGAGCTTCAGCAGGTAACTAAGACCATACTGGGTTTAACAGGACAGGTTCCACTCTGAACAGGCCTTGCCATGGTCGACCAAAGAAGTTGAGTGCACATGATCAGCGTCATATTCAGTGGTTGTCTTTGGGAAATAGATGTATGAGTGCTGCCAGCACTGCTCCAGAGGTTGAAGGGGTGGGGGTTCAGCCTGTCAGTGATTAGACCATACACTGCATCAAATTGCATGACTGTCATCCCAGAAGGAAGCCTTTTCTAAAGACGATGCACAAGAAAGCCCACAAAGAGTTTGCTGAAGACAAGCAGACTAAGGACATGGATTACTGGAACCATGTCCTGTGATCTGATGACACCAAGATAAACTTATTCAGAAGCATGTGTGACAGCAACTAGGTGAGGAGTTCAAATACAAGTGTGTCTTGCCTTAAGTCAAGCATGGTGGTGGGAGTGTCATGGTCTGGGGCTGTATGAGTGCTGCCGGCACTGGGGAGCAACAGTTCATTGAGGAAACCATGAATGCCAACATGAAATGTGACATACTGAAGGAGAGCATGATCCCCTCCTTTTGGAGACTGGGCCGCAGGGCAGTATTCCAACATGATAAGGACCCCTAACACACCTCCAAAATTACCACTGCCTTGCTAAAGAAGTGGAGAGAAAAGGTGATGTACTGACCAAGCATGTCTCCAGACCTAAACCCTAATATGCATCTGTGGGGCATCCTCAAACAGAAGGTGGAGAAGTGAAAGGTCTTTAACATCCACCAGCTTTAAGATGTCATGATGGAGTGAAAGAGGACTCCAGAGGCAACCTATAAAGCTCTGGTGAACTCCATGCCCAAGAGGATTAAGGCCGTGCTGGGAAATAATAGTGGCCACACAAAACATTGACACTTTGGGCCAATTTGGACATTTTCACTTAGAGGTGTGCTCAGTTTTGCTACCAGCGGTTTAGACATTAATGGCTGTGTGTTGGGTTATTTTGAGAGGACAGCACAATTACACTGTTATACAAGCTGTACACTCACTACTTTACATTGTAGAAAAGTGCCATTTCTTCAGTGTTGTCAGATGAAAAGATATAATAAAATAGTTACAAAAATGTGAGGGGTGTACTCACTTTTGTGAGATACTGTGTATATATATATATATATATATATATATATATATATATATATATATATATATATATATATATATATATATATATATATATATATATATATATATATATATATATATATATCGATAGATAGATAGATATAGATATATATAAATATATTTACTATATTTATACACAAACACTAGCACTGACAATTATAAATGATGGCCACTGTGAAAGCTCATGCAAAATAGAGTTTTAGTCATTTGTCATCAGGCAGCATGGTACAATAAAGCTACAAAATTTCAGAAGTATGCCAAACGAGTACATCATCACACCTTAGTTACTACAAGTAATTATAAATATGTACACAGTTTCAGAGACATGTTATTCTTCAGTGGGCATCTTACCTCCTCTAGTACATCAGCTAGCTTACTGAGTATTTCTTCTGGAAGGCTCTGGAATGTTGGTACACTGAAAAAAGAATGGATGAATATGGTAAGGATAAAAGGAAATAATAATAAAAATAATAATACTAATGCATTGTGTCTGCCCATGTTATTCCCCACAGTTTACAGCAATATTAGTTTATCCTCCTAGTCACAAATAGTGTAAAATATACAAACTCTTGTTTACAGTTGCAAAGAGTTAAAAAAAAATGCAAGTTTAGGTAGGTATGTGGTGAAAGGCAGCACTGGGGTTTAATTTATGTTGAGGTCCCGATGCCATTGCTGTTGCAAAAAATAATAATAATGTTGTTATTATCACTTATATTTTTACTTTATAATTTTCACTATTAAGAACAGCAAAAAAAACTATTATTCCACTGATATTTACTGAATCTCATCCAGAAGGCTTGTCCTGTGCTCTTAATCTCTCAATGTAATTCTTCCTATCTGCTATCTTGAGTTATATCTTAATGTCAGGTTCTCTAAGCTGGAGGGTTTGTCTGATAGACGTAGCCAATAAACTATATCTAACTTGTCAAAGATTCTCCTAAGTCCCTTGGACATAGCAGTGTATCATTAATGAAACACAGGCTGGCACACAATAGTATGGAAGTGCATGTTAAAATTCAAGGCATTAAATCAATTCTATTACTGCCAGTTAGCTAGGAGATCAACTTTCTTATTTCTGAATTTAAGACAAAATTAGGTTATAGTGGTTGATAAAAGAAATCTCAAATGTAATAAACTAGGCATTATTATAGAACCCTTAAAATGATTTTAACAGTCAAACTTCTTAAAGACATAAAATAAAATTAAACTTAAGGAGTTTTTAAGGAGTTTTAAATACCTTTTTATGCTTAAGGCTATCATAAATATTGAACAGATACAAGCAATACATTTATTTAAGTGGTGCTCCCGTCAGAATTAATTTTCTTAAAGTATCCCTCACCTCCTTCAAGTAGAAGTAGTTTTATAAGTAATTTTGTAACATAGTACTTTTAATATATAAAACAATTGCCTTTGTAAACATGAACTCCAACGTCTGCCTTCTGATTCTGATAAATTTGATTCATTAGGTTTGTATGCAACACTTTTATTTTTATTCAGCAGTAATAGGCCTGAATTGGCCAGTAGCAGTATTAACAATTTTTTTTTAGAAAAGTGGCATAACCGTTTAATAGTACAGTTCGTGATTTTTCGCAGTAGCACAGCGCTGCATTGTCCTAAATTTTAAGAAACTGTCAAAACAGGGTGCAAAAAACACTTCAACAGCCCTGAATCCCCCTGAACCCCCTCTCATCCCATGGCTAGCATTAGGACACTTCAATAATGGGCAAAAAGAAAAAGCTCTGAAATGTGGGCTTTTTTAAAACATATTTTCTGCCAACAATACCATTATGGTCTGCAGCCTCTGCCTGCAGTGTTTCAGCCATGGTTAAATTACCAGCCATTTGGGTACCACATGCATGAGGAAAAATAGAGCACCAAAGGGCTCAGTGGGAGCAGCACCTCAATGAAACAAGTCAGCAGTAAAAAGCATGCACTCTCCTCCTCTTCAAGGGCATATAGCAGTTACTTTCTCTTATTGCTGCTGATGTTCCCTTCTCCCACTTCTTCTCAAGGTTGCAATCATTTTAGTTGGGGCTGCATAGCTTTGTTACGCTGCAAATTTTTCTACATAATCCAGTAAGAAGTCCCTGTGTTTTTCATTTTTCTCAGGAGCACAAAGCAGCCATTTTTAGGGCCTACTAATGCTCCATTTTCTCCTCCTCACAGCCCTTCACCTGCATGTGAAAAAGACAAAGACAAAGGTGGAATATGAGGCGGGTTGGGGTGCTGGCAGTGGGGAGGAGGGTTGGAGTCCATGGAGTGAGTAGAAATTATGGAGTGGCCCTCCCTTGCCCAAATAGGGCTTCTATTTTTGTGGAGGTATTTTTTTTACTATGACCTTTTATGCAGTTCATTTGTATTTGTAACCTCTTGCTGGAATATCTACTTGATACACACCACATTATAGCTTTATGCTTCCTTACCTTACATATATTTGAAAAGATGAGAATTATGCATAGATGCATGGATGTTTCAGAATTAAAGGCCATCCTCCCAAATACTGCAGTTGTTGTTCAAATAAATGTTTCAAAGTGATCAACTACCTTTGTCTGTGCTTCTACTTGCTTTATTCATGTGTGTCTAAAAGTAACAAATCCTTCTGTGACATAACTTACGTACTCACCATACTAGGTTATAGCTAACTCTGGGCCAGATTCACATAGATTTACGTTACTCCACGGCGGCGTAACGTATCCCATTTACGTTACACCGCCACAGGTTTACAGCGTAAGTGCCTGATTCTCAAAACTCTTACCTGTAAACTTGCGGCGGTTTAACGTAAATGCGCTCGGCGCAAGCCCGCCCCATTCAATCGGGGCGGGCACCATTTAAATTAGTCGCGTTCCCGCGCCGAACATACTGCGCATGCTCCGTCGGGAAAATTACCCGACGTGCATTGCGCTAAATGACGCATGGACGTCATTTGTTTAGACGTTAACGTAAATGGCGTCCAGCGCCATTCACGGACAACTTACGCAAACAATGTGATTTTTTAAATTTCGACGCGGGAACGACGGCCATACTTAATATGGCTTACGCGGCGTATCTCGACGGAAACAAAGTTAGATCAAGGGGCAGCACGGACGTTCGGGAATCGCCGTAACTAGTCATTTGCATATTCCTGCATATTCTACGCCGACCGCAATGGCCTCGCCACCTAGCAGCCGGCCTAGAATTGCATCTTTAAGATCCGACAGTGTAATTCAACTACACCTGTCGGATCTTAGGGCTATCTATGCGTAACTGATTCTATGAATCAGTCGCATAGTTAGGACGGCCGGAACACAGAGATCTCTTCGTATCTCTTCTGTGAATCTGGCCCTTTGTGTTTTACTAACTTTTTTTGCTGTATGAAGGGGTTAGAAATATTACATATCAACATGAAGGTGGAAATATATTCAGTAAGGTAGGCCATACAATATTAATTTTCTTTTATTCAACCAGTGAGTTGAACAAAAAACATTTTATCGATTCCCCCACCCACACATTTGAGGTGGTGGGGAAATCCCTCCCATGGAGCTGTTGTATTCTGACAGCAGGGAGGCTTCCCTGCCATCAGTATATACTCTTCAAAGATGGACTTCTATACCACCTGTCTGCCCAAAGTCGACTATTCCTTGCTGAACAGGCCAAATTTGGATCCATCAATAGCCGTCTTTATATTAGACAGACATTTGTTGTCATTTGGAGTGTTTGGTTGCAATACTGGCATGATGATCAATTAATGAGACAGCCACAAAATGTGGGAATTCCACCAGCTAATGTTTTTTCTTGCCCTTGCTGATAAAATACAGGATAGTGCTTTTAAACACAATTTGAAGGTGTTATCTCAGAGGTTAATGTGAGATTAATGATACAGCTCTTCCATTGTGAAAAGAAAATTGAATTGTTGCAGGAAACTGATTATGAGTCTGGTTTAATCTATAACTGGCAGAATATGCAAAGAAAGGTCGATAACCAGTGCTAATGTGAGCCTTCCTACCAATACATATATATGATAAATTAAATTATGCAATGTCATCTTTACAGAAAATGCCCTTTTTACACAGCTAACCAAATTATCATTGTTAATGTCACAAATTAAATAATCCCATATCATATTGCACCGTATGAATACTGCAGGTACTAATGAAATAGGATACATCTGCCACATTGCTTATTTATGCCAATTATCTTGTTTACAATATTGAGATAGTACATGGCTGAATTTGGGGGAATCTGAGAACTAAGGCTACAAGAACAGTAAGACTAGTGGCGAAACTACAAGAGTCGCAGAAGTTGCACAGGTTGCACTTACGACCAACCCCTTATTTTCCAGCACTGTGAAGAGGGGCCCGAGACGCAGGGCCAAAACTGGGGGGGGGGGGGCATGTACCCGAGGCACCAAATTGAGGGAAGCAGTATATTTAGAAATAAATGAATAAAGTGTACTCTCGAGCTACCACTAGCACTGTGTAAATGTGTATGATATACCAAAACAAAAGCAATAGCTGAATGAATGAATTTGCCATTAAGGAATATTCAGTGCCTAAAATCACAATTTATGTTGCATATTATTGTATAGTAAATAGATGGAATTGTAACATTTAGTTTAATGTTTATGCACATTAGAAGATTTACTGTATATACTATTGCTTTGTTTGTGCACTGTGGTATTATTGTTTATATAGTAGCCGTGCAGCATAACTTTTTTGAATTAATGCACATTGAGAGGAGCGCCACTGTGCCCAGGGGGTTTGTGTGGCCTCTCTGTCACCAGGGCTGGTGCCAGCATTAGGAAATTTAGGCAGCTAGGAGAGTCAGGGGTGCTAAAATGTGAAACCCTCCAGAATGTCAGTTTTGGGTGAAGAGGAGGAGGGGGCGGGGTCCTCTCTCAGGGCTGTTTGTGACTGCCCCCCCCCCCCTCTGCTCCATCCTGATCCTTATCATCCCTTTATGACCTGAGAGAGCTGCTGACTGCAATCCCCGGTGAAGATGATAAAGATGAGATGGTGAGGACAGTGATGACAGTATAGAGGATAATGATGATACTGCCCCTTCTAATCCACCACAGATTTGAGGCTTGAAATCTCTTTAAACCTCACCTCCACGGCAAATTAGGAGGGGCACCATTGGGAAAGAAAAAGAGTGCATAGAAACAGACCTTATTAAAGGCCCGGTTCTTTGCTCACTACTTCTTTCCTGGCATCACCCCTCCTAATCCGCTATGTAAGTGAGGTTTTTACCAAATACTTTGAAATGACTAATGTATATATTATTATTACTAGGGTTGTCCAGATACCGATACCAGTATCGGTATCGGGACCGATACCGAGTATTTGCGGGAGTACTCGTACTCGCGCAAATACCCCCGATACCTAAATAGAATACTTTCCCCCCCCTTTCCCCCCCCTTTCCCCCCCCCCGCCGCTGCCGCCGCATCGCGCCGCCGCATCGAGGGACATGGCTAGAGGGACATTGCTGCATATGTGAGGGACATGGCTAGAGGGACATTGCTGCATATGTGAGGGACATGGCTGCATATGTGAGGGACATGGCTAGAGGGACATGGCTGCATATGTGAGGGACATGGCTAGAGGGACATTGCTGCATATGTGAGGGACATGGCTAGAGGGACATTGCTGCATATGTGAGGGACATGGCTGCATATGTGAGGGACATGGCTAGAGGGACATGGCTGCATATGTGAGGGACATGGCTAGAGGGACATGGCTGCATATGTGGGGGACATGGCTGCATATGGGGGGGACATGGCTGCATTTGGGGACACATTTAAAAAAAGTATCGGTATTCGGTATCGGCGACTACTTGAAAAAAAGTATCGGTACTTGTACTCGGTCCTAAAAAAGTGGTATCGGGACAACCCTAATTATTACTATCCTATGGTTAGTGATTTAATACTCAAACTTTTCTCTCAGGGCAGGGGGGCTGAGGGGTGAGGATGGAGAACGTCTCTCTCGGGTGGTGGGAGGGCGGACGATGGGTGAAAGAATGTTTAGCTTTGCCACTGTTAAGATGGCAGGAAGGGGGAATGCTGTGAACGGGTTCCGCTGCAGAACCCTAATATAGAGCTCAGTGATGGGAATAAAGGGCCCCCGGGATGAGTGGGAAGGACCCCAGGACCAATAGAAAGGTCCCCGGGTCCATTTGGAAAAGACCTGGGGGGGTCAGGAGGGCCCTTTATTTCATGTTCCCAACTTTGTGGAGACAGTTTATGGATAACCCCTTCCTGTTCCAACATGACTGCACACCAGTGCACAAAGCAGGGTCCATAAAGACATGGATGAGTGAGTTTGGGATGGAGGAACTTGACTGGCCTGCACAGAGTCCTGACCTCAACCTGATAGAACACCTTTGGGATGAATTAGAGCAGAAACTGTGAGCCAGGCCTTCTCAGACATCCACATCAGTGCCTGACCTCACAAATGGAAGAATGGTCAAACATTCCCATAGACACTCCTAAACCTTGTTTACAGCCTTGCCAGAAGAGTTGAAGCTGTTATAGATGCAAAGAGTGGGCCAGCTCAATATTGGACCTTACGGACTAAGACTGGGATGCCATTAGAGTTCATGTGTGTGTAAAGGCTGGCGTCCCACTAATTTTGTTAATATAGTGTAACAGTTTAGGTACAAATTAATACTCACTGATAATATACTCAGTGCTATTGCCACTGACTCAGTGGCATCATTGAGTAGTCTTTGCAAAATGTTCCTTATGGGCACCTAAGACTCATTGCTTTTACAGTGATAAAGTTGCTAAAAAATGTAGGAAGTAGCCCCGATCTTGTATTATCTGGTTTTATCCTTGCAATACAAAATACTCCAAATATAGTGCTTTGGTATGAATTATCTATAAAGCAAGGTAGAGGCCAGCCGAAGAATGTTTGTAGAAAATGGAAAGCAGAGCTGCAAAATTTGTACACAGAGCTAAAATAAGTGTGTTATAAACTGATCCTGACAGCTCATTTGTCTAGGTACCAAGCAAAGTCGATGGAGGAATATTGGTTTAATAATCCTTCTCTGAAGTCAGGCATAATACGCTGATGTTGATTGTGAATCACTGATGATATTATTGGGTTTTAAAATAAAGCATTCTCTATTTGTTTTGAAGCTGTCAGAGATTTCTGTTTCATGCCACTGTTAGGAAACATTATTGGCACCCTTAAACCCACCAAGAGCACATTTAATAAATCAAGTCAACTTTCAGAGAAAATAAAATAAATGTACACAAGCCAGGAACAGTTTCAATATCTTAAACTTGGCACAAAAAAGATCTGAAACGGGGTGGCCCCGTTATGTCTCTGTTTATAGATAGTCTGGCAAGTCTACACATTGTCTGGCAAGACATCTCTTAGATCCCTATATCTGCGGAATTGAATTATTCAGTATTGTACTGTATGTACTGTAGGCAGATCCACAAAAGAATTACGCCAGCGTATCTAAACCGCTGTTTACGTCGGGTCACGACGTATTTACATAAAACACACCCCCATCACATCTATTTGAATTGCGAGCCCTTACGCCGCCAAAGATCCACTACGCCGCCATAACTTAGGGCGCGCTTTCTTTGAGGATTAAAAAAAAAAAATTACGGCGGCGTAGTGTATCCCAGACGCAAATATGCGCCGATGTTCGTGGATCTGCCCCTATGTGTATAGGGAAAATGATAACCTTAACTTAATATATATTTAAAATGGATTTCAAGTGCTTTTGATAATGATGCCATTTTTCTATTTCCACGTGTAGCACCCTCTTAGCTAGGTTACTACAGTTGTGGCAAGTTTTGTTTTAGGCTCCCCAGTAGCAGTGTTCAATGCTTTAGGCTGTTCTGGGTACTGCTGGTTGCAGGCTCTGGTGTTTTCCACTGGATTTGTGTAGGTTCCAGGATTTAAATGTGAAAAGTTATTTGCCAAAGATATAATAAATAATTATCCATCTGAAGTCACTAAACTCACTGTGAAGTGTGCAAGGAAACAAAAATGTGTATGAACGCTTTCAAAATATCAAGTATTAAACTACCTAAAAAAGAACAAGTGTTACAATATTACTATATAAAATGTATCAACAACAGATTCACTTTCAAAATATTGTGCAGCTCAGTTTACAAACAATGTCATAAATGTCTATAATCAAGTGCAATAGAAAAACAAAATACGTAGTGAAATAAATTTGTACAAAAATTCTCTTTGCTTAAAAGTGTGATGTCAAGCACCTCTTTAGGAAAATGGCTCACCTCTTTCAACACAACTTAAAATACAAAGTAAAAATGTGTTCCTTTAAAAGGTATCATACACCATGCAATACACTTCCAATCCTGTTGGAGCACTATGCAATCTTTAACAGCCAATGATGGGTTAATGGATCCACTCTCTTGATTAATGGACTTGCAAGGTTCTCACAGTTCCAGACCATTTGCCAACATGTCAAAAAACTGAAAGGAAGGCTTCATACCATAAAACAATCCATTATTTATTAATAAAAACCATCATTAGTACACTCACATTGCCACATGTCATGCCTGATACTAAGGAGGTATTCGCATAGACAAGTAAAGCTGCTGGCTTCAGTCATGAAAATAGGCTGTGGCAAAGTATGGGGAATTACCACGTTTCGATATGTGTCGTCATCAGAGGCAGCGTGTACATTTTTAGAATTCAGTGGGTGGAGGAGGCAGACCTTCATGCAGCCTCAGCCAATCCCTGGCAGAAATGATGGCCAGTAGGGGGCTAAAGTATGTATATATAGTCTGGGGCTTGGAACAGTAGGGTCCTTGTTCTGGGGAAGAAGACCCAGCCTTAGGTCATTGGCTCCCCGGGACACATAGCTGCAGTTGAGAACAAGGCCACATGGGTCCCAGATCCTGTTAGAGCTATGGAACCTATGTCTGGGGCTGCTGAAAGTCCCCAGAGGAGCCTGGAGGCACCCTGTACAGAAGGTGGCTGGTACTGCAGGAAGGCATTCAAGAACCCAGAGTATAGTAAGTACAAGCCCAAAAAGATTCTAGAGAGACTGTCCATGCCAACCTTTGGGAAAGTTTGTTCAAGATTCTGGCTCAGGGTACACTAGGAGTCCCTTAAGATGTAGTTTACTTGTTACTAACTTCAAAAGGGTGTTTGCACCCTGAAGAGACAGTACAGTTAGAATGCTCTCCATTACTTTCACACTGCTTTGGAGTATACTAAGGTTGCATTCACACCTGAGTGTAGCGTTTTGCGGCGTTTTTTACCGCGATTTGTGGCGACAAAACGCAGCGTTTTTTACCGCGATTTGCCGCGACAAAACGCGGCATATTTTACTGCAATTTTGTACAGGTCTAGGGTCACCAATGTAAAACGCTCAAATACGCTCAATTCGAGCGGCAAAAAAGGGTCCATAACTTGTTTGGGCTTCAGGCGTTTGGCGTCAGGCGTTTTGTAGTGGAGATGTGAACCATCTCCATAGAGAATAATGTGTTTTTTCCCCTCTAGCGTTTTAGGGCGTCGCGCTTCAGGCGACAAAACGCTCAGATGTGAATGCAGCCTAAGACTCACCCTGAAACCTACCCAATTTTAATGAGCAATAAATCTAAAAAATACTATCTGGCTGATTCTTGTGAGGAGAGTCTGGAGAGCTACTGTGTGCCTTACTGCTTGCACCTACTAGGGAACAGAACACGGGACAAACCTTAGGGCCTGTGCGCTACACATACAGTTATTCCCTGTACACAGGAGCGGGTATTCCGTCGGAAAAAAGTTGGATGTTTTTTCCGACAGAATTTCACTCAAGGTTGGCTTGCATACACACGGTCACACAAAAGTTCTCTGAACTTTTTAGCATTAAGAAGGCGGTGACGTACAACACTGTGACGAGACGATAAAAAGTTCAATGCTTCCAAGCATGCATCGAATTGTTTCCAAGCATGCATGTTTTTTTTCCCGCTGAAATTCCATACAGACGAACGGATTTTCCGATTGGAATTTTTTCTGTCTGAAAAATTGAGAACCTGCTCTCTATCTAAGTCCGTTGAAAATTCCAACAGAAAAAGTCCGATGGGGCATACACACGGTCAGAACATTCAATGAAAAGCTCCCATCTGACTTTTTCCATTGGAAATTCTGACCATGTGTAAGCAGCATAACTGCTAACAAAAGATTTTAAAGTGTATGTATAACCAATACTATTTTTAATTTTGGATAGAGAAGGGAAGGGTTATACAGTATAGTAAACAAAAAATGTAGCTCTAAAGATACAATGTAGGATACCAAGTGAGGCAACAACATTAAATAGTGCATGTGCACATATCAAATGACATTTGAATAATCAAAAATAGAGTTCCATATGAAAAAAGAACATAACCAAGTCTATAATAGGAACTTGAAGTGAACATCAATTGAACAATTGGTGAAGGGTGTGGGGTGGACTGATGTCCGATGATTAAGGAAACAAACAGGTGATCAAGTTGTCTGCAGAAATCTGTGAGAATCGCAATCACATCAGATATATGGCAGGTATAAATACGCTTACCAGATAAGTTGGACTCTGATACTATACAGCAAAAGAGTCAAAAGGGCGTTGTGGTCGTTTGGAAACCGGGACCACTGCAACCGAGTAGTGGATGGAAGTTGTAGTAGAGACTCCAACTGGCATGGACACTGGGAACCAGCGATGTTCAAACAGCGTGCTGTGTAACCGCAACAAATTCCGGATGAAATCCTTAGGCCATGTATCCAGGCGTGCAAACAATGGACTTAGCTGGAGCTCCAGTCAGACCATGGGATGAAATTAATTGCGATTCTCACAGATTTCTGCAAACAACTTGATCACCTGCTTTTTCCCTTAATCATCGGACATCAGTCCACTCCACACCCTTCACCAATTGTTCAATTGATGTTCACTTCATGTTCCTATTATAGACTTGGTTATGTTCTTTTTTCATATGGAACTCTATTTTTGATTATTCAAATGTCATTTGATATGTGCACATGCACTATTTAATGTTGTTGCCTCACTTGGTATCCTACATTGTATCTTTAGCGCTACATTTTTTGTTTACTATCTATAGGCTTTGTTTGTTTGCATGTAGCAGCTTATTTTTTGTTTAGAGTTAGCGCAGTTTTTTCTTTATTTTGCAGTTATACAGTATATCCCGCTATTATTTTTATTGTGGTCTGTATCTGCACAATGTCCCTGTGCGTATTATCACCAAGAAAGTAATGAGACATCAAAACTTCACAGCTGCCACCTGAACAAGGAAGGAGGATAAGGGGGACACTTGTTTTACAGAAAACTGTCTAGGAGCAACTCCCTTCACTTTGTAGAGATTTCTACTCCCTTATTGTTGCTTCTCCAGTAAAGGAAGCAAAAGGAAACCTTTCTAATAGAACACAAACTGTTTTGGCTATACATACACTTGTATATGGTCTTGACTATTGGCACACATTTTGCAAGCACTAGTGATAAGTAAATTGATCTGAGAAGTACTATGAACTGGCAGACTAGGTGAAACGGATACTTTGAATGAAATCATGTATTGTGGTTTTCCTGAATATATGATTACTGGTTCACTGTATACGTTAAAAAAAAAAGATTTTTGAGTTCCAGAAGCATTGATTCAAGAGATTCTTTGTAGATAAGACAATCTAGTGCTCCCACATTAAACTTGACTGGAGAAGTGCCATTTAGCTGAAAGTATCTGATTCATAGATTGAATGCTCAGCAACAAATACAATTTAAGGAATGTGATTTATTATGTTGTTGCTCTTTAAAAAGTTAACGTGATACTTAAAATCTTGCACCAATCTATGTACCTTCAAACTGATTTCAAAAAGTGACAATATGAGGCATTTTTGAAGCGTCTCATTGTGAAAGGGCTCTAAAGGAAAAAGGTCTAAAACAAGAACATGAATGCAGCCACCACATTAACCACTGCCGGACCACCCTATACCAGCTACAGGGTGGCCCTCCTGTGCAGGATCACATGTGTATGTGTATATATATATATATATATATATATATATATATATATATATATATATATATATATATATATATATATATATATATATATATATATATATATATATATATGATTCTGCACTTACAGGGGAGGGGGGCATACAGCAGAAGCCGAGCTGCGGGAGCCAGGCACTCGATGTCAGCCGGGACCTGCCAATCATCAGTAAAACACACAGAACAGAGATCTGCCTATGTAAACAAGGCAGTTTCCTATTCTGACAGGGGGGAAGTCCCACTATGTTTGCTGATATTACTAGTATAAAATAAATAAATAAATAAAAATTCCATAAATATGTTATAAATATAATTTGCAGATGCTATAACATTTGCGTATAGCAAATAATATACGCTTTGCCCAGGTTCACACTTTTGTGAACACAGACATCTCATGTGATTCGCACCCGCACTGCCGATCGCATGCAATGTCTGTACAATGCAAGTTCAGCCATACAGTCGCATTGGATTCACAGAAAAATAGTGCAGGGACTTTTTTTCTTTTCGTTGCACTAAAATTGGATCGCATTGGTGAGAACACCCATGCGATCTGATTCCTGTGTGAGTTTACAGTTCGCACTGCGATCTCTGAACTGATCTGTGGGTGTCATTCACATTGTATTGACACTCGCAGCGGTTCGCAGAGGGCAGTGTAAACTGCCTGTGGGAGAGATGTGATGCGGGAGATGTGATTCAGGAACTGGCGCTGAAATTGCGCTGGTTCCTGCATCGCATATACATAGCAAATTTGACATTTTCAGTTTTTTTATATATATCTTTTATAGCAGAAAATAAAAAAATATGTTTTTTTTTTTTTTTTTTTCAAAATTGCCAGGCTTTTTTGTTTATTGCACCAAAAAATTTAAAAACGCAGTGGTGATCAAATACCATAAAAAAAAAACTAATTGTGGGGAAAAAAACACAAATCTTATTTGGGTACAAAATCGCATGACTGCGCAACTATCAGAAGGGGGTAAATCTTTGGTTAAAGTATCTGTAAACTGTTATAAAATACATTTTTGCTTTTGTGTTCAATATCTCGGCGGTAAGTACTATATGGAATAAATGACATCCAGGCAGAGAAACTACATTAGGGAACTGGATTAGGGTAACTCAGATCCAGTTGTGATAATTTTTAGATTTGCAAATAAGACACAAACGTCTCTAATCTTACCACACTCAAAACTCTCCACTCTCTCTGCTCAAAACAAAATGAGCAGCGACTGGATCACTGAACTCAATAGGTTTCAGTTAAAAAAAGAAGAAGAAAAGAAAGACAAAAGCTGGACCAAAACTGTGTTGAAATGTGTTTGGAACAGAATCTGATTACTTGACCTTGCAGTGACTGACTGCAGAAATAAAGTAGAGGTAATTGAATCCAGTCACTAGATATAACATCTACAGAGAACTTTAATGATTAGCAGCAAGCTTCTAAACAATTCCTGACCTTCTGTATTTTTTTTAATCACGGGGTGCAGGATAGAAACAAATAGGAGTTTTCTGCACATGTACAAAGGAAGTAAAGGACTTTACAGGAATGTTTTTCAGCCAGACAGGAGCATGAACAGGTGAGTACAAGGCAGGGTTCACATACATGCAAATTTGATAAGGTTTTCCCCACATCACACTTGCATGTCATGCAAATTGGATTGGCTCTCAATGAAGCCGGTTCACGCAAGTCTGGGGCGGCCATGGAGGGAGTTGCAAATAAGTCTTGTGCGTGTTTGGGTTCGGTTCAGGTGCTAATTCGGGCAAAGATTCAGACCTGAATCAGTAAACAGACGCGCATTGGACAAAACCCAGCCACACATAAGTGAACCCAGCCTCAGACTTTGTCAGGGGGAGGAGTAGTCCTGGGGAGGGAGGTATATTTAGAGATAATGTTATAAAAATAAAGTTATCTTTTAAAGAAAATCTATCGTCAAACATAAAACAAAACCTGCATCAGGAAAAAGGTTAAGAAAAAGAGGAGGTCATCTGCTCGCTAAGTATTAAATACAGTATTGATAAATCTAGCACTGTATCCCATTGATTGCGGACTCACCAGTATGATGCGGTCTCCATAGGCCAATCATATAGGACAAAAGTAGAGGGAAAAGGGGAACCCCCAAAAGAAGCCACGGGTGGACCAAGCCGCATAGAAAATTGTATAAATTTATTAAGTAGAAACAAGTCAATTTAATTTTACGCATATAACAGGCACTCAATACCCATCACCAACACCCAATATAGTAAAATTAGTGAGACAACGTTGTCTGTACTAAAAATTTGCTACGTCATATAAATCATCATTCCTACTTATTCCCCAGAGGGGGATTTGTTCAGCCCCACTTGACTGAACCACTAATCTTCAGTGTAACCAACCGGATTTGTGTACAACTATCTACCTCCTTAACCACTTAAGGACCCTTTTTTATTCTATTTTAATTTTCTATGCGGCTTGGTCCAACCGTGGCTTCTTTTGGGGTTCCCCTTTTCCCTCTACTTTTGTCCTATCAGGAAAAAGGTGCATGCATCTTGGAACACTTGGGATTCAGTTGTTACGCCATATATTATCGCTTGCTGTAGGTAAGCGCAAACACCTCTATTTATGGCAGATTCATCTAAATAATTAGTTTTGCCTTTGAACCATCAAAAACAAAAATGAAAACAGTATTCCAGCCTTGATTACTACATGTCAGTTTTTGTGCATTGTCGAACAGTAGTATTTCTGTAAAATTCTAAAAGGAAAATTACATTATATATACACACACAGTATATTATGTATGTGTGCAAGGGGTAGAAATTCTGGAAAAATTACAATTTATAAATTTGGTAAACATACAGATACTTTAACAACTTGTATTTAGAGTGATTGCCTACACTTTAAAATACACTCTCCTGTCTGACAAAGAGTAGACATGGTGCCAGAAGAAAGAGGGCAAAGACAAGACCAACAAGACTTGGCTTCACTACAGATATAAGAGCCAATACTTGAAAGTGAGAATACCAGAATAAACTTGGTGGAATATCAATGTAATTGCCAGGTAGATGACTTATAATGCTGGTCTGAAAAACTGTCATGTGGTGCATTTAAGTTTTCTCTAGTTTTAAACAATTCAAATGATATAGTAATGATATATAGTAGGGTTGTCCAGATACCGATACCAGTATCGGTATCGGGACCGATACCGAGTATTTGCGGGAGTACTCGTACTCGCGCAAATACCCCCGATACCTAAATAGAATACTTTCCCCCCCCGCCGCTGCCGCCGCATCGCGCCGCCGCATCGAGGGACATGGCTAGAGGGACATTGCTGCATATGTGAGGGACATGGCTGCATATGTGAGGGACATGGCTAGAGGGACATGGCTGCATATGTGAGGGACATGGCTAGAGGGACATTGCTGCATATGTGAGGGACATGGCTAGAGGGACATGGCTAGAGGGACATGGCTGCATATATGAGGGACATGGCTAGAGGGACATGGCTGCATATGTGAGGGACATGGCTAGAGGGACATGGCTGCATATGTGAGGGACATGGCTGCATATGTGAGGGACATGGCTAGAGGGACATGGCTGCATATGTGAGGGACATGGCTAGAGGGACATGGCTGCATATGGGGGGGACATGGCTGCATATGGGGGGGACATGGCTGCATTTGGGGACACATTTAAAAAAAGTATCGGTATTCGGTATCGGCGACTACTTGAAAAAAAATATCGGTACTTGTACTCGGTCCTAAAAAAGTGGTATCGGGACAACCCTAATATATAGTAATGTATAAGGCGATGCAATTTATAGCATACATCTTCAATGCTGAGTGCAGTCACACACAAATTGTGTCTAGTGGTATTTATTAGTTATTAAAGGTATTATTGTAGTTATTTTTTGTCAGTTTCACTTAAAATGTACATAAAAATTATGAAATACATACAAATACCCTTAATATACACATCCTAACAAGAGACAAGTAACTCAAATGTTCAAGCGAAAGGGCATCAGAAGTTATTGTTCAAGGTTACAAGCTAATTTAAAGTCTGTCCTTAATCAATAGTCATCTTTAATTTCTCACTTTGTGACTCAGTATTTAAAGATAGGGCATGCTAGTACCAAGGAAGGGCACATGGAGGTCATATCAAAATCAATGACTAGAAAAAGAGTTCGGAAACTTTTCAAATACAGGTCATGGCCTGAAACAAGGAACTTTAATGTCATTAACTCTTTGCCAGGCATTGTGACCCAGTTTTAGCCTCAGGTGACCAGGTCATTTTTGCAATTCTTTACTTACAGAATTTATAAAAAATACTTACAAAATTAAAAAACAAACTGTATTGGGTTAGCAAATGACAACTATTTGTAACTTACAATAATATTCTGAAGGTGTGCTTCACACCTATTTGTTGTGGCAATTCACACTCTGCAGTGCCCTGCTATTATTGGAGTGTGTTGCAATAAAATGATACAGGCATATACTTTATCTCCACACAGCATGATATAATTCTTCAGCAATGCATCACAATCAGTAAAGTAATGTGATGTGATGTTAAAAAGTTAGTTTTTTTAAAAAGGAGAAAAAAAACAAGCACTGCGATGCATTGTAACAATACACTGCAGATCATGTGTCAACACCTTTCCACCTAAGTTATGGGAATAGGACTATGACAAGGGGTTTAAGGCGGAGTTCCACCCAAAAGTGAAACTTTTGCTTTAAGCACTCCTGGCCCCCTTACATGCCACATTTGGCATGTCATTTTTTCGGGGGAGAATGGGGGCTTCGGTAGGAGTGGGACTTCCTGTCCCACTTCCTTCTTCCACCCAGGGACCGCCTAGGCGACTCCTCCTCTCGCCATAGGTGGCCCCTCCCTCTATATGATCTGGGACACGTGACACGTCCCGGGAGATCACCTGTCCACGCCTAGAGCGCAGCGTGACTCGCGCATGCGCAGTGAGTGCCTGGCCGTGAAGCCAAAAGCTTTCACGGCCGGGTGCCAACACTGTGAATGGAGGTGTCGGCAGAGAGGGGGGAGAGGAGAGGAGCGGGACCATGGAGCAGGTAAGTGTCTGTTTATTAAAAGTCAGCAGCTACACTTTTTGTAGCTGCTGACTTTTAATAAACAGTAAAAAGCTAGAAAACCGCTTTAAGAAGCTTACCTAATGGCACATCTAGTGGGGAAAAGGGTCAGCCATGCAGGGTAGGGCCAAGCATAGGTCTGACTCTTGCCATAAATCCACCACACTATCTCAATCAGAAACATTAATTTGGGCACTTTTACTGTGCCTGCTCATGAGCATAGCCAGAAACATTAAGGAGCAATGTAGGATTCGCTCTGCAAAGAAAAATACTGAGGCCCAGCTGCACAAAAGTGTGTGGTGTCATCACAATGCTAGAGTACTGTCATTAAGGAGTTTTATCATTAAGTAATTCAATTTGTTCGGGGTCTCAACTCAGCCTACTGATTGGACAATGAAAGATCAGCTGCACTATAGCGAGATTATCCCAGAATCAGTGTTACTATACAGCAAACCTCGTATGAAGTTATAACCTATAAAGTTATAACCTCATAGTTATAACAGCTGGAAATACCTTTAATAAATATTTATCTGAATTAATATTGTTTTTCATATCTGCATGGAATTTAGCTCTAAAGAAGACTGAATTTGTTACAGATGCACACTTGCAGTCTCCAATGGATTGTTGAACCAGGCAAGTTTGAACCCTATCAGTGGTTGTTTGTATTTAGCATGCTTAAAAACATTAGGGTCAGTGATATTTACCTATGTGCAAGTGGATGTCTCAGTAGCAGGAAAATCAGCCAATTTATGGGGAACCTTCACCACCCAGTAGATGAAAATGGCATAAACTAGGAAGGCATCCTTTCTATCTATCATTATTAACCACAAAAATACAATTAAACATATCTCTAACTTTTCAAGAGTATTTAACAGGTAAAAGAAAAGAAGCTGAGATATGAAGGATAGATAAAGTTTTAAAGGACTTTATTTTTGTATCTTTTAAACTCATACTTAATCCATTCAATTTATATATTCATTCATTTGGCATATGAATAGAAACCATGGTATTATGTGTCACTTTCAACTGACAGATTAACTGTCCCTCTCTATTGTGAAGAATATTCTATTTATTCATAATTCTGTCCATAAACGTCAGAAATTACAATGTGTAAAGCAGAGATAAAATCCTGTCCTCAGACCCCATAACAATGACAAAGCTAGATTACTTTGTTTTGACAACTATTGAAGAAAAATGAGTCGGCTGGCCATTAAAGGAGCTTTTACATCACTTAATATTATTTACAGCTAATGCTCCGCCAGTCCGCTTCAATGTTTTCTGACACATTTGAGTTTTACAAATACATTCATGCACATTTAAGCATTTTCAGAGATTTTTTGCTGGAAAAATAAACATTTGACTTTGCATCTTCCTTGAGAATAAATTGTTTGTTATCTTTAAAACGCACATTATATAGAGGAGAAAAAAAAACATTTAAGTGGAACAAAGTGGCACTTGTCCAGATGGGTATTGAAATCTCCCAAAACCAGAGGGTAGAACAAAGTATATACCCTAAAATGGGTGAGTTGTCTGGCACTCCAACACTGCCATCAGTAATCTTCATTGTAAAATGTGAAAACAATATAATTACATTAGAGAGAAAACCACACGTATATAATAAAATTAAGGAAGAGGTGTTAGGGATGTAGAAGAAATGAGAAATGATAATTCAGGTTATAATAGTAATTTTTTCTAAACTCTGTAAACTAGGAGCCATGTCCCTACTTGTACGGGTATCCAACAAGACAACAAATATAACTTCTACCACTGTTGGGTGTGTATTGCTCTCTGACAAAACAATTGTTATTTTTAGCCACAAAATTTATATTTTAGCTTTCATTGACTCCAATTGCATAAAAAAATAAAAAAACATATTGTACTGGCAAATAGTCCTGATTGCTTTCTATATGGAACCTACTGTTCTATATTATAATGGCTATAGTTATTTATTATATACAGTATGCTGGAGCAATAACTATGACACTAACACTCATTAATAGCAATAATATACTTAAAGTGTTTGTTAACCCAAGAAAAAGAAGCATGTTATACAGCACAGTGCTTGTGCTGTGTAATTTGTCCCCCTGGATCACCTGATATACCTGGCTGATCCTGCTAGTTTCTACCCTCCCCCGTATTATGGCTGCTGAGCCCTGACGCCGTTGTCAGTTTACGTGTGTGTCCGTCTGCTATCCTGTCTCTCCTCTGTCCACTCCTCCGTCCTCTCCCCCTCCACTCCCTGCCCGTCTGCCCCTGTGTCAGTGCCCAACCCCTCAGCACCTGCTGCTCTCATAACTGTTAAAATCTTATATTATCCTGCTTGTTTCTTAATAACAGGAGCTCCTGTCTCTGTGTTTAAAAAAAAATGCCTAATTTACCGTATTTCAGAGCGGCTCCCATGAAATCACGTGAACGACCATCTCTTTCTCTCTCCTGCCCTTCTTGCATCTCAGCTCATGTGAGTGGGGGGAATCTCGTCTCTCCTCTGCCTGGCTGACAGATGCAGTTGGCAAAGAGCCGCCCAGTGCCGTGATTATGGGGAACTGCTCTGTAATACGGTAAAGGAAGCTTTTTTTTTTAAAACACAGAGACAGGAGTTCCTGTTATTGGGAAATGAGGAGGATTATGTACATTTTTGAGTGGGTTAACAACTGCTTTAAATATATCTTGTGACTGCTGTATTTGCGGCATGTAATCAGTGTAACATGCTTTAAATTATGACAGCGGTGACGTTACTTCTAATAATTACACTTGTCTTCACTATACATTCTGAAATGTATTATTAATAATGGAATATCCATACAATACATACTGTAGCTTTTGGTTTGTTGTTAATAATTTTACTTACAAACTGGAAAGATCTGTACCCAGGGCCATAACTACATGTGACTGAATTTTAAGGTGAAATTAAAGCCACAGATTTTGCGACTGGACAGGGTAGGGTACATTACATTGGAGCATTTAGATCCAAGATGGTGGCACATACAGGTGAAGCAGCTTGGTGCTCTGTGCAGCAGTGTGAGAGGAGGACTGTTTACTATGAACAAGAGGAGTTGCTGGCTATTTGCTGCAGGCAGGAAAATGCTGTGTGTACTGTGGGAGGTTGGGACAACTCTTTACTGCCATTGGTTTCACGTCCTGTTTGGCCACCTGCCTTGACACTGATTTCCACAGTGTGTGTTTTGTGTGTCCTGCTCGGAGCCTTGCCAGAGATTCAGTGCTGAGGCTGCTATCGATGCCATGGCAGCTGTTGCAGTGCTGACAGAAAAACAAAATGGTCAGTGAAGGAAGAGCAAGCAAAAATCTTGCTATGATCAAGCTAGGGCGGAGGCTGCTGTTTCAACTGGGGCAGCTGTGGGAGCAACTGAAGTTTGAGCAGAGAAATAAGCCAAGCAATGGAGTTGAACTTCCCCTGGAGAGCTCATTAATGAGGCTAAGTGTAGTTAACCCCTTCCCTGCTAGAGCCATTTACACAGTGGTCAGTGCATTTTTATAGCACTGATCACTGTATTGATGTCACTGGTCACCAAAAAGTGTCACTTATGTCTTGTACACACGACCAGTTTTCCCGGCGAGAAAACTGCCATGTTTGCTTTTGGTTGGGAAAACCGGCCGTGTGTATGCTCCATAGCAGTTTTCTCGACTGTGAGCAAAAAAATTAGAACTTGTTCTCTTTTTTCCCACCGTGATTCTCTGTGTTTTTTTGCTCGGCAGTTTTCTTATAGGAAACACTGCAGTGGAGCATACACACGGCCAGTTTTCCCGACCAAAGCTGTTATGGCAGTTTTCCTGTTTGGAAAACCGGCCGTGTGTACACGGGGAAAAGCAACCAAGCAGGTTCTCGGGTTTTCCCTTGGTTCTGATCGTATGCCATTACTAGTTAAACAATAAAAAAAGTATTTTCCCTATTTTGTAGATGGTATACCTTTTGTGAAAACCAATCAATATATGCTTATTGGGATTTTTTACCAAAAATATGTAGAAGAATGCATATTCGCCTAAATTGATAAAAAAATTATTGTTTTTTTACATTTTTTATTGGATATCTTTTCTGTTTATAGCACAAAAAAAAAAAAAAAAGACGCAGGAGGTGATCAAATACCATCAAAAGAAAGCTCCATTTGTGGGGAAAAAAGGACATACATTTTATTTGGGTACAGCGTTGCACGTCCGTGCAACTGTGGATTAAAGTAACGCAGTGCCGTATCGCAAAACATGGCCTGGTCATTAAGGGGGTAAAACCTTCCGGGGCTGAAGTGGTTTGAAAGGCTTGTATTAGCATACTTTAAAGGGTAAGTTCACCTTTACAGAAAAATCTGGACCCCCTCCTCACCCTCCCCCCCCCCACACTCCCGCTGACCTGGACTGCTGCAATCTCCCGTTCTGAGCCCCGATATATCGGCATCAAGAGTCTGGGGCTTAGAGATCCCCTCATCATCCACGTGTCTTCTTCCCAGCTGACAGGATGGACCCATGTGACGGTGCAGACCAATTATTGACCAATTTTGGTTGGTTGCTGGCTGGTTGGTTTTATTTGACATGCGTCTGCCCTTCCAGTGCTCCTTGCTGTGAAGACCCATTATAGGTAGGGGCATCAACCTTTTTTTTTTATTTGTGACGGCACCGACCAATTAGAATGCTTCCAAAACGTCTCTCCTGATGAGGTGCGTTTTTGAAATTCAGCTGAGGGGATTTCTAAGGCCCCGTACACACGACAGAGTTTCTCGGCAGAATTCACCGAGAAACTCGGTCAAAACCCGGATTCTGCCGAGAAACTCTGTCGTCTGTACAGTTTTGGCTCGATGGAGCCGCCGAGGAACTGGACGAGAAAATAGAGAACATGTTCTCTATTTTCTCGTTGTTCTATGGGAGAAGGCGGCCCGCCGAGCTCCTCGGCGGCTTCATCCCAAAACTCGACGAGGAACTCGACGTGCCAAGCACGTCGAGTTCCTCTGTCGTGTGTACGGGGCCTCAGCCCGGATCCACCTGATGTGGATCTACCGGGGCTCAGAACGGTAGATTGCCACGCTCCAAGTCAGTGGGACCGAGGGGGGTGAGGAGGGGGACCTGTGTAAGTTCACCATACAGATTTTTCTGTAAAGGTGAACTTACACTTTAAGGCAAGCATTCCTGTAGATCTGGATAAGTATCAGTTTGCCTATCGTGCAAATAGATCCACAGATGATGCAATTTCTATTGTGTTGCATACTGCCTTGACACATCTTGAGCACTCAAACATATACATTAGGATGCTATCCATTGATTTTAGCTCAGCATTTAACACAGTAGTTCCTGACAAATTAGTTAAATGCTTTGGGCCTATATCTACTGCTGTGTTCATGGATTAGGGCTTTCCTAACAAACAGGCCACAAATCATGAAATTAACCACATCCCGCCCGGTCAATAGTCAATTGACGTCCGGGAAGTGGCTTTGAAATCCTGACTGGACATCTATTGACGTCCTGCAGGATTTCATGCCGGCGCGCGCCCGTGGGGGCACGCGGCGCGGCAATCGGTGATGCAGGGTGTCAGTCTGACACCCTGCATCTCCGATCTCGGTAAAGAGCCTCCGGCGGAGGTTCTTTACCACATGATCAGCCGTGTCCAACCACGGCTGATCACGACGTAAACAGGAAGAGCCGTTGATCGGCTCTTCCTCACTCGCGCCTGACAGACGCGAGTGAGGAAATCTTTATATGACTATCTTTACTGAAAAAGATAGTCATATAAAGCTTGAGCAGGATTGTGCCTGCACACGTTGCGGAAGAGCCTGGATCTAAGATAATTGCCTCATAGTTGGAATGTAAATGGAAACAGAAATCAAAAAGCGCCCATAGCGTAATAAAGTTTAATTTAAAAATTGGATATAAAAAAGTAGCCAGATGGCCTCTGGCTACTTCCAGTTCCCGGTGCCAACCCGGCACTGGGGCTGCAGACGTATAAGATATAATGATCTTTGGGGATCCCGCTCGCTCAGGCTTCCCAGCCGCAGCACGACTCCCTCTACTGCTGATAGCTCCACAGACACCGGGGGTGGCGTGAGTATACATGTGACCAGGTATTGACGTACGTTTCATAGTGTTTAGGTCATCAGGGGGCATCATGACAATAACATATTAGCTTAAAGAGGAACTGCAGTCTGCTCACATAATCTGTAATAAAAACATCTTTGCCATTCTGAAGCTTCCCTCCAACCACTTTGCATATTATTTTATATGAACTGTAATTCTGTACTTGCCAAATATGCTGCAGAAATCTCTCTCCACTGAGTCTGGCTGCAACCATTTTAACTGTGGGCAGCAGAAGCTGCTGCCTGTTCACTTCCTGGATCTCCACAGGCACACCTGCAGCTCTGCAGCCCTGCAACTCTCATTGGCCCTCTTATGACTCAACCCCCCTCTCTTCCTGGCATGATGTCATAAGCCTAGGCTTTATACCATAAAAGAAACAGGAAGTGGGCTGTAACGATGAAAAAATGACTGAAGTGCCGTTTTAAGATCTCATCTTATTTATCTTATCCATGTGCAGATGAACATGTTTTTGTAAATATTGTTGCACTTCTGTAGCGTTTTAAACACAAGGATCATTCACCATTAAAAATGTTGTACAGTTTTCTGAACAGAAATGCCTGCTACACTGTTCTCTTACACAGCATAATCAGACAGGGACTTTCCAAATAGCTGATGTTTTAGCATATGTTAACATTTGTATATGCTCATTCTGTTGCTTAATAAATAGTAAAACGCTTCTTGGTTGTCTTTCAAGTGTGAAGTAGAGCAGCTGGCAAGAGGGAGAGAATTGGCACGGGTGAAGGGCATAACAATTTGGCAAGATGCTTACTTTTGAACTTGTTAAAAGGTGTAAGAAGACTACAAACAATCTGATCTTGCTGTTCACTCACAAAAGACGCAAGGAGAGTTAGAACAATTACTGCTTTTATAAAGGTTCAAGTAAAAATGATTGTGCTCCGAAAACAGACATTTCTGAAAACTAGTTCAAGTGAAGGTTTGTAAATAGCCACAAAAGCAAGGAAATCCTTTGGGGGAAATTACAAATGCAGATTTTAAGTGTCCCTAACATCATAGTTTTTTTCATGTTAAAGAACAAGTACAATATCATTTTTTTTATTCCAGCTGCCTTCCTAGTTACCATTTCCTGGCCTCCTGACCTACAGTACTTTATGCTCTACCCCCCCCCCCCATTCAAGTGCATAACTAATGTGTATTGTGGGGGTTAGCTCAGCCTTCCTGGGAAGAAGGTGGTCTAAATGGCAGGCCTTTCTTACAAATTCTGAACAAAACAGAAAATAAATACTTACCATTTAGGCACCTCTCTGACATGTGAGGGGCAAAACTTGGCTCAGATTCCACATTGCCAAAATGGCCTGGATAATGTAGACCAGATTCTACTTTAGTTTCCCACATGCAAGGGGAAATATACCATCCCTCAATCATCCTCGCCTTTCATTATGTCAGAGCATACAGTATATCATCACAGCAGCCTCCAAGGTGTATTTAAGGTAAAGAAAAAAACTTTAACCTTTACAATCACTTTAACTCCCACCAACTCGGTTCTGGATTTGACAGTGTTTCCAAGTGCTTATTGATGTTGAAGAAAACTGTACTCATGGATACTTTCCTATATATGTCCATTTTTATTTTGAAATTTTTGGCAATATAAATTTAAAAAATTAAATAAATAAAAACTGCTGGCACAGTGACATCTACAGTACTTTTGTATCATATGAGATTATTCATTGGACTTAAATAGCTAGATTCACACATGTTGTCCTAACTTTGCGGCGGCGTAGCGTAGCTTGTTTACACTACGCCGCCGTAAGTTAGCGAGGCAAGTACATGATTCTCAAAGTACTTGCCTGCTAAGTTACGGCGGTGTAGCGTAAACCGGGTGGGTGTAATGGCGCCAAATTTAGCTGAGGGGGCGTGTTGTATGTTAATGGGGCTTGACCTGACGTTTTTGATGTTTTTTTTTAACTGCGCCATGCGCCTACATTTCCCAGTGTGCATTGCGGCTACGTCCGCCGCACAGGCCTATTGATTTTGACGTGGACGTAAACTACGTAAATCCCTATTCACGGACGACTTACGCAAACGACGTAAAATTTTCGAATTTCAAAGCGGGAACGGCGGCCATACTTTAACTTTGGCTACGCCACCTAGGGGGCATCTTTAACTTTGGGCGGCCTATCTCTAACGTAAACAGCATAAATGTACTGCGGCGGCCGGGCGTACGTTGAATACCAGTACGTGAATAGGCGTATCTACTGATTTACATATTCTACGCCGACCGCAATGGAAGCGCCACCTATCGGCCAGCCGAAATATTGCAACCTAAGATAGGACGGCGCAAGCCGTCGTATCTTTGATATGTTTAAGCGCATCTCTGTTTGAGAATACACTTAAACATAGGTCGGCACATTTTCTGAGTTAGGTCGGCGTATCTACTGATATGCCGACCTAACTCTACCTGAATCTAGCTATATATGCTTAAATAAAAAAATGAAAAAATGGAAAACGATTGTGTTCTAAGGCCTCATTCACATGACGGACCGTTCGGGTCCGCCTGTCAATTTTGACGGCGGACCTGAATGGCCGCTCCATGCATCCCTATGGAGCGTCGGATGTCAGCGGAGACATGTCCGCTGACATCCGACCCTATCCGATCCGCTAAAAACAGACGTATGGGGGGGCACGTCCCCATCCGTCCATGCCGATCGGATTGGGTAAGATCTGATGAAAACGGACATGCTGTCCGTTTTCATCAGATCGCTCCATAGGAGACAGCGGTGCCCGACAAGCCCCTCCCCACTCAGTGAGCAGAGAGGAGCTTGTCATCCGTCAGCTCAGCGGAGATCTGCGGACTGGTCTCCCGCTGAGCTGGCTGGAGCAGGCGGACTCCGTCGCGACGAAGTGCGACGAAGTGCGACGGAGTCCGCCTCGTGTGAATTAGGCCTAAAACATATGACTGAGTGTGTATTTGGGGTTTGCACCCTTTGCTCACTGTATTGGTGTCCCAAGTTAAAAATTTGCTTTACAATCTGGCATCTTTTTGAGAAGTTGTATACTATAATTACTATTTTTGTTAAAACAAAGAAGTGTTAAAACATTTTTTAAGAGTTTACCTTTTAATGGACATGAGCCAGGGAAACACAATTGCCTGAGTTGACTGGGCAAAGTGCCAGTGAAGCATATTTATAGATGTTTGCTTGCCTCTAATAGCTTACCTTTTACTAAAATTTTGCTTTTGGAACTCACCTCATGTTTTTCTGATCTGTTTTTGGTAGATTAATCTGTTTGCTTCTATTTGAAGCTGTTGTGTGGCTTAGAAAACCAATTATTGACAAGGAACTGCATTCATTATTATCAGATTTGCAGGAGCATTGCTTTCATTCTGTGTCAGCTTCAATTAATCAGCTAGCACACCAGCGTACGATATTACTGAACCTAAATGAGACTGAGTACTGGCCAGGTATCTGAGAGTTTATACATCAAAATATTTAGTCAGTGTAAAGAATTATGGGCCTATCAGTGAATGTGGCGCTGAATATTCCCAGCAATTTCAATAAATTTTAAAATGTGTGAAAAACAATTTTTTTTTACTAGGCAGATTTGAACAAGCATTTATACAGGGCTTCCACTGGCTGATGTAATAAACATGCAAGTATCACTTTCCCTAACCTCATTACATGCATTACAGATGTGCTGCAGAATTTTGAAAATGTATATCTACAGTTGTATGTGTGTAGCGCCTGTGTACTTTATAGTACCGGTGCTAGTTAAATTTAGAGGGAGATCAGAGTGTAGTTAAACTCTGATCCAAATTGTTATGTGTAAAACAGGGTCTCTGTCTCAATTTGGCTGTGCTGTAGGCTTATTCTGTTACACTGGGGTGTTCTTCCAACCCCGGTGCTGCAGGTGGCAGCAGTGGAGTCGAGGTTTGGGTGCTCTTTCCCAGCAGCCAATCAGGAGGGTTTGACCTCGCTGTGCATGCTGGGGAGGGGTATTTATGGGGCAGACGCCATTGGTTCTGGGTCTTCTTCGAGTGTGGCAAACACCTTTAGGGTGACCACATCACGGCTCCCAGGCCTACCTGTTCGGGGCGTGTGCCACCCAGTGTTCCTGGACCATGTTGGCCCGGAGCATCTGAGTGAGTGAGAAACTTATATAGCGCAACACATGCAAACTGAATCGCCTCTGGACAGCGACGGGGACCCAGTGATCGACTGGGTTCCCACCTTTGAGGATCCCAAGCTGTATTGCTGTTTGGTGGGGAGTCCGTCTGAGGAGCGCCATTGAGAGGCTGGTGGTCCAAAAGGGCCTCGCCAAGGTCAAGGTAGCCGGACACTGAGGGATTGATCACCTGTCAGTCGGTACCTGGGCGACAAGTTGAAGGAGATCCAGGCGTAATTCACCTAAGGAGGATTGCCTCTGTAACTACAAATCAGAGAGGGCCTGTGGCAGAGGTGTCTCCCTGACGTTCACCAAGGAGGGTCTGTGGCAGAGACTTTTCCTCAAGTTCAAGATCACCAAGGAGGGTCAATGGCAGGGACTTTATCCTATAAATCAGTGGTCATCAACCCTGTCCTGCAGGGCCCACTAACAGGCTAGGTTTTATATATTACCTTGGGGAGATGCAGTCTAGAATACTGCAATCACTGAGGAGCAAATGATATCAGCTGTGATGTATTTCAGTTATCTTGCAAACCTGGCCTGTTAGTGGGCCCTGTAGGGCAGGGTTGATGACCACTGCTATAAATCTTCGAGTGATACTCCGGCTGCCAGGTCAGTGAGAGAGGTACGCTAAACCCACTCACATAGAAGTGGTGCAGAAAAGTGTTACTCTTGGGAGCAGGACTGTTTCCCTACCATCACGCCTGAATCTACTATTCTCCTTTCTTCTTCAACTTTACTTTCCTCACCACAAGTTTATTGTTTTTACCTGGCTGGGTAATAAAGAGCACCGCAAAGAGTACCTGTTGAGGGCATTCCTTCACTTTTACCAAATGCAATACGCATCATTTACCCCTAGGAATTCGGCGAGCCGTGAGGTAAATGTGCCACCCAAAACAACCAGCAGCTCCTCCGGGGGTAGTGCTACATGTGTAAAACAGCACAACAGTAATGGAAAGGAAAAGGAAAGAATGTCAAGGAGCGAATCAGACAGTTCAATGAAGTTAAATGTCTAATCTTTCAATATATTGGAGAAGGGCATGTATGGGCAAAATTAATTACAGCACCTGTAATGAAGAAGATGATAAAAACAATTGTAATGCATGTAATTGCATGCATTAGGTTGTTCTATGTATGTGCCATTTTTAATATATATTGCAAATTCCTACACTGACACCTTTTCCCTATTGATTTGCTGTATATGGTCTGTAGTTAAGAGTTCAATCCAGAGGGGGTGTTTTTTTTCCTCTTGTAAAGCTGTTGGTGACAGCTTTCCTTCCTAGTAGTGGAATAGAACCCTGTTCGGACTGATCTTACTTATAACAGTGCTGTTACACAGTGCAGGATTGAAGCATATGAGTGCACACTTGTTATTTGATACTGTGTGTTTTTTAGCACTGCTTTATGTTGTGTGTTTAAATATACATAATAACATACTACTGCAATATCAGAGGAAGCAAAAATAAACCCCATCATTGATTTTCAGTGGCAATAATATTACCCGGTCACCCTTATTCTTGGTCAATAAGAATAATATTAAATGCCCTTCATTGATATACAACATTTTGTTAATAATTGCCCCAATTGTTATACAGTGTATACTTATTGACCATATGCTCCAGTGCTGCTTCCTCTTTCCCCTTAAGGCAGAGGCAATATTTTTTTACTGTTGTCCATATATAACTTTTGGACACTTGGCACTTAGCAAGCATGCTTTAACACATGGTAATCAGCATAGGTGGCAAATTGGCTGCTCCTACTAAATTATATGTGTGTGCACTGCCAGGGATATTTTAGCTTTGTAGTCAAAGCCAGAATTAGCTTTATAGTGGTTGCAAAAAATATTGTATCCAGGGTGTAATAAATGTATGATACATAAATAATCTTCCAAAAATGTTTATTTATAGATATTTCTCCAACAATTCATCAAACAAGACAATATGAATATTTTGCAGATCTATTAATCATCTGCAACATCCCTGTAAATTAGCCAGACAACACTTAAATGCTTTGGAGTTGCCAGGGTAGCTTGTCAGCAGAGTAATCTGACAACTTGTCACTGATTGCTTTCAATGTCTGTGAGGCAGACCACTTCACCCTCTACAGGGAACATCACAAAGAGTCCTCAAACAGTAACCGGACTCGCTGCCTAATGTAGTTAGACAGGACAAATGTGGCCTTAACAGCCTTTGATGCATTTGGCAAGAAGAGGTTAATAGGTAAATGTGGATACAGCATTTGTTTGCCAATATTCTAAATCTGCATTCAACTGTAAGCAGTCTACAGTTGAGAACTCAACATTCAGGGTCTAAGAGGATAATGTTCTAGTGCAAATACTTTATCTCTCACAAATACCATTGGTAGACTTGGCTCACTGGTACTAGAAAGATAACAGTTGGGTAGAAAGTGTATTTCTTTGCATTTGTCCAAAGGTCGAGTAGGCGCAATCCTTAAATTAGAATTCCTGCTATACAATTTCACGTTGATGTAGCTGAAGCACCAATTAACATCATCCATACCCAGCAGTACTATTAAGAATTAATTCTTACAATTTAATTTACTGCTGCTGCCTGGTGGCATTGATGCTATTTTCCATATATTGCCCCACCCAATTAGGAAATTGGCATTTTTTCACAAAATAAAGAAATCTTTTCTTCACATCCCTGCAGGGCTTGTGGTTGGTTTCTTCATCGCCTGGTTGCACCACATCCCACCATACTGTAATACTACTGAGCAGGCCATTGACTTTTCAATCATAAAGATGTAAAGAAAGCATGACACAGATCGTCCTGTTAAAAATAACCTACAATTAAAAGTTTTTTTTACACATTTTTATCCTTGTTTTGATATACAGTAGAATCTAAATTTGAACTGAAATAACTATGCACAATTTAAGAAGCAGTGTAGGGAGGCCTACAGTGGGTCAGAAGATGGTGCCTGCATCAAGAATGTGCATGCAGGAGAGTTATCCTTCACATGATCTGGTGTCAGCGCTACAACACCATGTTTAAATTTGTACTTTGACTCTGTTTACATGTTATTTCAATATGCTGCTTACTAAAATCCTTTATTTTTCACATTATCGAGTGCAGTTGGAGGCTTATGCATCCACAGGATGACAACCCTAACCATGGAGTCAGGACACAGCCAGCACAAGGGAAGGCCAATCTATACATGTTATCAGAGGGGAAATGGGAGTCAAGTGGCTGGGGATGTTGTTTCTGTCCTTAAGGGAGCACAGAGTAGACTTACTCGGTTTTCTCTTAGTTTAGTTGACTTACTAGATCAAGTTCCCCAATCATAAATCATCTCTGTTCTATAGTCGACAGAACAGAAAATATAATTTGCCATTTGTAAAATCTGCACAGGGTCACTAAACTGATCACACATCTGAACAGATCATTATAGGATTCACAATAAAATAACCCTTCTTATAGAAGGCAACAAACTTCAACATCGCTAATATCAACTGCCTATCATTGCTCCACTATGCTTATATTAAAGGGTCACTAAAGTAAATGTTTTTTTTTTTTAACGAACAAACATGTTATACTTACCTCCACTGTGCAGTTAGTTTTGCACAGAGTGCCCCCGGTCCATGTCTTCTGGGGTCCCTCGGCGGCTGTCTTTGGTCCTCCCCGCAATTAGTTACCACAGTCATGTGAGAGCTCGCATGGTGGTCACTAATTGCGGGCGCGCTCCTGTGATACAGCAAGCGGACATAGCTGCTCACTGTATCACTTGCCCCCGCCCCTCGGCGCGCCGCATCACTGGATGTGATTGAGAGCAGCGCAGCCATTGGCTGGCACTGCTGTCAATCACATCCAGTGACGCGCCATCCGCTCTAGCCAATCAGCGGCCAGGCTGAGCGGCGAAGAGGCTATTGGGACCGCGCGGGACTTTCAAGGGGTCAGGTAAGTATAACGGGGGCTCAGGGGGGGGGGGGGGTGGCAGCATCAGATGTTTTTTCACCTTAATGCATAGATTGCATTAAGGTGAAAAAACATTTTCCTTTACAACTCCTTTAAAGCTATCATGAGCCTCCTACAAGGGAACAGCTTTCTGGAATAGGTTGTTTTGAAGGTCCAGATGTGAAAATACAAACTCCAGAAGACCAGCAATATAAAAAAGACAAAAATAAGAGGTAGAGGTCATACAGCTGCGATATCTTTTAATTCCCAGATACAATAATATATTAAAAACATTTTTTATGTGTATTGGCATTCATTATTAGGTTGTGAAACCCCACAATCAGCACATGCTAGTTAAAATGAGTTGCTGTGAGGATACATCTTGCAACAGAAAGGGATGACAAAAAAAGATCTGTATTGATAGGGAGGCTCAAGGACATGCTATAGAAAATAATGTTTAGAGACGGTGGACCCAATTTATAATTATTAACACAACTGGAGACAGGGAAAGAATGAGGACATGTCAGATGAAGATGTGTTTCTTACCTTCTAACAGTAATGCAGCATAGTCCACACATTTTTCCTCATGCTCATGAAGCTGATCATACAGGACCTAGAATCGAGAGCCCCTCACCTCCCTATCGATGACAAGTTCACCCTATTTCTCCTCCTTGGTCTTCTATTTTCTGTATCCAGATATACATCAGTAACACCGAAAGCAAAAAGCTCAGATATCTCAGCACATTGCAAAATCAGTATTTGATGTACAGTATTGTGAGCCTTTGCCAGGCTTAAAAATGCACCACAATGGACAAGGATAGTTGTGAATGGTCCCTAAATGATTAATCTTAATTTTCACTCTTCATCTATTTTTCTTTCAAAATACCATCAGATACAGTGACAGCAGGTTTAAATGTGCAAATCAAAAATAATTCCACTAAAGCATGCTACAGCTCATGTATGTAAGATAATCAATTCTCAGTGGGTTCAGGTACCCTACAAGGGACTGGTAAATGATATTCCCCACACAATGATTACAAGAAGCATTGGTGCGTGAACAACAGAAAGAAAGCCCATTATAGCCATTCGTGTGCAAAATGAGATCACACATTATTGTGAGACGTCTAATTGCAGTATTCCCAATGTTTCATTGGCCTTTATGTCTGATCTTGTATTAGAGAGAGATGATATCCTGTAGATATTTTCGGAGACATATTTAGCATAGCGATAAACAATAATCAAACTAAAAACAGTAGTTATCAATACAAAATTCAAAAATCAATGTAAATTCACATTTATGCCCATCTGTCAGGCATTTGTTGTTTATTGCCTCTTCTCTCTGGAGGTCACTGGCCAGTGGTGTGATCAAGATAAAGTTGTTAGCATGTGGCCAAATTGGGGAACTGCATGCAGCCAACTGTAATAGCTCCCATGTGGATTAGCGCCATCTTGCAGGCAGAGGCCATACTACTATTTCACCAGGCCCCACACACAGAAGAATAATGTCTTATACCCTGCCAGTGACTTACTTCCACTGTCAACAGAGGCATTATTGTTGTACTGAATGGCTATTGTTGTCCAGGCTTAAAGCAAAGAGTTGAGCCACTGTATTAAAAACAGGGCCCTGCATTCATGTGGTTTCATGACCAGCCCCTAGGAGTATTCTGCACTGCAGTGGGCCCTATGATAAGGACCCTGCATCACAGTACAGTGCCTCATGCCTTGTCGTCTCTATTTACAGAATCTCTGTCACTGGCCACCACCACTCCACACCAGAACTGGCTGCTGCTCCTTCTTGTCACTCTTCCTCACAACCCCAAGTTAACTATAATACACATGCTGTTAATTGCAAGGGATACATTTGTATTATTACACTTCACTGTATAATCTGGAGGGTTAATTTAGACAGGTACTCCTAAATTTCCAGTTCTTTTAATACACTAGCAATACACTTCTAAAGTACACACTTGGTTCCTCTTTAAGAAAATATATTTTGTACTGTACATCTTCAATATAGTACAATTTGTTTACAAGGACATATTCTTTATATGCCACCCCCTTCCATAAAGAGGGTTACATTAGCTATGGCTGTGTTTGGTGCTGTCCATACCTCATTGAAGCAAAAGCCACTCAGCAGAAAATGTACATGATCCAACCTATGGAGTCCCTGAAGAATTCCCAGTAAAGGGTAACTCTGACCCAATAGCATTTTACATCCAAATACAGAATGTTCGTTCTGTCTCTCCCCAAGTGCAGACTGCACAAGGTACCAGCTGCCTTTCTATAAATCACCTCACAAAAGGGAAGTGAGTCACACATGGAAGAGAATACATATAACAAGACAGCAGCTTTAGGCTAGGTTCACACTGCTGCGAATTCAAAAAGATTTTACTGTGATTTTGCGGCTGCGATTTTTCCGCGATTCACGGCCGCGATTTTAGGGAATGCCCGTCTATAGAGCTGAATTTGCTACGCACGCGGATCAAACTTGCACAGGACCCTTTTTTCCCGAAATGTATATTCGCAACGCATTTATGTGAACGGCACTAATGGAAAACAATGTTATTTTAATGACTTGCGAATTTAAGCAATCGCAATCGCTCAAATTCGCAAAAGAATTCGCAGCAGTGTGAACCTAGCCTTAAAGTGATTGTCAAGTACTGTGTTCAGCCCCCACTCCTTCATAACTGGATTTGATTGACCACAGCAGGTGCCAATTTCTCCCATAGATCTCACTAATTCCACTGAGGAGGGAGAAAAAGAGAAGCACAGCGCTGGACAAGCACATCGCTTGATTAAGAATAGGCTCAGGTAAGTATTTGGGGGAGCTGGTGAGGCGAAGTTGTTGACCCAAGTAGGCACCTGCCTATAAAGTGTCTATAATGTTTTACTAAAGAATTACTTTAATGCCACGTACACGCGACCGTTTTTCATGACGAGAAAAATTCAATTTTTTAAATTGGTCGTTAAAAATGGTCGTGTGTAGGCTCCAGAGCAAGACAAATGGGCATTAAAAATTTAGAACATGCTCTATTTTTCTCTTGTTGTTTTTTCACGCCGTCGTTTTTCTCGTTGTGAAATACGGTCGTGTGTGCGCTTTAACGGCGGGGGAAACAACGTGCATGCTCAGCAGCAAGTTATGAGACGGTAAATTAGCATAATCAACCCAAAGGGAACTTCCCCTTTTTAGTGCCATCGTACGTGTTGTACGTCACTGCGCTTTCCTCGAGGATTTTTTTACCACGATAGTATGTATGCAAGGCAGGCTTGAGAGGAATCGCGTTGAGAAAAACTTTGTTTTTTTCCATGACATCAAAAATGGTTGTGTGTACACGGCTTAAGATTTGGTCATTATCAAGAAATGACACTAGTTTGACACAGACACCAATCAAAGCAAACATTCTGAATTTCACAGTGTTATTTTCCAGTACAGACCTCAATTTGGCTGGTGCTTGTTTGCCAATAACAATTTTTACTAAAATTGTAATACATAGGTGCCCACCACTGGATCTACTTACCATCCAACCTGATAATACTTCTCTGGCTAGTGCCTACCAGCTTCTATTGAAGTTGCTAACAGAAAACCCTAATGCCGCGTACACACGCTCGGAATTTCCATCAACAAATGTTCGATGGGAGCTTGTTGTTGGAAATTCCGACTTTGTGTTGGAAATTGGACATTTTCTGTTGGAATTTTCGACAACAAAAATTTGAGAGCTGGTTCTTAAATTTTTCAACAACAAAGTATGTTCGTAAATTCCTATCGGGTGTGGACAATTCTAACGCACAAAATTCCATGCATGCTCTGAATCAAGTACGAGACGGAAGCGCTCAGTCTGGTACAACTAGCGTTCGTAATGGAAATGGCACATTCGTCACGGTGTAATGGACTGAAAAGCACGAGGCTGAACAGCGCGAATCGTCTCTCACCAAACTTTCTCTTACCACCACTGGTATTGAACTTCACTTTAATAGTGCCGTCGTACATTTTGTATGTGACTGCGTTCTTGGCGTGTGTATCCAAGACAAGTTTGAGCCAACATCAGTCGGAAAAAAATCCATGGTTTTGTTGTCGGAATGTCCGATCATCTGTATGCAGCACAGTAGCACAGAATCACAAAGATACATGGACACAGCTTTCTAACCCCAATGTTGTTGTTACTTTGCCTTCCATCAACTTACTCACTTTTTTATATTCTGATTTTGCTATGTCTTCAGTGCTCTGTAATTGGCTCCAATCATACAGAATACTATTCAATGGTGTCAGAAGGCCCAGCACAGCGTATTTAAGCCTTGAAAACAAATGTGTATTTCTATGTAAGCATGCATTTCACCCTAGTTTTACCTTTCCATAATACTTCTCTTCACCATAACCCCTATTGCCGGCCTCCTAAAAATGCTGTTGCCTAGCTTTAAAGTTCAAATGGGGGCGATTTCCATTTAAATTAGGCGCGCTCCCACGCCGGCTGTACTGCGCATGCTCGTGACATAATTTTCCCGACGTGCATAGCACGAAATTACGTTACGTCGAGCTTTGTGGATCGCGCCGGGTCAATAAAGTTGCGTCTGGAAAAAAAAAAAGATACGGCGGGAAATTCTTTTTTGAAAACAAAAAAAAAAACGCGTCGCTGGACAGAAGGGTCTGCTTTTACAAGGTGTAAACAGTTTACACTTTGTAAAAGCAGCCCTAATTTTACACATGCAACTTAATACTTACGGAGAAAAAACGAAGCAGAAAAGCTTTGTGGATCTCCGTAAGTGCTAATTTGCATACCCGAAGCGGCATTTCGACGGTACTGCATCCTAAGATCCGGCAGTGTAAGTCTCTTACACATGCCGGATCTTCTGTCTATCTCTTGGAAACTGATTCAGTAGATACGCCGGCGTATCCCTTTAGAGGATCTGGCCCAATAACTCAAAGTCCTACTTCTATAGTATTCAGAAGTGTTTATGTTGTTGAGGGGGCCCTGGAGGAGTATTGGAATTCAGACAACAGCTTTCATCTGAACAAAGGGGCAAGAACCTAAATAGCCTTAGGGATTGAGGAATCGATATGGAGGATAGGTAAAAAAACAACAAAGTTGCAGCATTTGAAGATATATTGCCTCAAGTCATGTAATACAATTTCTGGGTATGCAAGCAAACCATTACAAATGGTTTTACTTTTTATTTGAAAGGAGTTACATGTAGTAAAATACAGACCATTGAGTGTTTATCCCCCCGAGGGATTCTCCAAGAGAAGAAAAACAACTGCAGTGGCACTCTGCCCAGTAGATGAAAACAGAAAACTTCCACTGTGCAGATGTGATTACAACACACAAATGTGCATGATGCATTCACTGCTATGCATTGTTTGATTAATCTTAAAGGGATATGATATTCAGTGCAAAGATGTGAACTAGCCATATAGCAAAGAATGAGACTGAGACTTGAAATCCAACAAAACAAATGTGTTCAACTACATGGAAACAGACACCTATGAACAGACCCTAAATGAGAAGCATCTAAACAATCCAACGGAGATGATTTGTTTTGTTGTTGTAATTCTTGACCATACAGATTTTGGCATGCTAACCAAACAGTAATATTTATCTCGTAATTATACATTTTACATTTAAAAAGTAGAGAAGTGCTAGGGCATCTTCTGAACTCATCTGTATCCAATTTCCATTTCATGTTCTTACTAAGTTCATTCAGCTGAAAGTTGGGTCATTCCCGGTCGTATAGCACATGTAAACAAATGGATGGAATGCTTGTCACATCAAAGCCCTTAAATGGAGAATGGAGATATGCCCATCTTTAGCCAATGCCATTGGCTAAATATAGGCATGTGTCCCTATGAGGGCCCCGATTATTATTATCTCACATGATTTATAATGAGCCGACAGTTTGTGCAGCCCTTTACAACTTGAGGATAGACAGTACAAATACAATTTAATACAGTAGGAATTGGACCCTGGTCGTTAGAGCTTACATTATAAGAGGTAAGGTCAAGAGATACAAGAGGTAATAACTGTAAGGGATGAACTGATGGAGAAAGGTTTTTTGTGCACTTTTCCATCAACCACGACTACAATATACATTTTCTCATCAAAATATACGTAAAAATAACCTCTCCAGGCTTTACAGATTATCCACCAACTACAGATGCATATCTACTGGGATCTGTTCCACCACGCAGCTGTTTTTTGTCTTAATATTCACAAGTTTCAATGCATTTAGTCCATTGGTGTAATGTTAGCAACAGCATAACACAGAATGGAAGGAACTACTCGGTCGGTGTTAAAGCTAAAATCCAGACAGCTATAAAAGACTCTGTAGTCATGCAAAAAAAGTTTTTTTTTTTTAATGCAAGCAATGTAAGGACTTAATTGGGACTTAATATCCTCCCCTTGCGGTCCCTGCACAGTAGAGCTAAAACTGTGACAGAAGGAAGAAATCAGCATAAGATGCCAGTCAGTTGTGTCACAGTGCAAAGCGTATGCTTATATGAGAAAGCAGACTAATAGGAATGTAAGCTCATCAGTGTGCTTCTCCCCCTTTGTGGCAGAGCCGGGTAAATCTCAGAATTGGATAAACCGTACTTTGGCATGCAAGAAAATCTCTATTCATAATATATTTTAATTGTTTTTTAAGCGGTTTGCCCGGAGTTCATTTTAATGTACCTTGACATGGCTGTTAGTGGACTGGGCTTCTCATGTCATGTTTATGGGTAGGGGTGAACCCCCCCCCCCCAAAAAAAAAAATACTCAAGAATACTTGTGATCAACCAGTACCAATATTTTTAGGCAAAGGCTATTGCTTCCCCACCAAAGCAATCATGCTGGCACGTTTGACTCCTATCTCATATCTTATGTCTACCGGTGGCAAAGGCATGTGAAGTTAGAGTCTACATTTCAATTAAGATGGAAACACCTTTCATTTTAAATCAACACATTTTTTGTTTAAAATTTAGAGCAAGACAAGGTCTACCATGTGCTCTTGAGTTGAAAGTCACCTACTGTACATACATTAATCTAAATTAAAATAAACTATAAAACAAGTATCATAAGTGAAGTTGTTTTTTTTACTTTATTTATTTTTTATTAAATGTCACTTTTATTGAGCATTAAAAGACAATCTACCTACATCCTGAGGCAATTATTTGCCTGGAGAAAGGATATGTAGAGAGTGGTGTCTGGCTACGTGAGAAGTTGGACTGTTAATCTGCCTCATGTCTGCCTATTATTAAGGTCTGTTTTACTGATTAAATGTATTTGCTTTCCAGCCTTAAATTTCCCCTGAGCATTTTACAGATATTCATTTATGTTACAAGACACTGACATCTTCTGGAATGAGTTTTGTAAAATTATTATGTGATGTTTGTTTATGCAAATCCAGGAATAGGTTATTTTGCCCCCTGGCTATTGCTGTCCAAGCCATTTAATTGTTACTGCAAGCATTATCAGTCTATAACCTTATTTCACTCACAGCCATACACGGTTATAAGCCAAACATCTGACCATGTAGTACTACGATTTATCTGTTTTGCCTACTAACAGCACATCCGCTCATCAGTATTAGATTTCAACCCAAAACTATGCATTTTTTATTGGATTGAGTGTGATGATGTCATGCTGTGAGAAGGGCTACATTTAGCATTTACACTACCTGAGGATTATACAAGTAATATACTGTACTTTTGTATTCGCGTTCATATTTTTTTTTTACCAACCATATTATACGTTTATAATTGGGAAAATTAAAGCCAAATGTGTTATTTGGAGAAGGCGGTTTTATATAAAGTCTATTGGCAGTTCCAAGATTTATTGCAACACTCTGACAGTCACAGACATAACTTCCAAGTGCAGAGGCATGATTAGATTTTAAATATGCCTACAATGATTGAAGTGTATGCACTAGTATAGACTAGTCAACAAATGTCACCAAGGCTGGAGTGCCACAGTTGCCTATTACTGGTCTATCATTATTAACCCTGAAAAGAAAGAGTTAATGGCAGCATGCTCCATATGCACACTCAATAAAGTTGTTGCATTCTTGTTGGAATCTACTGCTGAGGTTCCCTGAAAATATTGAATTGTGGTGCTCCTCCATTATTCTGCTGCCCCAGTTCTCTGACCTTTGAGTAACTAAAGTTCTAGCTGTGAGCAAATTGGTGTCTATTATCTAAAGCAGTGTTTCTCAACTCCAGTCCTCGAGGCGCCCCAACAGGTCATGTTTTCAGGATTTCCATTATTTTGCACAGGTGACTTGATCAGTTTCACTGCCTTAGTAATTACCACAGCCGTTTTATCTGAGGGAAATCCTGAAAACATGACCTGTTGGGGCGCCTTGAGGACTGGAGTTGAGAAACACTGATCTAAAGAACTATATGTAATTTTTTATTGCAAAATACATGTATTTGTTTAAAAAATCGAAACATTGCCAATAAACCAAATTCAATGAAAAGGTAATCAGGGCATTCCTTGTGGTGCTTTAAGAGCTTTAAAGAACAACCCCACCTTTGGTCAAATTGTTCTTTATACATGTTCCCACCCCTTGAGTGAAGGCAGCCTGGTCACTGGCAAGATACTTACCTTTCAATAGATTTTTTTTCCTCTGTCATGTTTTTTTTCCGGCTCCTCCTAACAATGTACATTCTGTACAACATGGCCTTTTTCCTATAGGTAGCCATACTCATGGCAGTCCCCAGTGATCACTCGAAGTATAGTATACTGCAGCTATAGAAATAAATGGAGATGCACCACAAATGTACTCTGTGAAAATAAGTTAGTCAAGAGGAAAGACTGCTGCAACAGAGGCGACAGTAAGTACTAGACCGGGATGCCCACACTTGGGGTCATAGGGCATTTCTAATGGAGAATTTGACTAATGTAAATGTTGACCTTTAACCACTTCCCGACCACCGCATGTATATGTACGTCCACAGAATGGCACGTACAGGCAAATGGGCGTACATGTACGTCCTTGCCTTCTAGCGGGTGGGGGGTCCGATCGGGACCCCCCCCCCGCTACATGCGGTGGTCGGGTTCCCTCGGGGAGCGATCCGGGACGACGGTGCGGCTATTTGTTTATAGCCGCTCCGTCGCGATCGCTCCCCGGAGCTGAAGAACGGGGAGAGCCGTGTGTAAACACAGCTTCCCCGTGCTTCACTGTGGCGGCGTATCGATCGAGTGATCCCTTATATAAGGGAGACTCGATCGATGACGTCAGTCCTACAGCCACACCCCCCTACAGTTGTAAACACACACTAGGTGTACCCTAACTCCTACAGCGCCCCCTGTGGTTAACTCCCAAACTGCAACTGTCATTTTCACAATAAACAATGCAATTTAAATGCATTTTTTGCTGTGAAAATGACAATGGTCCCAAAAATGTGTCAAAATTGTCCGAAGTGTCCGCCATAATGTCGCAGTCATGAAAAAAAATCGCTGATCGCCGCCATTAGTAGTAAAAAAAAATAATTAATAAAAATGCAATAAAACTATCCCCTATTTTGTAAACGCTATAAATTTTGCGCAAACCAATCGATAAACGCTTATTGCGATTTTTTTTACTAAAAATAGGTCGAAGAATACGTATCGGCCTAAACTGAGGGAAAATTTTTTTTTTAGATATGTTTTTGGGCGATATTTATTATAACAAAAAGTAAAAAATATTGAATTTTTTTCAAAATTGTCGCTCTATTTTTGTTTATTGCTCAAAACATAAAAAAACGCAGAGGTGATCAAATACCACCAAAAAAAAGCTCTATTTGTGGGGAAAAAAAGGATGCCAATTTTGTTTGGGAGCCACGTCGCACGACCGCGCAATTGTCTGTTAAAGAGACGCAGTGCCGAATCGCAAAACCTGGCCTGGGCATTTAGCTGCCTAAAGGTCCGGGGTTTAAGTGGTTAAAGCAGCTCTAAAGGCATAATACAGTGGAACCTCGGATTGCGAGTAACATGGTTAATGAGTGTTTCGCAATACGAGCACTGTATTTTAGAAAATTGTGACTCGGTTTGCGAGTGTTGTCAAGCAATACGAGCACGATACAGGACAAAGCGGTGTGCAGTACTGCTTTTGGTCATTCGGAAATGCACGGAAAGGCCCGAGGACAGCATGGCTGACCTCTGCAAATCTCGGGTAGGAAGTCTTTACAAGGTTTGCCGAGGTCAGCCGAAGTTTCTTCGGTCCTTTTCGGCTCTTTCAGAGCTCCCATGCCTTTGGCCGCATGCGGTATTGCATCCCAATGAAGTCAATCGGAACAAATTATTTTAGTTTCCATTGACTTTGCTTAGATATGCAAGTACTTTGGATTATGAGCATACTTCTGGAACATACTATGCTTGTAATCCGAGGTTCCACTGTATCTTGTGTGCAGAAAGCAAGGGTGGGGCAGAGCTGCACTGTGTGTATCAATGGATAACTATAGTCCGGCTCTGGATCAAGCTTGCATGTCTACTCCCATTGCACCCATTGTAAGTAGCTTATTATGGGGTTAGACACAAAAGAGAAGAAGCCAAGAGCACTGGTGGGGGACCCAAGAAAAAGAGGTTCAGGACTGCTCTGTGTAAGACATTGCACAGAGCAGATAAACATAACATATTTATTATGTTAATTAAAACATGCCTTTACAAACACTTTATTGTGTATCTAAAGCCAGTTTTGTAGGTTTGGATAAAACCCTTGCAATTTGCTTTGCATTGCTTTTGACCTATTAGGGATATTTCACTTCACTTTCTGTCCCAGGAATATAACAAAAATAACAAGAAATTAGACAAAATATCTCCAAAGGCTAGCCTCCTACATGTACGCATGGTCAGTCTGCTGTGGAGGGAGTTGTCAGCTGGGTGAACTGGATGATGGAGTGTAAGACTGTCAAGTCAGAGGGAACCCCCTTTCTGGGGGGGTGGGGCGGGTGTACCTCAGGCAGGGAGCTCGGGAGCCTCTCTTTACACGGTCATAGAGAGGTGTCCTGGAACAAGAGCTGGAAAAGACAGTTGGGAGCATGTCTGGGGAAAGTCATCCATGAGGGATCCAGACCAGGTGTTCGTGAGTGGAAGCACAGTGGAAAGCTCTGGAAGAGACATGCCAGGAGTTGGATGTAGAGCCAGAGGGAGAGACTGTGGGTGTTTTATGTCAAGTCGCTGCAGGCTAGGAGGGTGGGCAGGATTTGCAATTGGACATGCTGGGATCAGTAGTCCATCAAGTACATTTATTCTACTCAATCAAATTGGTTGCTACCACAAAGGGGTACTGCAGACCCCGGCCTGCAAAGGGCTATCATGGAAAGACACTAGGACTCATTCAGACTGAGGCCTAGTCATGTGCATGGTGTGACAGTACACTAAATTTGGACAGCAAAGCAAGTGCTCCAAAGTAGTGTTCTGGAGGAGAAGTGAAGTTAGTGATCCAAAGTAGTGTGCTGGAGAGGAGACTGTAAAGTTTAGAGTCAACCATCTTTTATTCTGCCAAGAAATGTACACGCAACTACTTTTATTTTACTAAGAAGTGTTAAAACAAATATTTTATTCTACTAAGAACTATTCATCCTATGGGCATCCCATGTCCCTTTTCTCCAACCAAGTTCAATCCCCTAATGAAAACAACAAAAACAAGCAAGAAACTGTTCATTGATAAAATGCACAGTAAATATAAAACTTCTAAAACCATAAAAGGTCCAAAGTTCAAATAAAACAGTGTAGCAGCGCTATTCCCAGACCAACGTCTGAAACACTTCTATATGTCCATAATAATATATAGGAAATCAGATGATAGTGCTGATAGATAGGCAGAGAAAATCTTCAATTAGTGCTTCCTTCACCAGAGGGGGCGTTCACCACGTGGGGGGATAAACCCCTTAAGGGGATGCACTCACCACAATTAAGCAAAAGTAAAGCCTTGAGCATATGTCTCTGTATATCTCCTGGATGTTGCACTCTCCACCAGCCAATGTGTTTATGTTCAATCAAATCGCCATCACATGGAAACAGAGGGAACTCAAATAGTGTGATATTGTTTTAAATAAGTGTAAATTTTATTGAGCCCCAAAAACACATCCCCTAATACATTCAGCGTACCATAAATATAATAGTGACAAGCAAAGATAACAATAGATGCCAGTACTGTGCCTGTGAGTCTTTCTGGCCGGACAGCGCAGTTTGCTAAGAGCAGACTTTTTTTCCTGTTCCTGGTTCCAAAAGGCTGTGCACAGTGTTAGGTCATTGGATTAGCGTCACGCCCTGACGTTTCGTCATTGATTGACTTCTTCTGAGGGCGTGACTAAGCTAATCCATGACCCAGTATTAATATCCGCCCGTGGAGCGCATCTCTGCTCTCATTGGCTGTCCGCGGTCACGTGTGCGTGTCATGTTACACATGCGCACACGCGATCCGTTAAAGCAGCCTGGGAGGAGGAGTAGTTTGGCCAGCAAGTGGAGCGTGTCTCCTCTCTTACTGGCCAACTACAGTCACGTGCGCGCGTCATGTCGCGCATGCGCTCTACATGCCCGGAGCCCACATAAGGCGGAAGTAGAGCATCAGCGCGTGAAGCGCATCTCATCGCACATTGGTCGGCTCGGGCCATGTGAGCGTATCACGCCACGCATGCGCACACCCGCTTAATGTTATAAATCACACAGTTGAGGGGCTACACTGTTTATACAACCCATACTTTCAAGGATGTACCTTAGTATTGGTAAACCATAGCGGTACTACAAACCTAATACTTATACACCATAATGCATTTACATCTAGCAGCATCTTGGTTATAATATCGTGGGTATATTTGTGCACAACAGCGTTCCAAGACATGATGATAAAATCTACTTATACAATAGGATGACATTTTTTTAAAATGTATACAATGGGATAACATTTAAAAAAAAAAAAAAAAGGGATAACATCTTTTAAAAAAGATGACATTTTTTGAAAAAACAGATAACCAAAGTGTATAATCAGAATATATAATATGATATTAGCCATAGAATATGTTACGAGCATTAGAGATGGACAGGTTAAAACTGCACGATACTACTATAATTCTCCCAACTGGGTGATAAAACCTCCATAAGGGTGGTAGGTCATAAATTCACTGGCATAAATGCCCTAGAGACGTACATGTATATATTGTGCAGAAATATATATATTGTGCTAAAAATATATATATATATATCCAGCTGACCCAGCAATAATATCACACTGACACCAGACATTGTCAGTACAATCCAGTCAATAAACTGGGTCACTGGATGTAGCCACCACTCTCTAAATACATATAAGACCTACCTATATCTGAAAAAAACTTCTAATTTGTATAGATTAAAAATGATCAATAAAGGATAAAATACACCATGGGGGTTACAATCAACCCACGTGGCTTAAAAGTATAGTAAAATGGTGTGTAATGAAGGACCATGCATAACATGCATTAAAAACAAAGATAAAAAGATAAAAAGATAATAAATTTTATATATAAAATATAAAATATATAAGAGAATAAACCTGAGCCTGGGAAAACTTTTTAAGCGTTACTAATAAAACAATTAATGTCCAGTTCTATATTGAGGCCTTTGGGCGCTAAAACATCAGTAGAAAAAATCCAACGAGTTTCCCGTTTGGACAATTCACGTACCCTATGTGAGCCTCTCCAATTTTTTTCGAGGTGCTCTACACCCCAAAATTGAAGCCCAGAAGGGTCTTGATTGTGTTTAAGCTTAAAATGCCACGACACATTATGGTCCTTATAGCCTGACCGGATATTGTTAATGTGTTCTAAAATGCGTACTTTCAGCTTTCTTTTGGTGCGACCAATATAGAGAAGGTCACATGGGCATTTCAAAGCATAAACCACATAGTCTGTATTACAGGTCATAAATTGTTCTATTTTGAATTCCTGGTTATTAGATGGAGACAGGAATCTGTCTATTCCCCTTAATGGTCTTAATATGGACTGACATGCTTTACATCTTTTACAGGCAAAGAAACCATTTTGGTCCCAAAAGGACTTTGGTTTAGCAGGGGGATCAAGAACTTTTTTAACTATCCGGTCTCCATGGTTGGTTGATTTCCGGTAGATAAACTGTGGGTTTTGGGGAAGAACATTCCCTATTTTCTTATCCAACTTTAAGACATGCCAATGTTTATTGAATATCGCCTCTACTTCTTTATATTGCATATGATACTGTGATATAAACCCCCATTCTTTACTGTTTGTAGTACTAGTTTCAGGAATAGATTTTGGTTGTAAACACATATCTCTTGGTATAGCCAATATATCTTCAACCAATTTTTCCATCACTATCGGCTTATAGCCTCTGGCTTCAAACCTATCTGTCAAAGTCTTTGATTGTATCAGGAAATTAGAATCTTCAGAGCAATTCCTTCTTACTCGCATGATTTGTCCTTTGGGAATATTTCGAATCCATGAAGGATGATGACCGCTGGAAATGGGCAAATAACTATTCCTATCGGTTGGCTTGAAGTAGACTTTCGTTTGCAATTTCGTATTTTGGCGATATATTGTAACGTCCAAAAAATGTATTTCTGTTTCACTAAATTCCGATGATAATTTGATATTATTTTCATTGTTATTTAAAACAATTAAAAATTCTTCCAGAGAACTTTGGGGGCCAGTCCAGATAAAAAATATGTCATCGATAAAACGTTTATAAAATAGAAGCTCTGATCTTTGGTTGTTAAAAATCACCTTATCCTCCCATTCGGCCATAAAAAGGTTGGCGATGCTGGGAGCAAATCTGGCTCCCATCGCAACGCCTCTTTTCTGTGAATAAAATTTGCTATCATACCAGAAGTAATTATGTAATAAGCAAAAGTTCAATGCATGTCCTAAGAATACCTTCTGATTATGTGGCAAATCCTCTCTACCGCTCAATGCCCAATTTAGAGCTAAAATCGCATCATCGTGCTGTATTACTGAATAAAGAGATGCCACATCTGCTGTTACTAATATGATAGGTTGGTCAGTTGTAAAGACAAGATCTTGGAGACAAATTAAAAGATCTTTTGTGTCTTTAAGGTATGACTTTGTGGTTTTGACACTTTTCTGTAAGAAGGTATCCAAATATTGTCCTAATCGTGACGAGATTGAATCAATGCTATTCACTATTGGCCTAGCTGGAGGATTCATGGGGTCCTTATGGATTTTTGGCAAAGTGTATATAGTTGGGACTTTGCTACTAGCAGGCATCAGGTATTTACGTTCTTTTGTAGTTAATACTCCTGATCTAGAGCCAATGTTAATCACTGTTTCCAGTTGTCCTGTATACGCCGTTGTTGGGTCCTGTTTTAGTGTTGCATATGTGTCTTTTTCTGCTAGCATTTCTGTGATCTGGTTGTGGTAAAATTCTTTAGTGAGAATTACCACACCTCCCCCTTTGTCCGCCGGTCTAATAATGATATCGTTCCTCTCTTCGAGTTTATCGATCCCTTCTTTAATATGCTTAAAGTTCACATTTTTTGCAGGCTTCAGTTCATCTAAGTCGCGCAGGACTAGACTTTTAAAAACCTCTATTTGGTGATTCGGGTTATTGAGCGGATTGAAGAGGGATTTGTTTTTCAAACCACTGTTCTGTATACCATTTGTTAGCGTTGGTTTATTATTTGCACACATGCTGTTCCCCACAAAATATTTTTTTATATTCAACTTGCGAATATATTTATGCACGTCTATGAAGACGTCAAACTTATTTACAGGCCTTTTCATTCCACATTTTAAGCCTAGATTAAGAATGTTGATTTCTTTATGTGTCAACTCTACCGGGCTTAAATTAAAGATCCCCCCTATTCCTGATGTCTTCTTCTTTTGTTGAGTCTTCCTTCCGGCTCTACATCCTCTGGTTCCTCGTGCCTTGGCTGGGGCACCTGTTCTCTCTCCCATTGGTTCAATGGTGGTAGTTCTCGTGAGTTCTGATCTCTGAATTGGGGTGCAGGATAATACTGGGGTTTCCCCCTGCGAGGTGGATAACCTCTCCCTCTCCTCGGTGCTCCTCCTCCTCCTCTCCCTAAAAAAGGACGCTGTGGGGGAGCATTTTCATAATAATTTTGTTGGTATGTCTGTAATGGTTGGAATTTATTATATGTTGGTACCTGGTATGGTCCATTTTGTTGTAATTGGCCCTGATTCCCTCTAGGGTTTGGGCCTCTTGTTTTTCCACGGCCCCACTTAACTGGTGTAGAGAATCGTGTCGGTGTGCCATAAGTCGCGTCTCCGACCGCGTATGTATTTACCGGTTCTCTAATCTGGGGTTGAGGTGGTGCAATTTGTACTAATTCATTCTGCTGTGGTCGCACTTTTTCTACCATATTTACTGTATCTGGTAGATTTTGTTGCCATGCAAAGATAGTGTTTGCTTTTCATTGTCTGAGGAAATTGCTTACAATGGATGTCTGACCAGCAGGGTGAAATGTTTGGATGCTGTAACACATAGCAAGGGGCCAGCGCTAATTTAAAATAACATACATGTCATACATACATGCTCTGTGCAATGATTTTGCACAGAGAAGCCCGATCCTCCTTTTCTCGGGTCCCCTGCCATAACTCCTGGCCCCTCCCCCTGTTGAGTGCCCCCATAGCAAGTCACTTGCTATGGGGGGCACTCATGAGTGCTCATTCCAGACCCTGTTTAGTGTGTCTGCTCGGCAAGTCAAAGACCTTCCTTACAGAACACATTCCATAAATGCATAAATCCTTCTCATTTCTATATATGAACTGAAGAGACATCCCTGGCATCAGGGTCCATTTGGTCTATAGATTCTTCTGATAACGTTGACTAGTCTGGACTGTCTGCTGAGGTCATAGAGTGCCCCTAGGAATACAACCAAGATTCTATCCCATCAATATTGGCTGGACCAACTGATAATCTTCTAACATGGCCAGGATTATAAGAGAGGCTCCCGTGTCGGATGCTGTGAGGTTGGTGGGGGGAAGCACTGTTTTGTGGGCCGCTCCTAGCTTTTCTCATCTGTCATACTGAAAGTGAAGTTCTGCATATTACACTGACAGCTTCACAATCTGTCCAACCTGTTCTAGCAAAATGGATAGCCGCTCCGGAAACACAGAGCAGGACCAGTTAGCAAATGGACAATAGAACCCCACAGAACAGATTCACACTCCCAGTGTCATTGGCTTCTGAATAAAATATTTTGTTTTTCTTATTTACCCTTCATAAATATTTAGCAACTACATTTTGGGACCAAAGGCATCATAATTCCCCATTTCTATCCCTGCTTTCTGTCTAAAAAAGACCTGAACTGTGGAAGCTGAGCCCAAAAAAGTCAAGCAAAGGGTAAAGCACTATTCACCAATATTGCTTGTGGGCTTCTTGCAGCTCATCATCTCCCCTTACAATGTTTTGCTCTGCATCGTGTCTCTGTATGAAGGCAGCCACAATAGTAGAGGAATAAGGCTTTGTCATAGCGGTCTCCCTGATGGCTGGTGATCTGGATGACTGGCTGGGCAATATGTGAGAAGCAGCAGGGGTGGTTTACAAAGCTTGAATCCATAGACTGAATAAAGCAGAGGCAAGCAGATGCATGCAGTGCAGTTTCCCCTTCAACAAAAAGCACAAGAATGACAACACAATCTCCCTCTAAATGCAATGTGACCAGCAGAGATATCTGTGCCTTAGATGATCTTACACTGCTGATATACAGCGATGTTTAGGAATCCTCACATACCAGGAAGTGCACTTTTATTTTTAGGAGGAATCCAAGGCAAAGATAGATTTTCAGGAAACTACGTAAACATTTCTAGATGTCCTCTATGACATAATACATCTTGACTTTTTAAGTACATGTCCACTTTAATAGAGCTACTCCCTGGATTCATGATCTTTTTATCTCACTGTAACTCTAGCTCTAGCAAACAACGTCCTTCTGATTTAGAACAATAATTGCTGCTGTGTCAAATGAAATTAAAAAGCCACTCACTATGCTCTTGGAGTCAAAGACAATGCAATTGTTTGAATGGTTTTAGGCCACAAAATTAGAAGCATTGTTGATTTATCCATGATAAGAAACACATACCCTTTTTACTTGCAATATTTGTAACACTTATTACTTATTTATTAATGTGATGAATACATTTTAAGTCAACTGAAATACTGTAAAACATTAAATGGACCTACATGATAAACTAAACATTATTAATTTTATTAACAAATATAACCAATAAGCATACACATAAATATTGTCTGTGTGGGTTTGGAACACTATCTTTTACAGCTTTTGTAAATACATCATGAAATAACTTTCTGATATAAACAGTTTAGCAGAATAAAAAAAAATAGCCACTGGTTTAGCTTTTCATAATTTAGTATATTGAAATTTGTAGTCCTGAATATGGCACTAATATGCAGGAGCCAAGTATTGGAAATCTAACATGCTAAGATTTAGGATCTAACAGATCAGAACAGAGTTGAAGAGGAGGTAAACCCTGCAGGGAAAAGGTTTTTCCTTTCCCTGCAAAGTAAAGGCATAATGTGCTAGTATGCATTGCATACCAGCACGTTATGTGACATTTACCTGCAAAACGAAGCCTGCGCCGTCCCCCCTGCAGGCCACATCCATGTTTGCCCCTCTTCCTTCTGGGGCAGCCAACTATGGCTATGTGACTGGACAGGTACTTAACATGTTAGCTGGATATCACTCCCAAGAATGTGTGCGGGAGCCACCAGTTACGGCGCTCGGCATGGGCGGCTGTTCCTTTCAAAGCGCATGTGCAAATGACATCATCGGCACAGTATACAGTAAATGTCTCCTAAATGGCGCACGTTTAGGAGATATTTACAGTACCTATAGGTTTACCTATTGGTACAAGTACTGCAGGGAGGTTTACAACTCTTTAACAACTCACCTTTCACTAAGAAACACATCAGCGAGCAGCTTTGCAAGCTGATATTAAATTGTGTTACTTTTATTAGTTAAGCAAACATTTATTGCTTTTTTTTTTTCAATTTAATCTTACTTTATTTTATCAAAAATCAAGGAACACATATCAACAGACATATTATCACAGCCATCATATGTAAAATCATTTACATCGACTTTTTCCCTCTGTCCTAGTACATTTCGATCACCTTAGCAGTCTATCGTGATTATACCTATACATTAAATTTTGGTTAATTATATATCTTAATTTCCGCAGTTAACCTGTACTTTTGGCCTGACGGAATATTAATAAATGACTTCTCATTATTTTCCTCCCCATTTCCTTCCTCTAGTGACCAACCCCCCCTCCCGAACATTTAATTATTTTATTTACAATTATTATTTTTCCACTACCTGGTTGAGTGAGGTACTGGTGATCTAACGATGTTCTCTGCCTTTTGGCTAAGATCAAGTGTAGTATCTGTTCTTATCAGTTGCCAATAGGTGGTGCTAAGCTGACTGTCCCCAGTATCTGGGCAGAGGGAAAGGGATGACAGTCGGCGGACGCTAAGCCTGTTGGCGTGGAGGTGAAAGCCTTCTGATCGGGACAGAGAGGCATGAGGTCGAAGCTGAAGGGCCGGGTCCCTTGCCTTTGGCCTGGATTTGGTGGTGTCTGCCCCAGTCAGTTGTTCGGGAGAGAATCCTTGCTCCTCCTTTTACCGGAGGGGCGGGTAGTATTTCCCGAATGTAATTAGGTGGGAGAGTTGGAGGTTGTGGGTAGTAGCCTGCTTAGGTGGGCTCTCCCCAACCTCTTCTCCTACCTTCCTGGCTGGAAAGGGTGCTGCCGGTCCGGACCGGGGGTCAGGGACCGTTGAAAAGCCTGTGGAGATAGTGTCCCTGGAGTGGCAGTCCAGGGGTGCCATACATTGCACGAGTGTTGAGGGGCACTCATCGTGTGGCACCTTAGGTCACATCTCCACATACACACTTTTCACACCTGCCTCTAGGGCCGAGCCTTTTGGCTAGGACCAGAGGAATTTTTGTTCCTTGCCGGAGGGCCGGCCATCGTATTGCACGGTGGCCACTTTCCACTCACCTTCCCACCTTCCTTTTCGCCCACTTTCTTTTTTATTTTACCCCCCGTTTGTTCACGTTTCGTCTTTTTTCTTTTTGGTGCACTGCAGTTTTAGTGTGATGAGTAGGGTGCAGGTCCTCGGGCCCGCTCTGAAAGTCTTGGGAGTCGGTGGACATGGCCTTCTGGCTTAGTTCGCCGGCTCTCATGGGGTCTCCCTTCGGGGGAGCCTCACCGAGGAGGGTTCTGTTTTCGGATCCAACATCCTCCGAGGATGTTGGGTCCTTGTGGCTTCGGCTGCTTGGGCCAAGGTGGGTCCATATGGCTTCGGCTGTATGGGCCACAGATTACTCTTTTCCCTGGCGGGAGCCTAACGCCCAGGGGGATCAGAGCTCGGTCCTCTTCGGAGGTCTATTTGACGATGCACCCATCACAGTTTTTTATGTTTCACTCTTTATGTGTGCACATTTTTTCCTGCACCGGGTGGAGGTTTTGGGTTGTGTTTTGCACGCCACAGGCTTTTCAATAGGAAAAAAAAATGGTGATGTAACGAAGGCCCCACAGATGCATTCTGGGAAGTCTGCATCACCAGTGCCTCCCCCCTCTGTTCCCCCTCAGAGTTGCAGGAAGAAAAGAGTGATGGGTTTATCTGCCCTTAGTGAAATAGGCCACATGGAGTAGAATGGGGCACAAGAAAATGAAGGTATGCAAATAATAAAAACCTTTAATTACTTATAAGTATCTGTTTGTAGATTGTCATTACTAAACATTTCTAGTTGCTTTTATTGTCATTTTTAAGATGGGGGGGGACGTTCTTCTTTAACAGGACCAACTTTTGTGCACTCCTTTCTGCCTGTTTTGAATACACCAATTAGAGTTTGCTAAAGGTGCAGATTTAGCCTATTCTTATTACAATACAGATTTAGCCTATCCTTAATACAATACCTCTTAAAGGTAATGTGCTGTTAAAAGACCATTATAAGCTCATGTGCTGCCCACACACACTTTTGTTATCCACCCACGCAGTCTTGTTAAATGATCCATTTCCATTAGCCATCACAATATTTAAACCTCCCAAAGAACACCATGCTTGCTTGAAACTTTAACTAGCTGACAACTTAATGACATAAGCTGCATTTAAAACATTTTTTGTATGTGAAATAACACTGCAAAATACTCTAGCATTGGCATGCAGGCACCTCCAGCTAACATGTTAAGTACCTGCTCTAAAGTAGTCTGTAAAATCTTCCCACCCTGGAACGTGAAAACCAGGCCCTTCCGTCAAGGCAAGGAGGGATGGGCAAGCTTTGACACTATCAGAGTGCTAGAGATTTGCCTGTCAGAATGGCCTGCTACTTGTCAGCAACTACAGGCTGTCAGTAACTTACACTTTTGATCCCTGCAGCAGTATTTTTTTTTCTTTCCTGGCAGATTCTGCTTAACCCTCGGGTGCCCGCAATATAATATAATGTTCTCTAGCACAGCTTCCTGTGCTGCATACATGCTGCCATTGGTCTGTCCATGTTGTCATTGACAGCTCTAGCTCTCACACTAGCAACTGAAAGACAATCAGAATAGTTCCTAATAATGGAATTACCATAACAACCAGTCATGGTGATCATGTGAACTTTATTTATACATTGTTGTCAAGTTAACCAATGCATACTGACCAAGTTACTTGATCTGGGCATCAAGGCATCGATGAACTTAGATCATAAAAGGGTTAAGGGCGAAAACACAAAAAAACATGTAAAGAATATTGTATTTTCACCATTTAAAATAAAACACACAATAGAAGTTAATTCAGGGTTTGTGTACATGTGCATTAGCCCTCTGAAAAGCAAGATGCAGTTGATTGACAAGTGGTGAGGGGGCATTATGTTTGGGTGAGTGTTTTAACAACTAAAAACCTACACCACCACAATGCAACCATGTGCCCTACACAGTTGCAGCACATCTGCTTTGGAATTAATGGGTTGCATGTGGCAGATAGTCCTGCTAGGAATAACTTTTGCTGCATGGACTGGCAAAGCATTGCAGCAGTGGCATGTGTATTACACTGCCTGCTGCCTATGCAGCTTCAGGAGAAGCATAAAAAATACATTTCAACTGCATGTTTTTACCATCCCCAAACTGCAAATGTAAATGAGGCCTTAGAGTTCAACTTTGTTTAATAGGGGTTTATTCACATGGGCTCCGTAGAATCATTCATTTCAGTGGACAACAATATACTTCTGCTATAAAATATATGAGGTCATACAAAAGTAGGCAGCAGCTGTAAGAATGGATGGATGACTGACCCCGAATGCACATTGTCTACATTCATTTGCACACCCACCAATGCATGGCTGCTACATAAGTACAAGTGGCTAGGTTTGTACAGCCGCTGTGTCCCCAAAGAGAAACACAGGCAGTCTGCACGCAGCTCTCGGTGTCTCCAAATGCATAAACAAGGCACTCATTCAAACTGGACGGGCCACAGCATCCTTGTGAATGAGGCCTAAAGCATCCTTTTGCCATGTGCTTTTATATGGCAATTCTTGTATGAACTTATACATTTTATAGCAGATATATATTATTATCCACTGAAATTAGATCTTGTGGCTGATGATTCTACAATCAGAACTCTTGAGGGTTATTTTATAAATGAACGCACAAAGCAACAATGCAATACCTGCCCCCATAGCTGCTACTCATGAGTAGCTTTCAGCAGCTTAGCATATTAGCAGTAATGAATAATGGTTACAGATGCTTGCTCCAGGCAGATGTACAACATTACTTTTTAGGGTTAGCGCACATTAGTGCCAGACTCAGAAGCGAGTCCAATACAGCCTGCTTTAAAGGGGAACATTTCTTGAATTTAGGATGTGTTCCCTTGTATAGAGGAATGAAAGTAAAACATGACAAAAGCAAGAATACATTTATGTGGATGATTACTCATGCAGCCCAATTCAAAAGTTCTGTTTTTATTCAGCAGCCCTACCCCCTACATGGTTATTTTAGAGATTTTCAACTGAAAATTGGGTACTAAAACGTTGAAAATTGCTAAAGTGAGTCATTCAGTGTTTTTGAATCTTACACCCCAATTTAAGGAATTTGTCATGTTTAACCACTTACACCCATACTGGACACTGTCACCCCCATCCTGACCAGGACAATCTTTCTTTGTAAGTTTAGGCCAAAACTTAACCTGCTACTTTTTTTGCATGAAAATAGCCCAAATCAGTGTACATTATTTAGTCTGTAGGAAAGTCAGAGTCCACAAACAATAGTATATACTGTATATATATATATATATATATATATATATATATATATATATATATATATATATATATATATATATATATATATATATATATATATGGATGAGCAAATTCAAAAATAGGGATGAGAAAATTCTAAAAGCCGCGGGAACACCCTTAAAAGTCTATGGGAGAAATCTAAAGTGATAATTTTAAAGGTTAATATGCATGTTATTGTCATAAAACGTGTTTGGGGACCTGGGTCCTGCCCCAGGGGACATGTATCAATGCAAAAAAAAGAGTTTTAAAAACAGCATTTTTTTCGGGAGCAGTGATTTTAATAATGCTTAAATTGAAACAATAAAAGTGAAATATTACTTTAAATTTCCTACCTGGGGGGTGTCTATTGTATGCCTGTAAAGTAGCGCATGTTTCCCTTGTATATAACAGTCTTCACAAAATGACATTTTTAAAGGAAAAAAAGTCATTTAAAACTACTCAGGGCTATAATGAATTGTTGGGTCCCAGCAAAACAAGTCATTGAAAGTCATTAAAAAATTTAAATAAAAATGTGTGGGGTTCCCCCTAAATTCCATTACCAGGCCCTTCAGGTCTGGTATGGATATTAAGGGGAACCCTATGCCAAATTTAAAAAAAATCCATACCAGACCATTATCGAGCCCGCAACCTAGCAGGCCGCAGGAAAAGAGGGGGGACGAGAGAGCGCCCCCCCTGAACTGTACCAGGCCACATTTCCTCAACATGGGGAGGATGTCTCCATGATGATGGGGACAAGGGCCTCATCCCCACCACCCTTGCCCAGTGGTTGTGGGGGTCGGCAGGTGGGGAGCTTATCGGAATCTGGAAGCCCCCTTTAACAAAGGGGAACTCCAGATCCCGCCCCCCTATGTACATTGTACCCCTACCATTTCACAAAAAAAGTGTGAAAATGTTAAATAAAGACAGGAGACGGCTTGGGATAAGTCCTTTATTAAAAATAAAAAATAAAAAAATGATTCCAGCGATGTAATCCAGTCTCAATGTCCAGCGATAATCCATTCTCCAGCGAGGAACGACGCATGATCCTGCCTCGACCGGAGGCACCTGGCTGAATCATATGCAAGCTCTTTGACAGCTCTTTTATAACAGAGGGCAGGACCCGACAATTCATTATAGCCGCGAGTAGTTTTAAATTACATTTTTTCCTTTCGTAATTTCATTTTGTGCAGAGACTGTTATAAACACGGGAAACATGCGCTACTTTACAGGCATACTACAGACACCCCAGGTACACAATTTAAAGGAATATTTCACTTTTATTGTTTCACTTTAAGCATTATTAAAATCACTGCTTCTAAAAAAACTGCCATTTTTAAAACTTTTTTTGCATTGATACATGTCCCCTGGGGCTGGACCCGGGTCACCAAACACTTTTTCTGACAATAACTTGCATATTAACCTTTAAAAAAGAGCACTTTTGATTTTTCATTTTCATATCCCATAGACTTTAACGGTGTTCGCGTGTTTGAATACATTTTTACAGTGTGTAGACCAATATAAACAGCCCCATATCCTGGGATGGCAAGGCACTCCCTTGTTCCTCTCTCCTCCTTCTTTTCCATTTCCAAGAATGATTAACTCCTTCCTGTGAAGATCAGAAGTTCAGAGTAGGAACACAGAAAGGAGTAACCAGAAGAATTGAAAGTTGTACACTGCAAATGCTGGAGCAAAAACTTGGACACATAGTTTACTGGGGAATGTAATATTTTGTGCTTAATGTGGTGATCTAAAAAAAAAAACCTTTGAATAATTCATCTGAAAAGGCAAGGCTAGCATTCTGTAAGCTCAAACTATAATGCTGTTTAAAATGCTATTTATGACTTTCAGAAACACATTCGTTTACGCCACATACTTCAAGTACTCCACAAAATTTATCAGCGGTTTATCAAACAATTATCTGTCATAAGGATTAAATAGTGCATTTCAGGTGGTGCTTTCAAGAAAACAATAAATGTATTTATGCTGAAAATTAAATTGGATTTTATTCCACTGAGTTTGTACTTCCTAGAAACAACCTTACAGAAAATGCATCAGACGAAATAATTAATTGCATTTCATAGGAAAAATACTAACATCTAATAAAAGAGGAAATAAACATTTTAATGCAAGAGAATACTTGGTTGTAAACCAAACTAATAATATATTCAAAGTTGGTTAGAGGCCTCTAACCAAGCACTTTTTTTATTAGTAATTGAAATGGTCTTTATTATTATTTTATTTTTTATTAATGTATGATTATTTTATTTAGTTATTTTTTTTCTTTAGAAGAAAACTCCTCATAGTATGATATAGCATACATGCTCAATAACAAAAATGAATGAAGGGTATCGAATAGCAACTGTAACAGCTGTATTTTGCATCCTGCATATGATTAATTCTTAAAAATCTGAATATCTGTGCAGATAGCAGGAGACATTCTAACATATCAAACCACCAACAGATGTTGTACAGTGATGAAAATAAGTATTTGAACACCCTGCTATTTTGCAAGTTCTCCCACTTGGAAATCATGGAGGGGTCTGAAATTGTTATCGTAGGTGCATGTCCACTGTGAGAGACATAATCAAAAAAAAAAATCCAGAAATCACAATGTATGATTTTTTTTAACTATTTATTTGTATTATACAGCTGCAAATAAGTATTTGAACACCTGAGAAAATCAATGTTACTATTTGGTACAGTAGCCTTTGTTTGCAATTACAGAGGTCAAACGTTTCTTGTAGTTTTTCATCCGGTTTGCACACACAGGAGGAGGGATTTTGGCCCACTCCTCCACACAGATCTTCTCTAGATCAGTCAGGTTTCTGGGCTGTCGCTGAGAAACACGGAGTTTGAGCTCCCTCCAAAGATTCTCTATTGGGTTTAGGTCTGGAGACTGGCTAGGCCACGCCAGAACCTTGATATGCTTCTTACAGAGCCACTCCTTGGTTATCCTAGCTGTGTGCTTCGGGTCATTGTCATGTTGGAAGACCCAGCCTCGACCCATCTTCAAAGCTCTAACTGAGGGAAGGAGGTTGTTGCCCAAAATCTTGCAATACATGGCCCCGATCATCCTCTCCTTAATACAGTGCAGTCGCCCTGTCCCATGTGCAGAAAAACACCCCCAAAGCATGATGCTACCACCCCCATGCTTCACAGTAGGGATGGTGTTCTTGGGATGGTACTCATCATTCTTCTTCCTCCAAACACGGTTAGTGGAATTATGACCAAAAAGTTCTATTTTGGTCTCATCTGACCACATGACTTTCTCCCATGACTCCTCTGGATCATCCAAATGGTCATTGGCAAACTTAAGACGGGCCTTGACATGTGCTGGTTTAAGCAGGGGAACCTTCCGTGCCATGCATGATTTCAAACCATGACGTCTTAGTGTATTACCAACAGTAACCTTGGAAACGGTGGTCCCAGCTCTTTTCAGGTCATTGACCAGCTCCTCCCGTGTAGTCCTGGGCTGATTTCTCACCTTTCTTAGGATCATTGAGACCCCACAAGGTGAGATTTTACATGGAGCCCCAGTCCGAGGGAGATTGACAGTCATGTTTAGCTTCTTCCATTTTCTAATGATTGCTCCAACAGTGGACCTTTTTTCACCAAGCTGCTTGGCAATTCCCCGTAGCCCTTTCCAGCCTTGTGGAGGTGTACAATTTTGTCTCTAGTGTCTTTGGACAGCTATTTGGTCTTGGCCATGTTAGTAGTTGGATTCTTACTGATTGTATGGGGTGGACAGGTGTCTTTATGCAGCTAATGACCTCAAACAGGCGCATCTAATTTAGGATAATAAATGAAGTGGAGGTGGACATTTTAAAGGCAGACTAACAGGTCTTTGAGGGTCAGAATTCTAGCTGATAGACAGGTGTTCAAATACTTATTTGCAGCTGTATCATACAAATAAATAGTTAAAAAATCATAAATTGTGATTTCTGGATTTTTTTTTTGATTATGTCTCTCACAGTGGACATGCACCTACGATGACAATTTCAGACCCCTCCATGATTTCCAAGTGGGAGAACTTGCAAAATAGCAGGGTGTTCAAATACTTATTTTCCTCACTGTATGTCAATGCCAGAGATTGATCAGTGATTACTGATCAACTCCGGTGAGGTAGGGGACAACATTTGACTTATCTATTTGCATGAAGCTTGGGTTTAAAAAAATCTATGGTAAATTTACTTTGATTAAAACGGAAACAGTATTTTGATAATTGTTTTTTAATGTGCATTTTGTGAATGTTTGTAGTGTAAAGTGATGTCAGCTATTACAATTTCAGCTATATCAATTAAACATGTTTAAGCCCCAGTGAAGCTAATTTCTCAGCAAGGCATAAATAGACAATTCTATATTCCCACACACCAACATCCACATTGTGATTATTATGTAGAGTGGGAGAATTATAATTTTATCTCTGGAGTTAGTCCCCTTTTTAATGCATGCCAATATTCTGTGTGCTCTGCTTGCATGCAATTGCTGAGCCAGTCATATACTAGGATCTCTCCATCCATAGTAACCAGATTCCCTTCATCATTCTTTATGGGACCAATATGATCTGACCTCCCTTTCTTACTATTTATGTACTTAAATAATTTGTTGGCATTTTTTTTTACTCTCCTCTGTGTGTTCTATCTTAGCCACCCTAATTTAACCCTTACATTTCTTGTTTCATTCTTTGTAAAGTTGGAATGCTGCTGATGATCCCTCAGCTATGTATTTTTTGAAGACCTTCTCCTTTGCTTTTATATGTATTTTTACGATGGCGTTAAGCCACCCAGGACATTTATTAGTTCTTTTAAATGTATTTCCCAATTGGATACACTGGCTAATGCCCTTATTTAATATGCTTGTAAAGCACACCCATTTATCCTCCGTGTTCTTTGTCCTGCAAGACATTTACGAAATGGCGAGCTTTAGATGAGTGCGCGCTACCTCCTGCCCAGTCTATGTCTGGATAATTAAAATCCCCATTATGATGACACTTTCCATCCTTGCCGCTAATCCAAATTGTGATAGGAGGTCCACCACTGCCTCCTTCCTCTGGTTAGGGAGCCTATAGCATACTCCCAGTATTACTTTCCCCTTAGGTTCCTCCCCTTGTAACTCTACCCATAAGGACCCCACCTCCTCCCTTAGTGATGTAATCTCTCAATTCACATTCCTAAATGTGTGTGTGTTTATGTAAAAGCATGTATGGAAGGGTAACACTTAAGGGGGGCATCAACATGGGGACAAGGTGCTTAGGGGTGGGGGGTGCAGAGCCCCCCTGCCCTAAAGCACCCCCTATGTTGAGGGCATGTGGGGGGTCTCCCCTCAAAATCCATACCAGACAGAAGGGTCTGGTATGTTTTTGAGGGAGAACCCCACCCCATTTTTTTTTATTTTGGCAAGGGGGTTCCCCCCTCAAGACTCATACCAGACTCAAAGGGCCTGGTATTGTCAGATCAAAGTCGAATCCCCTTCATTGAGGTTGCATCGAAGTCAGACATGAAGTCATAGGGAAAAGTCGTACCAGAAATCTTCGATGTCAGAGCATTGTGAGCCCAGCCTTAAAGACACGGCAATATTATTGAAGTTTGGTACACATTTGTATTTGGTGTTGTTTGAGTGCAGCTGTGGTAAATATTAGTTTGAAATAACATTCAGTTGTACAGCCTGAGTCCTAGAATTCTAGTCACCATGGGTATACTTGCTGAACCATAGCTGTTTAGGACATGCTAATTGACAGTTCCTGGCTTCAAAATGTCTGTGTTTCTAACCTTCAATTGAGCATACAGCATAAGAAATTTGGAAGAAAGCCAAAATTCCTCTTTCTACTTGCTCCAGTGAGTGTAATATATCTTGGCTAGCAAGGTTGTAAGTCTTTCACAAAACTGGGACAATGTTGCAGCAAAAAAGTGTGACTGGTTCTGCAAAAAAGATAGATCTCTGGCAATATATATATATATATATATATATATATATATATATATATATATATATATATATATATATATATATATATATATATATATATATATATATATATATATATATATATATATATATATATATATATATATATATATATATATATATATATATATATATATATAATATTAAATCCTAGGAGGAAACTGAAGTCTTGACCAACCAGAGTATAAATCAAGTGACCTTTGTCTATGGTTTAGTTAACCATGTCATACACTACACAAGAGGATCAGCAGAACAGCCAGATAACAAGCATTTTCAGAAGGCAAGGTTAGCAGTGTAAGCCTTTTGATCTTATGTCAAGTTTGGAGACTCTGCAGTTTGTAAACTGACAGTTGTTACTAAGTGAAAGCTGTCTCCGTACACACACTGTTTTAAAGTAAAACAAAAAGGGTTAATATATATTAGCCAATATCGTAGTTCTCTTTTGCGCTCTTAAAAGCTGTTGCTAAGCAACTAGAATGGGACAATGGTTGTGTTTATGCAGTTGTGTGAAAAACTTCAGCATTAGTGGCAACTTTCCCCGTTATTAAACCACATCAGCATCTTCGTTATGATATTCTGTAACACATTCCTGTTTCCTAGATCATTTTCTTTAAAATTAGTAGAATTAAATGAAGATGAAAATGACAAAAGATGAAAATGTCCTACTGATGATGATTTAATTACAAATGACAATGACATTTCAATTCACATTAAACAATATACATAAAATGAGCTAAACATGTGATGAAAAAACAAACAAATTGGCTTAGCATAAATTTTAATCAAATTTCTTTTTCATTTTTAGGAGGTAAGTAGCCATTCAATTGCATTAAATACATCTCAGGAGCTACTCTCATTGTAAAATAAGCAAAGCTGGTAAATGTTTGAGTAGGATATTGGCTAAAAAGCAACAATAGTATATCTTTTTAAGGACATAGAAGGACGCATAAATAAGTTATTAAAGTGGATGTAAACCCAATTTTTTTTATTTTTTTTATTTTGCTGTCACAATGTACAGTACAAGATTTCCTATCATCTGTGCCCAGTCTTGCTACACAGAGTTAGTCCAGCTTTGAGCAATCCTATTTTATTGTTCAGTGAAATAAAACGGACTTACAGAGAAAAACCTTAGTCTGTTCTGCCCCCTTGCTGTGAGTGGCAGGTTATTTACATATCTCATGCACTAGCTTCAGACAGGCATTATTTTATTAATTCCCACCCCCACGCCTTTTCTGTGGTTACTTTTCTGGATTTTGACTGGATGTTAGTGATCATAGCAGGATTCAGTGTAAGAAATACAAAGGAAAAAATGCATGTTGACAAGGGGAGTGTAGAGGTGGGCAGAGAGTCTACTGATATCACAACTCCACCCACCGAGCTCCAGACAACAGATCCACCCACGGAATCTTCAGTTTTTCAGTTCTTATAACAGACAGAGGGGAGACATTTGACAGGTAAGGATACATGCAGGAGGCATGTATATCCTTATAGATCAGCACTATGGCAGTAGTTTAGAAAGGATGAGAGCGGGTTTACATCCACTTTAAATAACCATTTAGAAAGGAAAATAAATCTACATAGGAGAACTTTACCTGAGTTATTGTATTGATAATGGTAAATACTGTAGTTATAGTATGTAATGACACCATTCTGAATATTAAATGGTAACTGTATTTTTAGTACATGCCACTATTTTTAAGTAAGTAGACAGTGAAACTTGAACTCAGAGGTGCTGAAACAATTGTAGTAATATTTTTTTTCTCTCTTTTGTGTATATTTTTTAGAAAATTTAAACAAGTTAAAAGGTTGTTTAAAACACTTATGGCAGTGTTATAGCTTGTCCCAACTCTAGAGCTGACCCTTTGGTAGACAGATAAGTCTGCAGCTAAAGGTTTACATAAACTCTGCACACATATCCATGCCCCTGACAGAATACCAGTACCAGGATTGCAACAGAAGTCTGGTATATAAGGTAATTTTTCTATAGATCCTCAAAGGTGTTAATACCTAATAACGTATGCAAAATGCTAAGTAGAACTTTTTGCTGGTGAGACTCCAATAAATTGGACATTCCACTGAATTGGTCTATACATTCACAATTAGAAAACATAACTGACACTTTTTCAGCTGCTAATTTCTTCAACATGGGCCACAGCATAAATGATCTCAAGATTACAGTACTGATGGGGAGCTTTAACAAAAAGAAAGATTGAAAGAGGAATAGAGAGTCAGAAAAATATTTAAGCACTTGCTGACCCCGCCACACAACATACCTGTACGTCCCTGCCTCCCAGCGGGTGGGGGGGGCTCAATCGAGCCCCCCCGGTGCCAGCAACGGTTGGAATCCCTCCAGGAGCGATCTGTAATCCATGGCCACCCCCTCAAGATCGCTTCTGGTGAATGAGAAGCTTCCTCTGTCTGTGAATTGTAAACACAGAGGAAGTGATGTCATCTCACCTCGCGACGGTCTTTTTGTCCGGAGCCCGAGGAGAGAAGACATCACAAGTAAGTGCACCAACACTACACTGACACCAGTACACATAGGCACACAAATCACCCCCCAGATCACCCCCAGTCACAGGGTCACTGATTGCAGTGGTCATTTATTTACTGATCACCGCATGCGGTGTCATTTATGACTGTAAAAAGTGTCAGGGCAGTTAGTGGTAGGCCCCTTTAGGTGTAGGGTACCCTCCTAACCCCCCCTAAGAAATGTTTAACCCCTTGATCGCCCCCCAGGTAACCCTTTCACCCCGTCGCCAGTGTCACTAAGCGATCTTTTTTTCTGATCGCCGTACTAGTGTCGCGGGTGACGCTAGGTAGCCAGTTATTTAGGTTCACGTCAGGTTTTTTTTTTAATACCCTGATTGCCCCCTAGTTAACCCTTTCACCAGTGATCACCGTATAAGTGTCACTGGTGACTCTAGTTAGCCAATTAGCTATTTAGGTTCACTGCCAGGTTTTTATAGCGTCAGGTACCCCCATATATTACCTAATAAAGGTTTTAACCTCCTGATTGCCCCCCAGTTAACCCTTTCACCAGTGATCACCATATAAGTGTTATGGGTGACGCTGGTTAGTTTGATTTTTATAGCGTCAGGGCACCGTCCGTTTATTACCCAATAAAGGTTTAACCCCCTGATCAGTTAGGTTTAGTGTCAGATAGGGTCTGAATCAACCCAGATAGCATAAGATTAGTGCCAGTAGCGCCAACACCCACACCCGCAGCATACACCTCCATTAGTGGTATAGTATCTGAACGGATCAATATCTGATCAGATCTATACTAGCGTCCCCAGCAATTTAGGGTTCCAAAAAACACAGTGTTAGCGGGATCAGCCCAGATACCTGCTAGCACCTGCGTTTTGCCCCTCCTACCAGACCACCCAAGTGCAGTATTAATCGATCAGTGTCACTTACAAAACTTTTAACACATAACTGCAGCATTGGCAGAGTTAGGCCTGATCCCTGCAATCACTAACATTTGTTTTTGGTAGCGTTAAAAAAGTTCCTAGGCTGTCAGCAACTGTATATATCTATGAATCTCACTAGTTGTACCAGTAAATTTAGAGCCCAAAATGGCAAATCGAAGGTACACTAGTGAAGAGGCCTACACGTTTCTGAGCGTGACAGATCGTGAAGAGGAGGTCACTCATCTGTCAGATTCAGGCTCAGAATACTATCCTGTAGACCAGTGGTCATCAACCCTGTCCTCCAGGGCCCACTAACAGGCCAGGTTGTATGTATTACCATGGAGAGATGCAGTCTAGAATACTGCAATCACTGAGCAGCAAATGATATCACCTGTGATGTATTTCAGTTATCTTGCAAACCTGGCCTGTTAGTGGGCCCTGAGGACAGGGTTGATGACCACTGCTGCAGACAACATCGGCTCCATGACAGATGGCACTGACGATAAAGTTGAGGTCCCTGCCAAAGTCAGGCGTACCTCCCCATTTTTTTTCTTCTGTTGTTTAGGTGCAAGAACTGTAGGGCTCTTGTATAGAGCAAAGAAGTACTAGTGCCGCTCATCCTTCTGGTGAACTGGCAAGCACCAGCGGCCTAGTACACTCTGGTCGAACATCCAGCACTGCAGTAACACTTGGTGACGTGCCGAGTCCCATAAGTGCAGTTCAAGATGGCGAGGTGTTAAGCACAAGTAGTGTCCAGCTGCCACCAAGAAGAAGACAAAGACAGGCCCGTCGTGCCTATAGTGTTCTTCCTGCAGAATTTTCCAATCCTAATTGGGAGCCCACCACTTCTGAAGCACCTGTATTTCCCCCACCTGGAATTCAGGTGGAAACAGTTGATTTTTATTTGCTGTTTTTCACGGAAGATCTCTATAGATCTATGGTGGACCAAAGTAATTTGTATGCTGGTCAATACATCGCCGTTAATCCCCAGCCCTCCCTTGCCAGAGAATGGAAACCAATTACGGTTTCCGAGTTTACGACCTTTCTGGGGATATTCCTTGGCATGGGCATAGTTAAATTGAGTGAACCGCGGTTATATTGGTCCATTGATTCAGTTTGCCATTTGCCCGTGTTCTCTGCCTCCATGGCCAGGGCACGATACGAGCAGATCTTGCGGTTCATGCATTTCAACAACAATGAACTTTGTCGTCCTAGTGGAGACCCTGAATTTGATCGGCTCTACAAAATTCAGCCCCTCGTAAACCACTTCAACAAAAGTTTTGCAGCCTTGTATACTCCCCATCAAGATGTCTGCGTTGACGAGTCCCTCACTACTTTTTCTGGCTGCTTGTCTTTCAAACAGTATCTTTCCAGCAAGCGTGCCAGATATGGGGTCAAGATGTATAAGCTCTGTGACAGGGCCACAGGCTATACATGTAGTTTTATGGTTTACGAAGGAAAAGACAGTCACATAGAGCCGGAGAACTGCCTGGATTACATAGGAGCGCTGACAAGATAGTGTGGAACTTGGTGTCACCCTTATTGGTAAAGGGGTACCATTTGTATGTGGACAATTGTTACACGAGCGTGCCACTCTTTAGTCACTTGTTTGATCATCAAATTGGTGCATGTGGCACTGTGCGACCTAATCGCCGGGGCTTACCCCATTGGCTTGTAGATTCCCATCAAATGCAGTAAGCCGGCTGCATGAGAGGCATTTTCCGTGTGTCCTCCCTAGTACCCCTACCCAACGAGCCCCCCAAAGAAAATGTGTCTATAGAAAGCGTGGATATAGGCGTGACACCCATTATTATTGTCCACTCTGTCCTGATAATCCTGGTCTTTGCATTGGTGAATGTTTTGAACGCTACCACACACTAGTGCAGTATTAGTATAGGGTACAGCATTTAACAGACGAGGACACACTTACACAGGGTCTCCCAAGATGCCATCGCATTTTGAGAGACCCAAACCTGGAACCGAACAGTTACAGTTCAAAAAAAGTGTAAAGAAAAAAAGCACAAAAATATATATATAAAAAAAAAATAGTTGTCATTTTAGTGTTCTCTCCCTCTCTATTCTCTCTCTATTGTTCTGCTCTTTTTTTTACTGTATTCTATTCTGCAATGTTTTATTGTTATTATGGTTTATCATGTTTGCTTTTCAGGTATGTCATTTTTTTTATACTTTACCGTTTACTGTGTTTTATTGTTAACCATTCTTTTGTTTTAAGGTACGCCATTCAGCTGCCGCGCGGATTTATTTATCTTGACAGCAACAACGTTTGCTCCCATGATACATAAAGCCGTGACTCCATTGCTGTAGGTGGTGATTTCACCACCACAGTAAAAAATATTTGCTCCTAATGCCGTGTACACACTGTCAAAATACAGACGGAGGTTTGCCCATTGAAAAGTTTGACCACGTGTACGCGGCATAACTTTTGTGGGAGGATTCCCTCATGATTTGTCATATATATTTTAGGCACAGGTTGCTTTAAAAAATGTTTTTTTTATTTGCTTTGCAGGTATAGTATGGTGTGTTATCATGTGATGTTACTTTGTTTTAATGTTAACCATAATTTGCTTAGCAGGTAAGCCATTCAGTTGCAGCACAGATTTATTTATCTTGACAGCAACAGCATTTGCTCCCATGATACATAAAGCTGTGACTCCAACGCTGTAGGAGGTGATTTCACCACCATAGTTAAGCATTGGCAGCAGGGACGGAGGAGCGATTTGCTCTTAACATTTGTGGGAGAATGCCCCCATGCTTCGGCATATAAAAATGGTGCATGTATGCCCATCATTAGAAGTGGCTGGATGAAGGGAGGTATTCTAATGGTCGGCATACCCACCGATCAATCTCTTTTTTTTTCATTCAGCCAACAGGCTGCATGAAAAAAAAAAAAAGATTACAATATATGTCCAACAAAGACCAGCAACGTACTGGTATGTTGCTGGACTTTGAATGGTTATACCAGAATGATGCCTGCAAGTTTAGCTATCGTCTTGGTATCATTCTTTTCAGCCAGCGGTCAGTTTTCATGTAAAAGCAATCATAGCAGTTAATTAGCCTCTGTAATCCTAGACTGTAATCCTAGTGGCTAATTAGCCTCCCACCGTCTTCCATGTTTTTTTCTGGCTCTCCTGTCCCAACAGGGAACATGAGAATGCAGCTGGTGGTTCCGCCAGCTGACCATGGTGCTGATAAGAGACCAGAACAGCTCCAATCATCTCTATGGCCTAAGAAACCGGAAAACAATGAGCATTTCATGACTTCGATTTTGCTGAATATAAACAGCGCCATTGGGAAAGCATTTTATCACACCGATCTTGGTGTGGTCAGATGCTTTGAGGGCAGAGGAAAAATAAAGGGTCTAATAGACCCCATTTTTTTCAAAAAAGAGTACCCCTAAAACATTGCATTTTTTTTGTTTGATAGGTAGGACTTGAGATCTGTCATTTAATGACAGACGTATGACAAGAAAACATCACTGGGTGACAGGTCATCGTGGGGGGTGAGAAAACATCATAAATGATTACATTGGAGAATGTGACTGATGATGTATTTTCACTTGACAACATTACCTAAATAGTTTTTTTGGCATTGTATTCTGTTTAGCAGGACAGAGTTTAATGCCGCATACAAACGATTGATTCGTCTGATGAAAACGGTCCGATGGACCTTTTTAATCGGACGAACCGATCGCGTGTGGGCCCCATAGTTTTTTTCCCCCCATCGGTGAAAAAACTTAGAACCCGTTTTAAAATTATCTGATAATTAAAAAAACGATAGAAAAAAATGATCGTCTGTGGGCAAGTCTTTTGGTTAAAAATCTATGCATGCTCAGAATCAAGTCGACTTATGCTCGGATACATTGAACTTAATTTTTCCCGGCACGTCGTAGTGTTTTACGTCACCGCGTTCTGACACAAACGGATTTTTAACTGATGGTGTGTAGGCAAGACTGATGAAAGTCAGCTTCATCGGATATCTGATGAAAAAATCCATCGGTCCATTTTCATCGGATGAACCGATCGTGTGTACGTAGCATTAGGATCAAAACCATACCTGGGTTCTCATTTGTTATACATTTTTCATTGCATATGGTTATAATTTTGTCTGTGTACTTATGTACATATATTACATTATATTACATAGGGGAAGGAGGCAGATATCTGGGGGACCCCTTTATTATACATAGGACTTCCTGATTCCTATAAGTCCCCCCTCCAACAAATCCTAACATCCTTTTTGGGGGACCAAATGTGGGAAAGAGGTCCTTGTCCCTCAATAATAGGACAAGTTACTTTGCAAGAGGGAAGGGCTTTGCCCCGACCCCTTACAAGGTACCCCTCACGTTGAACAGCATTTGGCCTGGTATAGTGCAGATTCCTGACAGTTCCCAGCTACCCATGCAATTTTTTCAACAGTAGCTTTCTTATTCAGCTTGGAAAGGGCAAGAAACAATAGCTAGTTTTCATTGATCATTTTAAAAGATTATACTTTCACTGAATTATGCATGATATTTGGTAACTCTGATATGTATGTGCAGTTCTCCATGTGCTCAACCTAAATAAAGAATAAAAACAATAAAAAAGGATGATAGAAAAAAATTACATTAGATGATAGATAGATAGATAGATAGATAGATAGATAGATAGATAGATAGATAGATAGATAGATAGATAGATAGATAGATAGATAGATAGATAGATAGATAGAGTATGCAGTCTTTAAACAGAAACGGTCTAGTGAGGAAAGTGGATAAAGTTACATGAGAGAGTTCTAAATGTAAGGATTTATACTCTTTGATAATATTCTGAAAAACTATTTTGGAAAGAAAATTCTGATTGGAATCAGGAAAGAGAAGTCTCTAAAGGTTACAGCCTTTGATACTGACAGCAAATGCCTTATTACCGGCTACCACCTGTGGTCTATATTACACAGTGTGTGGTTTCCATTTTGAAGCACCACACACTTGGTTAACAAGCTGTTTCCTGCCAGACACATCAATTTATCATCTTAGCGAGAACCTGTGTAGGAACCATAAAGAACTCAGTGGTTTAAAAACACACTGCAATGCACCTGCCCTGACCACAATGTCTGTAGTAACAGATCACATAGAAAAACTGCCAGACATGCTGGGTCACTGCGAGGAAAAACTCACATTGAATTCATTATTCTGTATTCATTAACAAACCAGTGCAGTGAAAATTACATAAATCCTTGCATTTCAATCTATAGTAGCTTATAGCATTGTATAGGAATTGCACACCTTTTTTGTTAATTTCCTTTAAGCCTGAGAAAAAGTATTTTTATTTAGTATTTTGTAGGTAACATTTTTCTTAGCTCTGTAATGTTGACAGACAATTAATGTTCTGGTCAGTACAGTAATCACTCTAAAATAAAAGACCACTATTTAGAGTAGTCATTATTATAAAACTCCTTAAAGTGAAAGAACAGTCTAAATATAAGTGATCCTAAAAATGTTGCCTCCCCCCTTCTCCTACCTATTCTGTATACCATTTATAAAAGTGAGCAGTGTACAATTCCTGGCAAAAAGTATAGAATCACCACTCTTGGAAAATGTTCATTCAATTGTTTAATTGTGTACAAAAATAGTCATTATTATAAAACTCCTTAAAGTGAAAGAACAGTCTAAATATAAGTGATCCTAAAAATGTTGCCTCCCCCTCCTACTACCTATTCTGTATACCATTTATAAAAGTGAGCAGTGTACAATTCCTGGCAAAAAGTATAGAATCACCACTCTTGGAAAATGTTCATTCAATTGTTTAATTGTGTACAATAATAACTAATTACAGACATGCCTCAAAACAATTTTCATTGAATATTTCAACCATGTGGCTTTAAGAAACACTTAAAAAAAAGGAAGACAACTGTTATCAGTTGCAACTGTTTTTGCAGATCAAGCAGAGAAAAAAAATATGGAATCACTCAATTCTGAGGAAAATATTATGGAATCACCCTTTACTTTGTAGTTCTAAAACAAACATCTGCATCACCAAACATCCTTTCAATTTATGGAATAAGAAAAGGGTCTTAATATAAACTTGTGCATTTATTAACGATTGAATGACTGTCATCTCCCCCGTATCTTGCAACCCCATATTATTAAGAATTTTGGAAATTTGCATGTTTTCTTCAGGCAGTAATCTTCATACATTTCATTGGAATGGCACCAAACAAAAGTTCCAGCATCATCACCCTGACCAATGCGGATTCGTAATTTAACGCTGAATATCACTTTCATCCAGACATCAGTCCATGATTGCTTTTCTTTAGCCCCTTTTTTTCTGTTTAGGTGTTAATGATGGTTTTCGTTTAGCTTTTCTGTATGTAAATCCCATTTCCTTTAGCCAATGTCTTTTGCAACGTACACAGGGTCGGAATTTCCAACAAGAAATGTTCGATGTGAGCTTTTGGTCTGAATTTCCGACCGTGTTTAGGCTTTATCTGACTTTTTCTGTTGGAATTTCTAACAGCAAAAATTTGAGAGCTGGTTCTCCATTTTTCAGATGGGAAAAGTTCTTGTCGGAAATTCCGATCATCTGTATGCAATTCCGACACGCAAAAAAAAACATGCATGCTCGGAATCAAGTCGATGCGTGCTCGGAATCATTGAACTTAATTGTTTCTTGGCTTGTTGTAGTGTTGTATGTCAAAGCGTTCTTGATGGTCGGAATTTTGTGTGACTGTGTGTATGCAACACAAGTTTGAGCCAACATTCCGTCTGAAAAAAATCCACGGTTTTCTTGTCGGAATTTCTGATCATGTGAATGCGGCATTACAGTTCGGTCACAGACATTGACTTCAGTTTCTGACCATTTGTTCCTCATTTGTTTTGTTGTGCATTTTCTGTATTTAAGGCATATTGCTTTAAGTTTTCTAACTTTTCTAACTTGACGGTTTGATGTCTTCTTTGGTCTACCAGTACGCTTTCCTTTAACAACCTTCCCATTTGATTTGTACTAATGAAAACCATCAGGGGTTGTAGATACCTTTTCTTTAATCCACCCCAGTGCAATCCAGAAGAAGCCGTTCCCCTGTATGGTGGAGGGGTTGACAACAGGGCTGAATTCTCAGAGCTGTAAAAACACCCACTAGTTTTCTTTGCCCTTCTATTATCAGCGCTCCCTTGCAGCAGCTACTCACTGACACAGGGGAGTTACAGCTTTTGAATCATACGATCACCTCAGAAGAAAATATATTTAGACTGCTTTCTTTTATAAACTGTAGGCAGCATAAGTTAAATGTACCATATACGGAAAACTTAGAGTGTCCCTCAAAGTACCGCAAGACTTCTTGTAGTCCAAAGCACAGATTGGGTTAGCAGAAACAGACTGTAAAACAGAAGGTGGATACATAGCCCCACTTGAGCCCAATCACTATTTGGAGATATAAAAATATGGCTTCAGCCTGAACTCCTCCTGGCTGTGCTTCTCTGACATGTTTCGCCCCACCTACAGAGTTTAATCAATAATTAGGCCTCATAGGTGGGACAAAGTATATCAGGGGAGCATAGTCAGGAGGCGTTCAGGCTGAAGCCATATCTTTACCCCTCTAAATAGTGGCTGGGTTTCGGTGTACAGTGTTTCCACTTTCTGTTTTCTGATAGGTAAAGTAGTAATGTTTTTAACAAAACTTAATTCAGCATATACTTCCACTTTACTTATGATACATTAACACAGTGGTATACGTTTCCGATTCAGTCTTCATATAAGCATCCTTAAATCCCCTGCATAAAAAAAGCTCAGAATAAAACAAGGAAAACAAGGCTCTGTGAAGTTGCACAGTGTTTGCAAACACAGTGATGATCATATCAATGAATCACTATCAATTAGCAGGCTGGGGGATAGGTTGGTGCCCAAGTTGTATTGCTTACAGATTTTGATACACTTTACATAGTTTGTTTGGGACAGTTTGGCCCAAACAAACTATGTTCCTCACTAACATAGTAGACAATTGGATGTGCGGTTGTTAACTGTATGTAGCTGAGGCTACATACAGCATACCACACTGTGTTCCGGGTTCCAGTCGAGACTTCATGTCTCATACCCAGAACCCAGTAGAGTCTGATCAGCGCTCACCCATTCAGGGAGATCAATGTATTTTAATTTGCTTAGTCAGAGAGGTGGGCTGATGATGTCACAACCTCTGACTCCCAATCAGAGGAAGCTTTGTATTTATTGTTTTAACTCTCTGTTTTGTCCCCCACCACCTTCCCACTAACCCACTCACTACCCAAGAGATTGCCAATCACTTCAAAAACAAGATTGATGCAGTTTGTGAGGACACCCCCACTATACAGATATCTTCTTTACTTAACACACCCTGTCTAAAAGCACAGTCAACACTTTCTTTTTTTTAACAGGTTACTACTAAAGAGGTTACCAAACTTTTCTCAGATCTACTCCCAATCAGTTGTCCCCTGGATCCTGTTCAATTGCAACTACTATGATCACCCACTTCTTCTATCCTATGTTCTCTCACTCACATATTTAATCTCTCCCTCTCTCTTCCAGCATTCCACAGAAACTGCCCTACTAAAACTCACTAATGATTTACTAACTGCTAAAACCATTGGCCACTACTCCATACCCTTACTACTACTCTGCAGCCTTTGATACTGTTGACTACCCACTCCTTCTCAATAAACTCCACTGCTTTGGTCTCCAAGGTTCTGGTTCTCCTTCTACCTATCACAGCACCTATAACTCTGTCTTCACTTCTCCACTTCATCTTTCTGTAAGGGTCCCCCCAAGGCTCTGTTCTTGGACCCCATCTCTTCTCTATCTATACCTCCCCCTTAATCACTAGATGATCTCCCACGGCATCCAATACCACCTCTACACTGATGACACCCAAATCTATCTCACTACTCCTCACCTCATCCCACCCCTTCAGTGTCCTCTCACATTACTAACTTACTGACATTTCAACATGGATGCTGCACAACTTCTTTAAACAAAATCTCTCTAAAACCAAGCTGATAATATTCCCTCCCCCGCCCGTGCCTCCCTCCATGACTTTACCATCAAGATCAAAAATGCCACTATCTGTCCGTCCACACAGGCCAGGGTACTAAGTGTAATCCTAGACCTGTCCTTTCAGCCCCAAATCCAATAACTGCCAAAAACTTGAAGACGTCACCTCCATAGCATCTCTAAAATTTGCCTTGTTTTCACGAATGGAACCACCAAGTTACTCATTCACTCCCTTGTTATCTCTCGCCTTGACTATTGAAACTCTCATCTCATAGGCCTACCTCTCCTCTTCGGTCTTTAATGAATGCTGCTGCCAGACTCATCTACCTTACCAACCACTCAGTGTCCACCACCCCTCTCTGTCAATCCCTCCACTGGCTTCCAATTGCCCAGCAAATTAAATTCAAAATACTAATAATAATATACAAAGCCATTCACAACTTTGCCCCAAACTACATCACCAATCTTGTCTCCAAATATCACTCAAACCGTCCTCTCTGCTCCTCTCAAGACCTCTGCTCTCAAGTTTCCTTGTCCCTTCCTCCAATGCTCATCTTCAGGATTGTTCCAGAGCCTCTCCCATCCTCTGCGATCTCTGAAAACTCATCTCATTCAGGGAAGCCTACCACAAACTGACTGACTAACTTTTATCACTTTCATCAGCTCATCCCCCCCAGTTATAACCTTTTGTATAATTTGCCCCACCATATTAGATTGTAAGCTCTTATGAGCAGGGATTTAACCCTATTGTATTTTATTGTATTGTAACTGTACTGCCTTCCTTTATATTGTAAAGTGCCAAGCAAACTGCTATATAAATCTTGTATAAAAATAATAATAATACAACCGCCAGAGAGGCGGGTTGATGATGTCACAACCTCTGACTCTGCTCAGAAGAAGATTTGTATTCATTGATAGAATACATTGCTTTCTCTGAATGGCTGGACCCCGATCAGATAGACACTACTGTGTTTCAGGTATAAGACAGGAAGTCCAGCTGGAACCCAGAACACAGTGAGGTATGCTGTATGTAGCCTCACATTTTAGTTAGGGACATAGTTTCTTTGGGCTAAGCTTATAGTGCAGTGAGTAAAAGATTGCTCACTGACCTGGCTAGGTGTGACTGGGCAGGAAAAATAGCATTTCATTTTTTTTCTTCCAGAACTCAAGGTCAAAGAAACGGTTAATGAAATGTTTAGCTGAAATTTGAAGAAAAAAGTTGAATGTCCAGAATAATGATTTATCTCTATGGAGCAAATCAATCTAAATTTGTCTTATTTCATTTTAAATGATAATGATTCTGCCCTGCTATAATTAGCTTAAAGTTTAACTACACCTTTGGTGTAGTCACAATTATATTGAATGTTTCCCATCCCCCTGCAATTTTCTTTTACTCACTTGTCCCTAATATAGCAAGACATTGCCCAGCAAGCTGCCAAGCCACTTGTGAAAATCTTAAATTTGAGTTGGACCTGCGCATGTGGGAGATTAGAATAATCAAATATTAACCTCCCTGGCGGTATGATTGTGCCAGGTTTCTGTTGCTGAAAGCAGTACCATTATTTTGCATGGAAATTTGGCGTTTTACATTGTAGGCCTGTAATTCTTAGAAATAACCAGGGCTGTGGAGTCGGTAGATAAATGTTCCGACTCCGACTCCTCAGTTTTATGTACTTCCGACTCCCCGACTCCGACTCCTCTGTATTAATATGCAAATGTATTTTATACATTCCTTGAGGGAAAGAAACGCAACCTACCACAGGACTACTGGCTGGGAAGCCAACAGTCTACTGTATTGCACAGTTTAAGCAAAAGACAAACACAATGAAAACAAAGTTTTTTTTTTTCTTTTATTAATCAAAGTGGCTGGATAGTAGCAGCAGGCATAAACATCAGGAACAGGATCTTTACCAGTTCAAAAATACAAACCACATTATTTGGTTGTTTTAGAACAAAAACAAAGCTTATCTATAATGAACCAAAAACAAAATCTGTAAAACCTAGAAATGGTTTATATTAATCTTGAAATGTAGTTATAGGCTTAGCAAATGCAAATCAATTCAATGTAGAGTTCTAAGGAAGAGAATTGCCTCTGCCAGATCCTCTTTCATAGAGGCTCTTAAGTCAGACTTTATTATTTTTAGGGCTGAAAATAATCTTTCGACACTGACTTGGGTGGGTGGCATTGCAGTAACTATTCTGGCCACATCACTAACGATCTCTGGATAAACAAGGATGGCTTCATCAACAGTAAGTTTTGATGAGCGATCATACTTTTCAACTTCTTTTAGTGCTTTATAAAACTTCTGTTGGAATTTTTTTATTTGGACACTTACTGGTTCTCTAACATGCGTTCCCTGTAAAAGCAGAACACAACACTATGGAAAGTATAAGTATTGCAGCTCCTAATTGTGCGTTGCGTGCCATATAGTGAAGCACATGAAAAGCATGCTTCTTCACGGTCACTTAACGTGTTCGTTTTGCGGTTACGTGAGGCACTGCATGCATTGGTCTTTATTCTTACAGTAGAGAAGTCATTAATTATAACTTTTTGTGAATTGGGACATTTAAACTTGCTTTTTTTTTTAAATTCCAATCTAAATTTAGTAGGAGTTGGAGTCGGTGCATTGTTTGCCGACTCCGACTCCAGGTACCAAAAATTTCCCCCGACTCCGACTCCACAGCCCTGGAAATAACTCACTTAATTCTGTCCAAACCAGAGTCTAGTAGACATCCCGGGTATGATAAAGTTTGAAACACAAAATCATTAATTATAATATAAATATTTATAACAAATAATAATACAATAATAATAAAAATTATTCAATAATGTAATCAAATCAAAAACACTGAAATTTGCTCAGTTGCAGAATTGTCGCAGTCATTACTTTCAGTGTTTGATGACGAATTTCCCCACAAATCGCTATTGCTCAATTCTGCAAGTGATTCTAATTTATTATCGCTGTTTTCTAGCTGTCTAAAACCACTTTTGACATAAAGGGACACTTTTTGGTTGCTATGGACAATCTACAGTTCCCAGGCAGAAAGAACAATATTTATAATATAAAAGTGCATGCAGGACACTGGACAGACCACTAGGGACAAAGGGGGTGTGTAATTATTTTATACAGTACTGTAATCTGTAAGATTACATTATACTGTATGTGTACTGTGTTTTTATTTTTTTGAATTTGGCACTGATCTCTGCCCCTGTGCGTCGTAACATTGCAGGGAACGGAGCTCGGCGGCACTCGGGCACTGTTTGAATCGAGCGAGGAGACAGCTCGCTCACACAGCAGGGAGACATTGCAGGATGCTGGGGATAAGGTAAGTAACTTTGCCTGGATACTGCCATGTGATCCCGAGTCTGGCTCGGGGATACCGCTAATGCTACTGGAATTCCACCCCGAGCCAGACTTTGCATTACCGCCAGGGAGGTTAAGCCCTATCCCTGTGAAACATGTCAGGATTGAGCTGAGGTCAACCTTTGGGAGTTATTTACGAAAGGCAAATCCACTTTGCACTACAAGTGCAAAGTGCACTTGAAATTGCACTGAAAGTGCACTTGGAAGTGGAGTCGCTGTAGATCCAAGGGAGACATGCAAGGAAAATAAAAAACAGCATTTTAGCTTGCACATGATTAGATAATAAAATCAGCAGAGATTCCCCTCATTTCAAATCTAGCCCTCAGATTTACAGCAACTGCACTTCCAAGTGCACTTTCAGTGCAATTTCAAGTGCATTTTGCACTTGTTTGTGCATTTTGCACTTGTTTGTGCAAAGTGGATTTGCCTTTCGTAAATAATCTCCCTTGTGTCTCTGTTATGCTTAACATCAGCTGTGCAGACCTGTTTTGTATGCTTCCAAATATATGCTCATCAAAAGTACATGTTACTATCCCTCTAAAGCAGTGGTTCTCAACCTGGGGGTCGGGACCCCCTCGGGGGTCAAATTATGATTTTCCAGGGGTCACCAAATCCTGGGCTGTTCCTGAAGCCCGGAACCACTTTCCCGGCCTTTTTGCGGCTGCCCAGCGTGTGGCCGCCCAGCTGGGCTGTTCCTGGAGCCCACGGCCACCCACTCGGGCCTCTTCGCAGCCGCCCGTTCAGATCACGGCATGGCTGGGGGGCAGAGACTAGAGGTCTGCTGACTGGTGATGATTGTGAGGTGGGAGGGGCTGGAGGAGACCCTGTCTCCTGATTTTAGCATAGGTGTCACTGCTTCGAGACACCACCTAGTCGGAGACATAGTAACACTACCTGTGATTGTAGTTGCCATTAAAAGTTCCAACTACAGCCCCCAGATCAGCAGATGACCTTAATCAAGAGCAGCTAAGCTGTTTGATCAGAAACCCCCCCCCCCCCCCACCCAGCATTGCCACTCATCCCCTTCCCCCCCACCAAGGAGTAAGAGAAGGAATAAAAATAGAGAATACATGGAAGGGAGAGGAAAAGAGGGGGAGGAAGAAAGAAAAAGGGTGAGAAAGAACAAGGACGGCTAGAGAGAGGGATTGGGGGGGGAAACAAGAAATTAGGATAGAAAGAGATAAAAGGGAAAGAAAGGTGAACAAAGAACGAGTGGTATATGCTAAAATGTACCATGTGAGGTTTTAATACTGTACTAGTGGAGGGGACTCGGGGAGCGCTAAATGTCCTTGGGTTAGGGGAGCAAATTACTTGTCTTGACTTGGATGCTGACAACCTACACTACGAAAATAATTTTACTGTTAGGGGTCCCCACAATTTGGGAAATTTTCTCAAGGGGTCACGGCACTAGTAAGGTTGAGAACCACTGCTCTAAAGGGTGTTTTATCTAGGGCCCACACTAAGAAAGCATTAGAGGAGCGTCATTTATAACAATTCTTTGTAAACCAACACATGTGGCTTTTTCTGCAAGACAAATGTCTTATTTAAATAAGAAGGAAAATCAAACCAGTGTCAAAACAGCCATTTAAATACCGAGACTCAATTTCATAGAGCTTTCCAAATACAAAAAAAAAAATACAATTCACTTAGCAACTCTGTAATACGATGGAAGTAAACAAACAATACTTGATATTGAAATATTTTCAGTTTGTTTAAGATTCTATAATTTGATCAAACTGACATTGTTATTTCTAACTGCCCAGGAAATAAAATTCTATTGTAAGAATTTCAGCATGCAGTTTTTGTTTATCTCTCTGAGGGAACATTTAAATGACAATAGATTAACTGGATTTGGCTCTGCATTTCTCCTTTGTTCCAAGGAATGCTCAGTGATCAACACAAATTTGGCACTGATATAAGAAACTAAGTCTTCAGTGGACAGTTAGCAAATGGCACCTCCTGATATATTTGGCACATCTTTAGTATTAAACTTTATTTCTGTTCTGCTTGAATGAGTGGATGTCTGTGCTCTGTTACTCAAGGCAAAACCAGCCTTCAAAAGTAAATGTCTTGTGTACATTGTATGTGCATGGACTATAAAGCGATGTTTAAATAATGCAAAAAAAGCACACGGTTTTTGAAATTAGGATCACCTTTTGACTTTCATAGTCAAAGATTATTCATAACTAATTAGGGATAATTGTGTTTTAAAATATTTTCTCTTTTATCATAGGAGTGCATTCTTACAAAGTCTACTATAACTACTAGAGATGCCGTTATCGTTGTAAGAAAAGTCTTAAAGTAAAATAAGAAAATCACCAAATTTAGCAAATCAGTGGGCATATTTTTGAGTACTTCCATTGTGGAAAATATTATATGCACAGCTAGGTTTGATGGCTTAGGTTTTAATCCTTATCCTTGCTGGCAGAGTAAATCCACCATAAGCACCAATATTTTTTTTTACCAAGCCCATTCTTTCCTGAATCCTTCATTTGTCCTGTTTGAAGACTGATTATTCATTCATGTAATACATCTAACTACAATGCAATGAATAGAATACCCCTGATAGAACTCGGAAAGAAGGAAAATTACCCCTAGGGGCTTTGTGTTGCAGTGATGAATGAAACTATAAATGATGAAAGTGGAATTCGTAAAAAAAAGTATACATTTTATTAAATATCAATTGAGTAAATGAGATATCAATAATTGTATCAGATGGGAGACACCATCTAAAAATCTCAGGACATGAGCTTCGAAAAACATCCATATATCTGGTACATAATTGTAAAAACAACCAAGGTAGGATTTAACAGTACTGTATACATATCACTATGGGCGCAAAAAGCCCCTTGCCTTTTGACCTTATTAATACAAGTAGCGGTCTTCTTCAGGAAAACTATTTTTGCGCGAACATAGATTCTATAAAAAAAACACATGTATACCAATGAAGATTGTTAACAAAGCAACCAGCAAAGGGAGGAGCACACACACCCCTGTACATAAATGTCACACATGTGTGTGTATGATCCTCACATGTGTATATAAAGTCATTATTAGTGATGAATAAACAATACCTACCAAGGCAAGTGTCGGGGACCGGAACCCACGAACATTCAATGAGCCATGGTAATTTTCTATAGAGAATGGTCCACAGAAGAAAGGGATATACATCTCTTTTTTTAAAAAGAGTCGCATACACTAATCAAGTGACAGGTGATGGTTTCTGATCACTTTCTACTCAGTCCAGACACTACACACTCCTCAACCCCATTTGATGGCATACAATAGTTATATCCTTGTCTTGACAACAGGGTATTAACCCCTCAGGAATCAAGTGAAAAAAATCCATGGTATAAAGCTGACCATACACTGCTCAAATTTCCTTAAATTCAAATTGGCCAAAATTATGGATAACCCAACTGACACCACCCAGCCTAACAAACTGGACAGAAAAGAGTTGGCCAAACAGCAACTACGCCCAATCAGCTGCAGTCACTGTTCAGGCATTCTTACAGCAGCAGGTACCAGCTTTTCAGAATACAACAGCCAACTGCAGGAGATTCATCCATCCATGCTCTTTAGCGTGGATGGGGGAATACATGGAATTCTTTCATTCGGCTCTATGTAAATCTTTATGCTAATACAGTACAGTAACTGCTTACAGTAACAGACATTGCCAATCCAAATTTAGCAGAACTATAAAATGTTAATATACAGTGACTGGTTATTTTTGCAGATTTGTTCAATATGTTTTACCTACTACTATTATAGGTTTCTATAAATATCTAACCTTCTACTTGTCTACAAAGGCTCAAAGTAAACACCAGGCTCATTGTTGTGGGTGATTGGAAATGTAAAGCAGAGTTCCACTCAAAAGTGGAACCTCTGCTTATTTGCTTCCTCCACCCCTTCAGTGCCACATTAGGCATCTTTCAGGGGGGAGGGGGGAACGGGGACCTGTTTTTGACAGGTCCCCGTCCCCACTTCTGGGAGATGGTGTTCTAGTAAGTGCCTCCCAATATCTATGCCAAAAATTTAAATGCCACAACCCCCATCGCGTTCTCCGTTCCACCAATCAAAAACTACTCCAGATACCCAAGGTGTGATACAAGTCCAAAGGAGAACGAAGATTTGCAGTCCAAGGACCTAGACTGTGGAACGTTTTCCAACCAGCATCCGCACGGAAGTGGATCACCAGGCCTTCAGGAAAAAACTCAAAACCCATCTATTCTGAAGGCAAAATATAGCAGGAAATGGATACTAAGCACCCTGAGGGGATTCCGTTCGCATGTGTTGCGCTATACACGTTTCTCACTCATTCACTCACTTGCCCCACCCTCCTTCCTCCACCGCCGGGTCAATTAGAAAGTGCAGCACGCTTTGCACATGCGCAGTAGGGAACTGGCTATGAAGCAGAAAGGCTTCACTTCCAGTTTCCTATAGTGGAGATTGTGGTGGCAGCACCCAACAGGCAATCCAAAATTTGGTTGGGGTGCCGACATCACAGACTCCCTGGACAGGCAAGTGTTCATATATTAAAAGTCAGCGGCTACAGTATTTGTGGCTGCTGACTTAATTTTTTTCCCCAAGGGGGAACTCCTCGTTAAGACATTAGGTAGCTTACAAAAAATTTATTTTAAAGGCAATCGGTATAGAGATGGAAATATAAATCGTATTGCTGACCTCTCCACTCATTAAAAAAATAATAGCTGCCTGGCTTTAATGTTGTTCCCTTGGCTTCGACTGGAATAAGCATTAGTATTAGCAGTTTTGTCTTCATTTTCACTTCACTTAGTACATGCTTGTTTTGAGTCAGTTGGGTTGATTTACTAAAGGCAAGTATGCTGTTTATTTTGCAAATAAACTTTCACTTTGCAATAGAATCTGGTGAAAATTCACTTCACAGAGAATACCCAATCACATGCAAGGAAAACATAATAATAATAATTTTGTTGGGTTACTCTTGATTGGATGATGGAAGTCATTAGAGCTTGACCTCATTCACTAAGCTAAGAGAAAATTCCCTTCCAGTAAAGAACCTATTTGATTTTAGTAAATCAATCACAGTGACTCAAAGGTGTTGATTTTCTAAAAGTAAAAAAGGTTGTTCATTTTGCAAGGGAGTGTCCCTGGGAGCTTAGCGAATGAGGTGAAGCTCTGCTGACTTCCATCATCCAATCATGTGCAAACAAAAATGCTGTTTTCTTTCTCTTCCTTGTATGTGATTGGTATTCTTTGCAAAGTGAAAATTCACCACATTCACTAAGCTCTGGGAAACAAATTCCTTTCCAAGATGAACAGTCTATTTTTATTTAGAAAATCAAACCCAAAGTATTCAGGTCAGTCTCAGACAGTGAGCATTCCATAAGGAGATTAATGCAAAGTTTGTAGTGATACCTTTTATTGGCCAACTTAAAGTGGTTCTAAAGGCTCAAGGCTTTTTCTCTTCTCTGTGCCATCATCAGTACCCCCAGCCCCCCATCCCAATACTTAACTGAGCCCCATCACTATCGAGCGATGTGCACGAGAGCCTTGGCTCTCTGAGGGCTTTTCCTCTTCATTGGCTAAGACAGCAGCGGGAGCCATCACAGCCAGTAAACAAGAGGAGAGAGAGGGGGTGGGGCCAAGCAGCGGCTCAGTGTGTGAATGGACACGCAGAGCAGTGGCATGGGAATGAACCTGCTTCAGTGCCTCCATAGCAAGCTGCTTTCTCTGGGGTCACTTGGCAGGCAGGAGGGGCTAGAAGTGCTGACGGGAGACCCGGGAAGAAGAGGATCAAGACTGCTGTGTGCACAGAACAGGTAAGTATGACATGAACTTTTTTAACTTCCTCAAGCATTACAAATTTTCTGCACTGAAGGATAGCTAAAATGGTATAACACTCTAATACAGATCAGCAGAAGGTTAATTACAGCAGCCTACATGTTGCCTTCAGTACAAATTTGTATTACCAAAACTATCTGTACAAGATTCAAGAAACGGGGGTCTTTTTGATTAGCACTCTCAGCCATTGACCGGAGTGTTCTGGCGGGGGGCGTCCCCCTGTCAGAACACAACAGCTCAGCGGGGAAGATCACTGTACTAACAGCGGTTCCAACTGGAGCTGTCAGGTTTTTTCATTCCATCTGCTATTAGTGTGTACTAAGATTAAGACTGCATTCACATTTGCATGGCCTTGAAATGCGGGCAGAAACATGCATTTATGGCCTTGTTTGCATAGCGCCATAGTTGTGTGGAATACTTGTGGTGTTACTATGGCTTAAAGGTAGCCCAAACATGGGTAGCAGTTGCACATTTTATTATGGATTTTGTTAAAGTGATCAAAAATGCATGTCTCTAAATGCACTTAGCTCAGTGCCAATATTGGTACTTGAAGGCCCATTCAAGTCAATGGGCTTTAATGCAAAAAAAACGTGATAAAACACATGATGCAAAACACGATATGTTCATTGCTCAGGTGTGAATGCAGCCTAAGGGCTCTTTCACACAGAGTGGATCCGTATTGATCCGCTCCGTTACCCCGTTTGGCTCAGCGGGGATTCCTCCGTTAATCCCCGCTGAGCTGTCGGCGGACAGGGCGGTCCCCGCACACTGTGCAGAGACCACCCTGTCTCTCCTCCGCTCTCCCCTATGGGGAATCGGATGAATACGGACCGTGTGTCCGTATTTATCCGTTCCGCCAGACGAAGAAAAATAGGGTTTTCTTCCGTCTGAAAAAGCGGAACTTTGCGGACGCGGATCGTTAAGGACATTAGCGGATGCATCATCCGCTAAAATCTGCAATCCCATAGGGATACATTACAAGTCCGTAAACGGACTTGTAATAAACGGTCCGTTCGTCCGCACGTGTGAAAGGGACCTAAGGGTGCTTGCTTTTGATTTATAAAGACAGTTCAGCTGGTTAATGATAATGACAGGTGTGCATTTACTACATATTGCTTTTGAGAATTTTAATGGGTATACTTCCAACATATTATAATTTGACCAATAAAGTAGCATGTAATTCTTTCTACATAATAATTTAATTCCAGCAGCCTAATGTATTGAAATTTCATGACTTTATACAATATGTAAACTAAATTCTGTGACCTACCGTGGCTAAATATTATGAGGCTTTAAAATACGTTAGTATATTTTAATTGGTTTATATATTAGGTTTACACATGCAGTCTGATAACCATGGGCTCCCTAGTTTCGGCCTATTAGTAATTTCTCCACAGGAGAATTTCCCCTGTCTTGTTCACCGTTTGTTAGATTTCAATTAAAGTTTACACACTCATAAAACTAAAAGTGGGCTTTGCTGTAACAGGTAATTTTGCACTTAGAAAAATTAAACACTCAATGAAGTTGTTTAACTGCTGTCTTGAGGATGCTTATTAATCACAAAAAAAAGATTGCAGCAATTATAAAAAATGCTAACAAAAAAATCTTCCTAAAACAATTAATTTAGAGATGCTTAAATGTGTATGATGAATCCCTACAGTGAGTTGAAAACAGATAAAATCAAGATCAGTATAAAATTCTGCACATTTGATCATATCTCTACCGCACAGCAAAACATATTTGATGGTCAGCACAACAAATGCAGTTCAGTCATTGTTGTGGGTATATATTTAACCAGACATGCAATTTATACCATGGATAGCCATTGGAAACCTCATTGTTTATGTTCCCAAGCATTTGCAAATGTGGTACCAAAAACTGACATTTGTTAGAAAATCGTTATTGCAAAGAATTTGAAAACATTACAACAAAACACAGCCAACTTCACCTCGTACACACGACTGGTTTTCCCGGCAGGAAAACTGCCATGAGAGCTTTTGGCCGGAAATCCTGGCTGTGTGTATGCTCCATCGCAGTTTTCCTAACAAAAAAACTGCAGGGAAAAAAAGAGAACCTGTTCCCGGCGGTCAGTTTTCCTATGGCAAAAATTGCAATGGAGCATACGCACGGCCAGGATTCCCGGCCAAAGCTCTCACCACAGTTTTCCTGATGGGAAAACCTCTCGTGTGTACAGGGAGAAAGTTACCGAGCAGATTCACGGTTTCCCCTTCGGGATTCCCAGCGGACTTTTTACCGCCGGGAATCCCGTATATGTGTACGAGGCATGTGAATTGCAGTGACACACAATAAAATGTATGTTCTACCATGTGTTATTGAAACTCATAATAATGCATACAATCTTCATTGTGGAGCCATTCATTCTGAATGGCACCTTGACCCACCATACAATGGCACCCCAATGCACGCTCAAATAGGAAACCATCTGTGCATTACGGTTCATTGAAAAAAAGAGCACATCCACTTTTCTGTTCTCTGTGGTGTGTTGGAAAACCATTCAAAATATATTGAACCCCTTGACACAAAAAAGGTTAATTATATGACTACCATACACTAGATGTATGCATTAATCCTCCAGTAAACTTACTAGAGAGGTGTAAATGGGACCTTAAATTGAAACTAAAGGTAAAAACACTTATCTTTAGTTCCAACTGTTCAAAGTCCCTTGCCTTTCATCTTCCCCTAGTTTTCTTCCAGGTGCTGATCTTTAGCCATCTTGATTGCCCGACACAGGGGACATTCTACATGGGATTGTGAACAGGCAGGGAAGTGTATTGTATTGCAGAAGAGACACTGCAATAAAAACACTGCAATAAAAACCCTGCCTGTTTCCAATTTTGTTTCCCTAAGTTTAGGGAAACTCTCCAAAATGCTGTATGACCAGTCTTTGAGCAGACATAAGGTTAAGGTAAGTTAGTGTGATTTTGAATATGGTTGTGGTCAGTTAGTGTGATTTTGAAGATCGGCACAAAAAATTCTCTTTTTGAAACTTCTTTTTTTAGTCTAGTAGACTGACAGTGGCTACATGTTAGTTGGTGCCGATTTCAGAAGTCCAGCCAAGAGAGTATATGTAGAGCAGCCCATAGCTATTTCATTGGTACAGAGGGCAGTTAAGAATTGTTAGAGGTGTTGTAAAGGAAAAAATTGTTTTTGCCGAAATGACTGTTTACAGGTTATAGAGGCATAATAGTTAACTGATTCCTTTTAAAAATGATTAAAAATAGATAAAAATCAATCATATAATGTATGTAGTTTTAGTTTCGTTTATGCATCTAGTGTCATGCTTCTGTGAAGTACAGAGACACAGAGCCAATAGAGGGCAGTGATGGTTTGTAAAACGAAAGTGATTGGTTCTGAGGGGTTTAAGACACACAGTAATCACACCTCCTTGATTAGTGCCACAGAGAGAAAGCTCCCATGACTTTTTTCATCAGGAAACAGACTGTTTAGAACAGAGAAGGATTACAGCAACATCATAGCAAAAACGAACAATGAGGACATGAAAACAGGACTGCAGTAAGGTAAATGAAGCGATTTAGCTAAAAAAAAAATTCCTTTAGTGACCCTTTAAATTCTAAGTAAGGGACTGCATGAAAGCGTTTGAAGTCCTATCCAGAGTTTATTGTTAGAACATTTTTTATTATAGTTTCATTATTGTTTCAATAACTATTGTTTGTGTATAATGTTTAATACTTATATTATTTGCTACAGTATACCCTACCGTACTCGGCAGACATTTGGTGTTGTAGCTTAATAACAGCCTGAACCTAGTCATATATTTGGATTATCATTTCCCTAATTTAAATTCACAGCTGTAAGCTTGCTAATATCCAAGAAAGTATAGTATTTTAGTAATATGAGTAGTTTGTGTTCAAATATCTAATAAAACAAACATTTGTATATCAAACTGAGAAAAATAATTGTTTTTTACCTGTACCTTCTGTGTTTATTCTGAATGTCAAAAAATATTTTATTACATCATCTTGCTGAAGAGCCTGCAACCAGAATTACTTAAAGAGATTTTACCACGTACTACAGCCCACGACTAACTGCATCTATAGAGCTTCAGAGGCAAGAAGAGAATGTTCTCTTGTTTCTGTTGCAGTTAGACACATTTTCTATACAGTTACCGTAGAACAAAGAAGTAGTGACTGCAGAGTCACACTCTTTTGTTTTTTCTCCTAGATGGTACGAGAAATAAAACAAGAGGATTGTTTTAAACATTGAAACACTGAAACCCCACATAATAACTATATCTCCTTGCAGGAAAGAAATTTGCTCGATCCCCCCATCAACACAGACGGTGTTGATGTGGGAATCCCACCTGCTGACTAATTTTCTGCTCCTGGCAGGGGTTGGGGCAGCAGTCCCTGCCAGGAGAAGACAGTGATTATTGCTAGTGGCTAAAGCAGTCACTAGGGATAATCTCAGGTAAAACCTGGCATACTAGTTGTACCAAAGTTGATCGATCGATCAACTTGGTACATTCAGCCTGCCAATACACAGTTCAAATTTTGGTTTGTTCCTGCTGAACTGATATACATTTAAAATGGCTCTGAAGAAAGCAGCGATCATTGGCTGCTGAAATGCGTCAGCGTGACGTCAGCACGTCCACCCAGAAGTAGCAGCTGCTGAGGAATTACCCTGTTTCTATTATCAGGCTTCTTGCGCTCTCTGTTTGGCTGCACATGGATGACATCTAAAGCTTGCCGATTAACTGCACGATCGCATTGTGGCACGGATCACGCAGTGGAGAAGCAGTGAGCTGCTGTCTTTTCCTGCATGTGTGCCGCTCAGCACACTGAGCATTCAGCTTTTGTCCTGTGAGTATAATGGGGTACTAAGAGGCTACACAGAAGGAGGACTGCTATCAATCAGCTGGTGAGCTTTGTCATCTTTATTTAATGTCCATCATTACAGACATACCAGCCGGACCTCTGTGCCTCATACTCTCCCCCATATCTGCAGCCCAGTGCCGTACTTTGTGCTATATATGCAACTATTGAAGCCTGTGCATACCTGCTTTAATCACACCATTGATTCTTTATGGACTGTATTTGAGTTCTACCTACATTGTGATTAGCAAGCTTTTGCCCTATTAATAAAGTAACAGACCTACCTCCCAATAGCACATACAGCTCACTGGAACCCCCTTATTTACAGGACTGTACAATATACCTAGACCGGGGGTGTCTCTACTTTGAGCTGTGCTCCAACAATTGTGAGCATGAATCTGGTGTGTTTGTAGATTGGGTTATGCATGTGTGATGCGCAGCTGCAATTCCCTTGATTTTAATTGACAACGTTGTCTTTTTTTAACTGCGATACCACCCTGTTTATCTGCCACTTTCTATATGTTTTTTGTTGCACTAATTTTCCTACTCAATAAAATTCATTGTCTATTCCATAGTGTTCTATTATTGGTCTTCTTTTGGGGGAATATCTTTTCTCTCGGTTTGTTGGTATTTAAAACATGTATGGCCTGCCCTAATCTTATATACAGCTACAAAACATAAGGATGGTATAGTGAGGCAAAATATGCAATAATATGAAAGCTAAAAAATAAATGTATAGACAGAAAACTTACTTTGCAGAATACTGTGTGGAAAATGTTAAGCATCTATTAATGTAAATGTAAATGGTGAAGGATTACTAGATTATTTTATCTGCTCTAAAAATATGTGTAAAGCTGTATTTAGATAATATATTGCTCTCGGTATTAGAGTCTTGTCCATATTAAGCCTGGCAGTCGTCTGGAGAAGCTCTATTGTGGTCAAAGGTTAAAGCGCTTAGTATGAAATATCTACTTGGAAAACAAATAAAAAAAACAGTGAAGAGAAAATCCCTTTTTACATTTATCTCCTTAATCCTTTGCAGAATTTTGGGTCAGCATTTTAGAGTTCTTAAGAATGTAGAAAACTACTGCAGGAAAATAAAACATAGGAAAGCTTATGGAAAGATAGTCATTCTGTGTTGGATGGTTAATAAAGCATTGTATTACAATAGACAAATGCATGAACATCTCTCTTTTTTCTGATTTGGGAACTTTTCTTCAGTCCTTTGACATTCTTCTTAGCCGGATAAACAGAGTGGGCATTATTTTATAATAATATATACTGTAGAGAACACTCTTTGCATCATACTGTGATTTTTGTAACCACTGTTCATTTGTAGGGTTCCAAGATGTTAGATTCATATCTGTTTGTTGTTTTGTTTGTTTTACTCAAAAGCACTGGAAACATTTACCTTGGACGCATACAGTATTCACGCAAGCGCTCAGTCGGTGTCAGTTTTTCTGACAGAACCACAATGAACGCTGTTTGCAGGCAGATGTAACTGAATGTACATCCATTTACAACCCCATAAACAGATGTAAATGTTGTCAATGTACATTCATTCCATTTAAGTCCATTATTAGGCAAGAAACATATTTTTTAGGTTTATACTTTTGTCCACCTTTGACTATTTTCTCAACAATGAAAAAAAAGGGCCATGTGAAAAATAATTGTATACTGATATAAACTAAACTGCACTAAAGACTTATGTACAAACTGATATAAACTGGGTTCCGTTTTTATGCTTTTTTAATCAGTTTTCATGACTTTGCTCATGTAAAAGTAAACCTTAGGACTCACACAAAGGAAAGGTTGAGCACATCTGCTCCAGATATTGCCCATGTCTAATGCCCTTTAGGACTCATTTACATTGTTACCTGTGGCTAGGAACAGATTATCGGCCCTGGATGGAATCTGTCTATGTATTTACAGAGCCAATCATCTGTCCCTAACTGAAGGTAAGCACTGGATGCAAATACAGGTGAACAGTGCATCCCGCCTCTGTGTTCATATTGCTTTCCAATAATGCAAAAAGGGCTCAGCCATGTGTCCTGCACCAGACTGGTACAAGTAAATTCTGCAGCAGCATTGTCGTGGACCCAACAACCGCCAAATTATTAAATACTGAAACAGGTACAGCAAAAAAAAAAAAAAAAAAAGAACGATGAGCATAAGAAAGCATATATGATAGCTACTAACAGTGTTTAATCAAAATCTAAGTTGCTAATCTTACAAGCCAAAGCTGCCAGTCCTAGACATTTTTAATGAAGATGCTGATAAGAATCCAGACCAAACCCACCTACAGATGAGTGGACAAAAAAAGATCAAAGTACTATATATCCCCGAACATAGAAGATGACCAATTTGCGAACATATGCAAATGTAAAACTACATACGAAATGTGGGAGGAGCTACACCAGAGATAATATAGGAGACATACGACAGAATATTAGCAATGAACTGTACTCAGTTCGAATGCCATACCAGACTAAGCTGATGAATGGTCAGTACATGCAAAAGTATATAAGATGTACATTAGAATTTGTGAATATCTATGATCCATAAAAGAAATAACAGTATTTCAAATACAAAAATGACCTTAGTGGTCTCTGCACTTGTTTCAGTTTAATTAACAGCTGCAGCAATTTGCCAAGAAAAAATACCCATGCATTATAAAAACACGGCTTCATAACCCTGTGGGTAGGAGCTGCAATCCGAAGCCTATAGGGACCTTCAAAGATGAGCATATGTAAAACAAACAAGCAAATATAGATCACTGTTTTGCCAATGTAGCAGATGCAAAACTTTAGCATACAATTAGATTGTAATAACAGCACATACCTTTTTAAAAATTCCATATATTCGGTGTGCTTGATTAGCCCTGTCCTCATCATTATAGTTTGAAAACATTGTCGATCTATTGCCCACAGTTTCACATTTGTAAGTGCTGCAAAGGAAATAGGGAAAATATATGTATTATTAAATACAGATGTATAATAAAAATGTTTAACAAAATATCTTTAATATATTTCAGTATTTAATGTACTAGTGTTGGTAGGCAATAATTGGAATAATAATAATTATTGCCAAGGACAATGAAGATAGCTTCTGTGGCAAAATGTAGGCAGTGCAATGAATAAACCAAAATAAATAAATCCCACAAAAAGTTATATTTTCCACCTTACCAGTTCTTAAAGTTGATTGTAAAGCTTTGACTCTTTTTTTAAATAACAAACATGTCATACTTACCTCCACTGTGCAGTTCGTTTTGCACAGAGTGGCCCCGAACATCATCTTCTGGGGTCCCTCTGCAGATCTTGTGGCTCCTCCCCGCATCATATAACCCCCTAGAAGAAGCACTCTCCCAGGGGGTTACCTAGCTGGCGCGCTCCTGAGTCCATCATTCGGCATCCATTGACGCCAAATGTAGGACTCGGCCCCGCTCCCTGGCGCCTGCATCATTGGATTTGATTGACAGAGCTGCACTGCTATCAATCTATCCAATTAATAGCCGAGAACCCTGGGCAGAGGGACAGCGCATCTCCACTGTGGAAAATTCCAGGGCTCAGGTAAGTAAAATGGGGGGGCTGGGGGGCCGGTCACTGCCAGGTGTTTTTTCACCTTAATGCAGAGGATGCATTAAGGTGAAAAAACATGAGGGTTTACAACCTCTATAAAATTGTTGGTTAAATTATTTCCTTTGTTTAAGATCATCTATCTCTCTACTCCTCAGCTCACACCACAAAGCTTCTAATTCACTCCCTGGTCATCTTTTGCCTCGACTACTACAACTCTCCCCTCATTGGCTTACCCTCACATACCCCCTTCAGTCCATCATGAATGCTGCTGCCAGACTCATCCACCTTACCAATCATTCTGTGTCTACAACCACTCTCTGCCGATCCCTGCACTGGCTTATGCTCACCCAACACATTTTTGGGGAGATACTAACAGCAACTTACAAAGCCATTCAATAACTTTCACTAACCTGTCTCAGAATACCAACCAAATCATTCTCTTGGTTCCTCCAAAGAACTCATGCTCACTAGCTCTCCTTTCCCCTCCTCCCATGCTTGCCTCCAGGACTTCTCCAGGGACTCTCCCATTCTTTAGAACTCCATACCCCAATCTGTCTGACTATCTCCTACTCTGTCCACTTTAAGATGATTCCTAAAAACGTATCTCTTCAGAGAGACCTATCCTACCCCACCTAACAACTGTACATTTATTTTCTCCATCAGCCCATCCCCCACAATTATTACTTTTTGTATCTCTTGACACTCCTTCTTAGAACGTAAGCTCTAATGAGGAGGGCCCTCTGGTTCCTACTGTAATACACATTATTGTAATTGTACTGTCTGCCCTTATGTTGTAAAGCACTGTGTAAACTGTTGGCGCTATATAAATCCTGTATAATAATAACAATAATAGAAAGTACAATTACTTATTGATCTTGCCATAAATGTAGTGTCTGTGTCACTTTCTGTGAGTGGAAAAGACAGCATAAACAATGTAATAATGTCTTTTTATTTAAAACACTAGTCCCATACCTTCACTATGTAATGGAGATGGGCAGGGCCACTAATAAGGCAGTACAGACAGCCATTCTGTACTGTGCCCAGGCTTAATCAGTTCAAAGGGGGGTCCTAGGCACCTGCCCAGCAGGAGGGCCGGTAGTACTGCCTTATTGCTGACACTAGTGTAGCACCCTCTAGTGTGCTAGAATGCTAATAGGTTTGTAGTGTAGGAAAATTTGGCTTGGCAGAGAGCCAGGCCTGGGTTAAATCTGGGTCAGGGTTGAGTGACTCAGGGAGGCTGGATGATGCAGCAATTTAGCATTTCTAGTACCTACCCTTGTCTTCTGGAACCTAGGAGAAGCTCCCAGATGTAGTGGGCAGTAGCTAGGAGGAGCTGCTTGGCATATTTATGAGGGCCCCAGACAATCCCCAGCAAATGGGTTGGCAGGGGGGTAGGCCTCTTCATAAATAGGCATGAGTCATGCCAGCAGTGGCAGTTGGGTGGAATATGGAGTGCTGAGGGGGCTTTTAGTGGCCCTTAAGGGTGTCCCCTAGTCATCTGTGTCCCTGCTGTCTAGGACCCCTGTGTGCCCCTTTCCCCACAGTGCTGCCAGTTTCACTCCTCTCCCACGACAGCTGCTTAGTGCACACAGGAGGGCTATTTCAGGATGGCGGGGGGATGGAGATTACCATCCTGAACAAACACACCATCCTGAATGAAAACAGTGAGTGACCAGTACCAATCGCTCACTGTGAGGGTGCAGACATTGCCTCTATGCCACTATTTACTTGAATGTTTTTTATTCGATGGAGGTACCTGTCAGGTAGTCTGCATGGGGCCCCGTGATTTCTATCCACAGCAGTGGAGGCCACTCATTAGGGGCACGTGATTGGCTAAAAAAAAGGGTGGGCTCAGGGCACAGAGCACTGCGCCCTTAGCCCACCCTGTTGTGTGACATAAGGGAATATTCCCTAATGTCCCAAGACACCATTGGCCGGGCGTCTGAAGACCTGATTGGCTGGGAGGAGAAGCCCGGCATATGGAGTAGATGGAGGAGGAAGCCGCTGCAGCAGCCGTGAACTAAATGGGTTAAGTGCAGGGCTCACAGGGGCCTGGCAGGTGAGAGAGCGCCAGTTACAGGGGGGGTGGGCGGTGTTGTTAATGATGTGTGGTGGTGGGCTCAAGCGACAATGGGGTTATGCCGCGTACACACGATCATTTTTCGGCATGAAAAAAACTTAGTTTTTCAAAAACGTCATTTAAAATGATTGTGTGTGGGCTACACATCATTTTTCAGGTTCTAAAAAGCGACAACATTTTTTTTTGAACATGCTGCATTTTTAAACGTCGTTTTTCGGGTTGTAAAAAATGATCGTTTGTGGGCGAAAACAACGTAAAATACCCGCGCATGCTCAGAAGCACGTTATGAGACGGGAGCGCTCGTTCGGGTAAAACTACCGTTCATAATGGAGTAAGCACATTCATCACGCTGTAACAGACAACAAAGTGCGAATCGTCTTTTACTAACATGGAATCAGCTAAAGCAGCCCAAAGACGAATGGAACTTCCCCTTTATAGTGCCGTTGTACGTGTTGTAAGTCAGCGCGCTTTGCTAGATCATTTTTTTTAAACGATGGTGTGTAGGCAACGTCGTTTTAATGATGAAGTTGGGAAAACTTCGTTTTTTGGACATGCTGAAAAACTACGTTTTTTTTCATGCTGAAAAATGATCGTGTGTACGCGGCATCAGTGTGGGGTGGTAAGTTGAATTACTTTTATTTATGTATTTATGATGCCAATGGGAATTCACTCTTCCCACATATGAATAGTGTGTATTCAGTTACACATAGGTATTCCAGTTAAGTAAGCTAGAGACAAGAAATGCGATCACTGGTGGAAAAGGACACTGTGATTGTATGTGTATTGCTGTTTGAGATTGCACTGTGCATATAAACAACATTATATATACATGTAATGGTGGAATATACCCAGATAATGCAGTCATTTGTGAACAGAACCAAATGTTTAATGGTAAATATTTATGTATATTTTATATATATATATATATATATATATATATATATATATATATATATATATATATATATATATATATATATATGGCTTTTTTTCAGCGGGAATGCGGGGGAACGCAGTTCCGGCACCTCCTGGATTGTCTGTATGTAATGGCAAGGGGTTCTGGGGTGTGCTGCAGGATATTGATGCTCACTGCTGGGGATCTACTTTTGCAGGGGGAGTCTGTTGTTGCTGACAAGATGTATTGTTGCTGGTGGGGGACCTATTGATGCTGGGTGGTCCGTTGTTGCTGAAAGAGATCTACTGTTGGGGGAGGGGTCTATTGTTGATGGCTGCCAGGGAGTCTATTAATGCTGGCTGTGCGGAGATCTGTTGATGCTGCTGGAAGTCTATCGTTGCTGGGGGGGAATTTTGTTGTGGGTGGTCCATTGTTGTTAGGTGGATCTATTGTTGCTGGCTGCTGCAGGGGATCTATTTTGCTGATTTTCTTGATATCAATACCAAATTCTATACAAATTACTTAGCACTACAAAATTATACTTGGTTCTATATTGTCTAAAAGGGGCAGTACTGGGAGGTGGGTAGGGGCGGAGAAAAGAGGTGACTCGGAAAGGAGGAGCTCCAGCACCTATTGTCTGAGAAAAAAAGCCCTGTATATATATATATATATATATATATATATATATATATATATATATACTTACACACACACACAAACACAGTATTAGATCTACTGTATTTGCACTGTGAGTGTGTATTATCTCTTATCACAGAAGCACTGCATCATATATGCCTTTTGATTTAACAGTGCCAAGAACAAAACAGCACGAAAATCCTAAAGTATAAGAATAAACTACTATGCAGTTTTATGGAACAGCAGCATGCCTGGAATGCTTGGATATTTCAAATAAATAATGTATTATTGCACTGTAGCTTAAGGTCAGACTATTTTGTAACACGTTAGAGGAGCATCTTGGGTTATACACAGAGGACATTCATAAAAAGCAGTAAAATAGTATAGATTTATTTTTGGATACTGAGATATCTATATTTGATACCAGAAAGAACCAAGAACAAAGTCAAGCTGCTTGGCAGAGATGTCTCTCCATGTCTTTATTCATGTGTACAGTAAACTAAGGTAATAAGAGGAGGGGTTAGGCGAGGATACATTTTTAGGGACATATTTTATCAATAAACTATCTTTTGTGCTTACATTTTTCTAACTCTTTATAAAGGACATGGATCTTCATATCTGTTATACCTTCACGGATAATGCTAGAATGGAAAATACTTTGGTGTTCAAATGCTGTTTACTAAAAGCCATATACGCAAAGGGGCGATGTGGTAGTAACATTACTGACCAAATAAGGATATGGGTATATTTGGAAGGATTTGGGCATATTTGGACGGCAATGTCATGACATCCCCACCCACTGGATGGATCTGGGTATCAGCTGGGCTTTTTCTTTTTCGAAGATGGATGACCAGCAAGTAAGTGATGCCAAATTTACAATGCTGTTTTTTTTTCCTTTTTTAAATAAAGGAAGAGTCAAAAGTACATTCATGTAGGCGGGGATGGATAGCCTACTCATCTTAGTAGGGGCCTCCATAGTCCAATAAGGGCAACCACCAGACCAGAGTTGTGGGGAAGAGGCCCTTCTCCTTATCAACATCCCCCCAAAGTTTGAAGGAATGTACACTGGTACATTTAAGGCTATACTGAGCTACCCCCCCCCCCATTTTCTCAGATTAGGGGTTAGGTATGGATTTGGGAAGGGATCAAAAGTAATTGTTAATGGGGTTCCAACCTACAATTGGTACCAGAATTGAAGGGCCTTGTATAGTTTTGGCACGGAGAACATGACCAACATTTTAACTGGCTTTTTTTCTTTTAAGATATGACTTTTGTTATACTATTTTGTTTACATGGTAGAGATGAACCACTTCACATGTAGATTTTTAATAAAGGAGTAGTACATTTTTTTGGCAGTGACCAGTCCCCTGTGTGCATTTTGCCAATTCCCTGGCTGTTAACCTTTAAGAACCTTGATTTGACAGATTTGGCTCCTACTGACTTCAGTGAAGTTCATATTCAGCATCCAAACTTTGTATGTACGGTTGAATTGCGGTGACCTGAACCCAATTCAAGCACTGAAATATGTGAGGTATCTGCTGCTGTCATTATACCCAAGTTCTGATGCAAATCTAACAGAAGGCAATTGATTTTAATACATAAGAGCAGTTATTCTTGACAGTTCTTTCTTCTTATAGAAGTTGGTAAAGGTCTCATTTCTTAATTATCACCTCTGGTTGAAGCTAGACTTGTTAATGAAAGTGTCTGAAACAAGAACAGACTGTATTTACACTGATTATTCAGATTCACACTTACACTTAAAATACACCTGGACAATAAGCTTTTGAAACATACAGTATTAGTAATTTGTGCTACTCCTTTAAGGCACAGAACATTTCTTCAAGGTCACCATCTGAGTCATAAACAAGTATGGCCAAGAATTGTTGCTACTGACACACGTTTGACTGGGGATCTTTATAACAAGTAACATGACCTGTAACCTAATACACAGATTGTAGGAACCCACGATAGCCAAGCACAAATCTGCAATGGCATTTGTGACTGGTACATAAATTACAGACACTGTTCTTATGCCTGAAAAGTGGATACTTTAGTAAATGTGAGCAATGCAGTTTACAAGGGGGTGTAGCAGTAGGGAGCCTTCTATGTTACTACACAAACAAGTCCAAAAGTAGTTTTGTTTTGAAAGTGGAGAATATTAATTGCTAGGTTAGGCACATATGCTACAGTTTCAAAACACACTTAATCCACAGCCCTTGACAAGCTGCAAAACCTCTAGCATAGCATTAAACACCACTCTGCCACGCTTGGTTTGCAAACAGTTTTCATGGCTGACATTTGGGCTTCAAACTGCACAGCAGGTTAAAAAGGGGAACATTAATAATGCTTGAAAGACATAAGGAACATGAAACTAATGCTCTTGCTAAATGTGCTTAACCGCAAGCATCATATGTACCACTGTGATTTCCAAGGAAAGAGCATGCATCACACAAATGCCAACGTTTGTATAAATAATTAAGAGAAGATAGGGGTGATAAATGACTAGATAAGCAATTTTTTAATTATAAGTTTAAGTAATTATAAGTATAATTTAAAAGTAATTTATATACGTATTTATTCTGGCATATGCTAAAATAAAATAAAAATGATATGTGTTAGTGACTCCAGACAAAATCAGTAGACGTGTGGTTGTTTCGTTCCAAATTTAAATTCAGACAACTTTTTAGTTATTTGGATATTCAGATATATCCAAATACCCGAATTACATTATAAACCAAGTTTACCGAATGCTCCGAATAACAAAACTAATTTGTCCGAATTTCCGAAATTCAAATTGAGATTCAAATCATATTTTACATTGAATTCCATTCGAATTCTAACTGTAAACATATTTCTGAAACCAAAGAGTGTGTGTTTTTAATTAGGGTACCATTTAGAATAAATGCTGTTTTTGTTAAGCCAAAGGTGATTTAAAGAGTCATCGTAATCATTTAATGAAGATTTTTCTTTTGTTTGTTCACTTTGCAGCTTTCAAATAAAAAAACATAACATTTTTGTTTTGATAAATTCGAAATGTATTGATTTGAACATTTTGATTAGAAAGAAATCGGTAAATTTGAAGAGAATTAAAAAAAATATATAAATACAAATTGAACGAATCAACCGAATTTACTACATAACTAGAGTAATAAATCTAAACAAAACATATTTTTTTTATGTCTAAAAATTAGTCTCACTTCTGCATAGAAACCAATAAACTTCCAGGATTTATTGCCAAAGCCTCATTGAACATGCTGAGGTTAGAAGCTGATTGGTTTCTATGCGGAAGTGAGATTGATTTTGCATTCTCCTGCCTTAGTGAATAAACCCAATAGGGCAGTGATGGCGAACCTATGGCGCACATGCCACAGCTGGCATGCCAAGCCCTCTCTGTCCTGCAGCTTATTGCCTCCCCCGGACCCTATACGTCTCTGCAGGCACCCTATTTCAGCTCCCCCTGCTCCAGGATGACTTTGGCTTAGTCTGTCCTTCTTGTGCAGCCTGTGAAAAAGTGGAGAGGGAGGGGCGGTGCTCGGAGCAGATCACCCATGGCCATGGGGAGAGGTGCAGTGGCTGCTAGCTGACCTTCCGGGGACAGGGATATCGAGGAGTGGCTGGATGGCGGGGATTCCTACAATACTGCTCAGGGAGAGCTGGATGATGAGGCCATGGAAAGGTAAGGAGGAGGATGGATCCTCCGATCTACATTGTATTGTCTGTGGGGGGGGATGTGAGTAGTGCAGGAAGTATGTGTCAGGTAGATGAGTGCATGTGTCAGGTAGGTGAGTGTAATGGTCAGGTAGGCGAGTGCAATGGTCAGGTAGGTGCATGTGTCAGGTAGGTTAGTGTAATGGTCAGGTTTGGTGAGTGTAATGATCAGGTAAGTGAGTGTAATGAAAAAAAAAAAAATCCAAGAATCCACCATCACTATTATAGTGGTTAATTACTTAATTGAAAACCTGCCAATTCGTCCTTAGGACAGGATACCTACTCAATTTAAGCAAGGGGCTATCTGAAGAATGGTTATGAGTGGGACAAAGAAATTATCCGGGGAAAGCAAAATGGGGGAGGATCAACCACGGCTTTAAGTATATATAAATAGGCTTTATTGATGAAAAAGGTACACACACAATAAGTTAAAGTATATGTAAGGCAAAACTAAGTCCTATTCAGAACTGTACTCCTCACTATACCTAACCAGGTGAGTGTAATGGTCAGGTAGGTGAGTGTAATGGTCAGGTAGGTGAGTGCAATGGTTAGATAGGTGAGTGCAATGGTCAGATAGGTGAGTGTAATGGTCAGGTAGGTGAGTGCAATGGTCAGGCAGGTAGGTCAGTGTATGTTGCACAGTGTATTCTGAGCACAGCGCATTCCTGAACCCTGCATTCTGAGCGAATCTGGCAGAATCGTACATTTTTGGTCCCTTAGGGCTCATTCAGAGGTATAATCAGTCCCATCCTCTATACAGAGCTGCTGGTAGGTTTAATTCTGTGTTGGCACTTTGAAAGAAATAGGTTTGTTTTGCGTTGCGGTTTGGGCACCCAGGCTCAAAAAGGTTTGCCATCACTGCCATAGGGTCTTATAAATTTGTAATAATAGTGAGGTCTGGGTGACCCCAAACTATGTGAGGAGAATAGGGGAGTAGTACTTATCACAGTAGTACCCCAATTTCCCCCAGAATTTGCAGGTTGAAGAGAAGTTCACCTTTAAAAAAAAAAGATAACAAATGTACATTTTTTTTGCAGATAAAAAAAAGGCACTTATTATTTATTTTATTAGTTGCCTGGATAGCATTGCACCCACGATCAGCAGATCACAGGTGCAATGTGGGGCTCTTGCAGACTGTCAGTGTACAGTAAGCTGTCTGCTCATACCTCATATGGGCAGGCAGTTACATACTGATAGGAAGCCTCAATGAACTACTTAGAGCGCTCAATAGAACCTTGGTAGTTCACAGAAAACTGTAGTTTTCCCATTTACAGATCTCTGTATGACACGGTCGGGGAGACAAAGCCCAGGCTCGCTGGCACTACAGGCAGGAGATCGGGAAATGCTGCAACAATGAGAACATGTTACACCCCAAAAACAAGTGGAACATGTAACTTATTAGCAAAGTTGAACTTATCCTTTAAATCCAACAATATGTGCAAGTAAGTAATAACAGAGTTCTCATACAAAGTATTTACTTCCTTATAACTTTTACCATGTTCATCAACAAACAAGACCTCCTAAATAGTGGGAGCCACATAATTCTCATGCAGAGTGTTTACTGATATGTAACCTTCAGCAATATTGCACATGTGTTTAGTTGTAAATAGTCTCTGCAGGCAGAAGCATCAAAAGACTTATGCCACGTACACATGATCATTTTTCAGCATGAAAAAAACATTGTTTTTCAAAAACGTAATTTAAAATGATCGTGTGTGGGCTACACATAATTTTTCAGGTTCTGAAAAACAATTTTTTTTTTCCGAACATGCTGCATTTTTAAACGTTGTTTTAAACAATGACGTTTTTCGGGTTGTAAAAAATGATCGTGTGTGGGCTTAAACGACGTAAAAAACCTGCGCATGCTCAGAAGCAAGTTATGAGACGGGAGCGCTTGTTCAGGTAAAACTACCGTTCATAATGGAGTAAGCACATTCATCACGCTGTGACAGACAGAAAAGCGCGAACCGTCTTTTACTAACATGGAATCAGCTAAAGCAGCCCAATGGCGAATGGAACTTCCCCTTTATAGTGCCATTGTACATGTTGTACGTCACCGCGCTTTGCTAGATAATTTTTTTGAAAACGATGGTGTGTAGGCAACATCGTTTTAATGATGAAGTTGGGAAAAACGTTGTTTTTTGGACATGCTGAAAAATGATCGCGTGTACGCGGCATGACACTGATTGCGGGAACTGCAGCTTTCTTACACACAAGGTGAGATTTACTAAAAATGGAGCGCTCACAATCTGGTGCATCTGTGCATGGTAGCCAATCAGCTTCTAACCTCAGTTTGTTCAACAAAGCTTTGGCAATAAACCCTGGAAGCGGATGTGTTTCTTTGCAGAATTGAGCCTAATTTTGCACTCTCCAGCTTTAGTAAATAAACCCCACAGTGTAGGTTTAAAAAAATAAAATACAATTATGCATACTCTTTAGTCTCTAAATGTATATAGCACACAAAAATTTCTGTTTTACTCCAAAAAAATTGACTGTTAAAAAAAACCTGTGTCGGGAACACCCCTCGTACTGGTAAAGTGACACCGATTGTATGTCACAGTGGTTTTAGAAAATTGTACATGAAAACAATGCAAATGTCTCATTGAATGCATATAATATTCTCTTTTAGGGTTATTAAAAGACATGCACTGAACCAAAGACTCGTAAACTACATTTAATTGTTCTTGTCATTTCATTAACCACTACAGCTCTGGCAGGTTTTACCCCCTCCCTGACCAGGCCATTTTTTGTGATACTGCTTTAACTGACAATTGTGCGGTCGTACCCCAAAAAAAATGATGTGTTTTTTTCCCCCCACAAATAGAGCTTTTTTTGGTGGTATTTGATCACCTCTGTGTTTTTTTTTTGTGCTATAAACAAAAGAAGAACCGCCAATTTTGAAAAAAAAAATATTACGTTATGCTATAAAACGCACCCAATAAAAAAATGTAAGAAATCAAATGTCTTCACCAATTTAGGTCAATATGTATTCTGCTACATATTTTTATAAAAAAAAAAAAGTCTCAATAAGCGTAAATTGATTGGGTTGCGCAAAAGTTATAGTTTCTACAAACAATGGGATATTTTTATGGAACTTGTATGTATTTTTTTTTTACTAGTAATGGCGGCGATCGTGCCGCAGACAAAACAGACAGGACACCTGACACTTTTGACACTTTTTTGGGGACCAGTGACATTATTACAGTGATCAGTGCTAAATAAAAATGCTGTTACTGTACTAATGGCACTGTCAGGGAAGGGGTTAACATCTATGGTGATCAAAGGGTTAAGTGTGTTCCTAGGGGGTGCTTTCTAACTGTGCTTAGCAGAAACACAATATCTTAATTTTCCCCTCTGGCAGAATGGTGATCTGTTTTACATAGGCAGACCACCATTCTACCTCTCCTCAGAATGATCAGCGGGTCCTGATGGACATCACACTCGCTGGACCTGCTGATTGGCTCCTGCTGTGTCCAATCACAGAGGTAGCAGGGTTCCGGCGGTGCGCGCACCACGGAGCCAAGAAGCAAAATCACGTACAGGTACTTGATTTTGTGCTTAAGGCCCGTCCTGATGCAATATATGTACGTGGAGCAGTTCTTAAGTGGTTAATACAATAATACACAATTGTTAAGACAAATCTCTGAAAAGTAGAAATTAAAGGACTTTGCTTCTGTGAAGAAACTACAGTGGTATAGACTCTTTTACATTCCTCTCTTGGTTTGGCAATAAGTGACCCCAATATTTTTAGAGATCAATTGCAACAATGGATGCTGTAAATGTTTGCATCTTCAATAAAACATGTGGTGGCTACCATGCATGAGTGTAAATGTTAACTGATCATTGCCCTGCCAAAGTTAGGGTCACGCTCAGTCTGCTGGTGCTATGAGCTGGAAAATCTCAAGGTGTGCAAGGTGAGAAGTTTGTAATCATCATACCAAGAGTTATGTCTCCTTAGGATATATTGCAATTTACAGTTCTTAATAAGAACATGTAGCTAAACAAGCCCCAATCCATTTTCAGACACAGATGACTTCCTTTACTTTCACACTACTAGACAATACAAGTTTAAATAATTCTGGTATCATTGAAAAACAGGATACTGTTTCAAAATTAGGAGATGTTAAAGACTAAAATCAACTTTTATTTAAATATAGTTTAAAAGATATTGGGGGAGATTTACTGAAACTCAGAATTTGATGTACTGTAGAGTCAATCAGCCTCTAACTTCAGCCTGCACAATTAGGCTTTGGCAATAAAACCTGAAAGCGGATTGGTTTCTAAGCAAAGCTGTACCAGATTTTGCATGCTCCAGTTTTAGTAAATCACCCCCATTGACTGTAACCCCAGTGAGGAGATTTTCTATCACTTCCTGTCCATGTGATACCTGTGAAAGAAATCTTGAGTGCAGCTGTCAACATGACAGGATAGCAAAATAGCAAAAAAATCATACAAATTGTAAATTTTCTCCACTCTGCTAAAACTGTGCTTTTGTCTCCGTGCTTGTGGGAAATATTTCCCATTATTTCTTGTCTTGACAGAAGAGAGAAATCTCTTCAATACAGACACAGACAGCAATAAAAACCTGACACAAGCTCTACTTTTTCCGCAATAAAAAATTGTACTTTAAAATCACTAAATATAATATACTTTACTCCTTTCCATAACGTGGAAGAGCAGCTAACAGGCTGGTCCATTGTCTGATAGATTTTAGATCTTAATTCTGTCATCTAAGTTACTAAACTGCATCCGCTTTTATTATGAACATGTCAATAATTGTATATTTAACCCCTTAGTGGAGGACAGTAAAACAAATGTTAATGCCTGAATACATTTTTTGACACAACGTTTAAGATGCGCTAGTAAAACTGTACATATAATCACAATGACTGTGTATCCAGTTGAAATATACCTTGGGGCAGATCCACAGAGCGAGTACGCCGGCGTATCTACTGATACGCCGGCGTACTTTCAAATTACCCACGTCGTATCTTTAGTTTGAATCCTCTAACCAAGATACAACAGCATCTGGGTTAGATCCGACAGGCGTACGGCTTCGTACGCCTTCGGATCTTAGATGCAATACTTCGCTGGGTGGAGTTTGCGCCGTTTTCCGCGTTGGGTATGCAAATTAGCTATTTCCGACGATTCACGAACGTACGCGCAGCTTTTTCCGGCGTATAGTTAAAGCTGGTGTTTTGCGGCGTATAGTTAGACTTGCCATGTTAAGTATGGCCGTCGTTCCCGCGTTTAATTTTTTTTTTTTTTTTTGCGCAAGTCGTCCGTGAAACGGGATGGACGTAATTCACGTCTATATTAAAGAAAATGACGTCCTAGCGACGTCATTTAGGGCAATGCAAGGCGGGAAATTTCGGGACGGCGCATGCGCAGTTCATTCGGGGGGGCCGCGCTTCATTTAAATGAAACACGCCCCCTAATTCGCCGATTTGAATTCCACCGCCAGATATAGACTACGCCGCCGTAACTTACGGCGCAAAATCTTTAAGGATTCGAACTAAAGCCAGGTAAGGTACGGGTACAGCGGCGCAGCGTATCTCTGATACGCTGCGTGGGTGCAAGATCTCTGTGGATCTGCCCCTTTGTTTTTTTCAGGACTAATTGTACTTTCATTTGATGGTAAATAGAAATGGGGAACGCCTTTTTTTTTTTATTACCATCAAGGAAATCTGACCCAATATATATATATTTTTTTTAAATGTAGCTGTACTTTTCTTGCTATTAGCATAATTTACTACCAAAGAACAATCCAAAATAAATTCTCCTGTTTCTAATGATCACAGTAATACCAAATGTGTATAAATAGAGAACTCTGCGTTATGGTAATATAAAATATATTAAAGAAGCTGCTCCCCTAAAGTGGTGTGAAAACAACTTTAACAATGTGGGGGGTGTATAATAAGGGGGCGCTAATAGTAGGTGATAAATAAATTCCAAATTCTAGCTTGAAACAATATGTTAACTATAAGGTCAACAATACAATAGTGATTTAAAGTACAAGTGCTTATATGATGACAACAACAAAAAATAAGTGCAAACAGGTCCAAAAAATTCAGCAATGGTCACTAAATGATAAGCAATTTGTAAGTCCATGCATCAAATGATTAACTTGAGAGTAGACACCATCACCGCGGAACAAATATCAAACTGGCTTCACCCGGTGAGAGGTAGAGGTAAGTGCCTACTTACCAGACCACCATGACCCTTCGTTTTTAAAGAAGGATCAGATGGACCTTTAGTACAGTTGTTGGCCTAAGGTCTGTACTGGTACCTGGATGGGATTGGCCAGGAATGGACTCCAACAGAAAAAAATTACCATGGATAAAACGGGCCATAGTGAAGTTCCACAATTTATTGTAAAACAGATTAAAAACAAAAGCCAAATGGCCGCTTACTTGTGCAAGTGCCGAGACCTTGGCACAAAGGAATCAAGTGTGTTACAGCTAGATGTGACATGGAGCACTGCACTGTGTCACTCTCGTGAGTAGGTGTAGCGT